>NC_034438.1:23703411-23865898 GCF_002078875.1 Numida meleagris
TCTCTCTTTCTTTCTCTCTCACTTTCTTCCTTCCTTCCTTCCTTCCTTCCTTCCTTCCTTCCTTTCTCTTTCTCTCTCTTTCTTTCTCTCTTTCTCTCTCTTTCTTTCTTTCTTTCCTTCTTCCTTTCTTCCTTTCTTCCTTTCTTCCTTCCTTTCTTCCTTTTTTAACAGACGGCTGGAAGTCTGTTTTGTACTGATGATCTTACATAAACAGTATTACATTAACACTGCACCAGCCTTTCAGCTGTGTGTATATTATAGAAAAAAACATCAAATGGTACCTCACTTTCAAATCAACATCAAAGTAGCTGTAAATGAAACAACATGAACAATGAAGTTTTATTAATGAATAAAAAAAGAAATACTGTGTAACATTAGTACTTCTTCTGTTACAAAAGACTCTTGCACTCTAGGCTGTACTTTTAAAATCCTGCCACTGTAAATGATACCTTGCTGCCAATATCAAAATGTGTGTTTTGATCCAAATATGAGGTCAGTTTAAAAGATTTCAAGCTTTGTTTTTAAGTGGTAGACCTTCAAAGTTCTTCCAAAAGCTATGCAAATTTCCTCATTGACTTGATACTACCTGTGCAACGGGCATCGTTTCAACTAACAGACAATTTTACAGAATATTACTTATTAACTTCCCATACTCTTTTTCCAATAATCTATTACTAAGGATAGGCTTGTTATACTGAAGAAAAGGCAACTAGAAATTCTAGTGACCTTCCACACATCTTTATGCAGATGTTATCTTTATCCTCAGATATGTCAAAGCACATTTAAAATTTTGTATAAAACAAGTCAGCCTGTTCCTAAAACCCACGTTTTTAGGAATAATGGAAATTATAGGAAATGTATTTCCCAAGCACATCCTCAGTTTAAATGTTGGTAGCTATCTCTTATGCTCTCTACTTTCAATCTCACTCCTACAGACCACAGATAGATTTCACTCTTTGACTCAGAAAAGCAAAAAATTTCTTATTCAGCTGGCCATAGTATTTTTGAAGCAAAACATGCAACATGCTCATTTGCTTCAAAGGCTCTTTCAGATAGAGTGCAGGAGCAAATCAGCCAAACAGCTTCTCATGCCTCCATGGTTTTTACAGGCCCTGGTGGATATGTGCCTGAATGTGAACACATGTGCAAGGAACCTCCAGTCTCGCAGTGTGTGCCCACTGCACCGTCCTGGCACTGGGCACCACTGAAAAGAGCCGGGCTCCATCCACTTTGCACCCTTCCTTTCAGGTACTTATAGACATTGATGAGATCCCCCAGAGCCTCTTCTCCAGGCCAAGCAGTCCCAGCTCTCTCAGCCTTGACTCACAGAAGAGATGCTCCAGTCCCTTCATCATCTCTGTGGACCTTTGTTGGACTCTCTCCAGTGTGCACAGGTCTCTCTTGTACAGGTGGCCCCGGACTGGACACAGCACTCCAGGTATGGCTATACCAGTGCTGGTCACCTTTAATCTGCTGGGAGTACTTTGCTGAGTACAGCCAAGAACCACTGAGAGTGGCTTGAATTATGACTTGGATTGCAACTACACTTCTCCACAACAGACATGCTGTGGAGTATACGATATCTCAGGTCCTACATTGAAGACAACACTATACAATTTTTATTTTATTCAAGATCCACGTATTTACAGATCTTGTAACAGCTAAGCATAGGTCATTATCAAACATAAGTATGTCAGATCAGACTGTCAAGAGCCACTGTAGAAAAGAAGATCTTGAACTTCCTTTCCATTATAGTCTATGCTGCGCCCTAGTACCACAGACTCAGCTGTCATATCCATGTTCCAGAGAGTAACAGCCTTTCTCTACTCAGCAGTCCTGCAAAAGGAGAATAGCCCAGCAGAAAAAGGCTAAGCTCAAAGAAAATGCAATTTTTTTCTGCTTGATTCAACAACTAATAGTAGTACCACTGGCAGTATTTTTTCTGAGAGGATATGATCTACATTAATTTCTTAAACAAAAAATATAATTCACTAAAAGAGATGAGAATTATTCACTAAAAGAGATGGAAGAAACATAGTACCTGCTTGTTGTTTTCATTAGTACAACGCAGCCTTTTGAGGGACACAAAGTGCCTGATCTTCCTAGCAACAGAAATAATCAATTGTTATCACATCAGATGGTAAAGAGAGAAGTGAAATGACACACTGCTATTTTTTAAATCTGAATTCTTGATGCTTTTATGAAACAAGATACCAAAACCAACACAAACAACTGGCTGAGCAATAAGCAGTACTGTAATAGTCATGTTTTTTTCCTAAGATACATGATTCTACTGCTGCTGCAAGAGTTCACTCACACATCTGGGAGCAGGATTTGGCAACATGTGCATCAAACACTGCAAAAGTGCAAGCATGTGCAAGTGTGCACACCAAATGAATCACATGGCTGCTGACCCTTCCAATGCCTGGTTAACAGTTTGGATACTCTGGAGTAACTTCATAGAGAAATGCATGGTAACATCAACCCAAACACCAATTTTCAGGTATCTATATAACAGCAACACTATCAATTGTTATGATTTCACTATTTTTTAGCCAGCAAAGGAAGACACCAAAGTGGATAAATCAGTACAGATCACGGCCTTCTTATTTTTGCTTATTTTTCCTACATTGCTTGAAGTCAGCAATGTTATCACCACCTTGCTCCTAAATACCTGGAAGTTCATGTCAAATGCATGGATAGGGAAAGCACAGAGAAGGACCAAAAAAAACCAAAAGCAACCGTGCTATGGACAAGTTAGTTACCCTCCTTGACCGATCACTGGTGTTATCTTCACATGTTGCTGGATACTGTCTCCTGATTTTCTTATTGCATAGCAAACCCCTTGCCATTCCTAAGAAAACATGCAAAACAAAGAGCATCTAATAATACTTAGCTTGCAGTCAAATATTCATTTATTATTGCCTAGTCCTTATGTAGTAAATAATTACATATTCTTTCATCTTTATATTTTTAAAAAGTGTAAAATCTAGTAATTCTCAGCACCACCTTTAGCAGATATGTGCTTATCTAAGGGCAGTATAAACTTTTTTCACATTTCTCTTGTGAGAGAGTACCCCCTATTTTCAAAAAGGTTTAGGAATCAGAGGAACAGAATTCGGATCAGATATAAACAACTCAAGAGAACAGAGTCTTGTGTTTTTAAACCCAGAGTTTAAAAAATAAAGCAGACTGGAAATGCAAATTAGATTTGCCCAAGCTTATTTTAGTTACTTACCTTTCCTTTTTTAATACATGCATTGATAGTGTCTGACAGATCCGCATGGTTTTTATCACTTTTTGGTAGTTCAGTAAGCTCCTTGCCAATGAGCTCTCCCTTGTGATACCCCATCATCTGCTCAAAGGCCGGATTAACATACTGTGAAACAAAAGAACTTTGGGATAAGAAGAACATACTTAGAAGATAATTACTCACATAAACCTATCAAAGTATTTCAGGGTACACACCTAAATCCAAAACCACACATCCCTGCAGTCTGTCACTTAAAATATTGTGCAAATGGTGAAACATTTTACTAACATAAGGAGTTGAACATAGAATGTGATATGGAAATTGTTAATAGAACACATAGAAAGAGAACAAACCCCTTTACTGTGCAGGATATCTATTTCTGCAATAGATTTCATGCTTGTTTTACTATAAGCAACTTTGCCTTACTGGAAATGACCATTTGAACAAAGTTACAAAAGGAGATGTCCTAAACATTCAGCAAGTGTCAACAGGCAGCATCCAGAAATGCTGAGAAATACAGCAACAAAAGCAAAACACTGAATTAGAAGAGACATTACCGAGCAAATATCTCTTTGGGGTTTCTCTCTTTGAATTCTACAAAATGATTGATTTTTTTCCCCATACCTGAATAACATGATCTTCACTGGTTATTTCTACAGCTTCTTGACAATGTTCTAACGCTGTAAATACTGCATTGCATGCCCTGAAATTAGCAAATGACTCACATTAGTTTTATTGTTAGAACATTTTGCTTATCGTAAACAGATTATTACATTGTACTTATCTATAGATTAATCACAAATTAGCATGCTGTTTTGACCAAACCAGGTAACCAGCACCATTGCAATTTTCTGAGAAACTTCATCTTTGGACACTCCTGTTGCTGAAATATTTTTCTGAGATCACATTGTAAAATTGCTCACAGGCAGTGTGTCACTTAACAGCATGTTGCCTTTTCCAAATAAACTCTATATAGTGGGAACTAACAATTAGTAAAAATAACAAATGGCTGTTTACCTTACAATAGAAAGTTTTGTGAACATTAAGGATAGGGAACACAAAAATCAGCACAAGATGTGTTAAGAATGCATATATGTAAAATATATCCCAGTATAAAACCTAATAAAATATGCCCTAATATATACATACATAAAATGTGTTGTGCCCATTTTACATATATATACACACACACATATATGTATAAATGTAAATTTTTCAATACAGCAAATGGGCCTCGATTATCAAAGAAGTTATAACGCTACACAGTTAGAGGAAATTATTTAAGCCACCACAAAATCCTAGTCAGAAAAATAACACTTTTTCCATCTTCAATTTATAATTCAGTGGCTTGACTTCCACACATTCTAATTTTAATTAAGGGCACAACTAATCTGCACTTTCCATTTTTTCCTGGGCTAACCTTGGCCTAATGCAGGAAAACAAAATCCTTGCCCTTTTATTATAGGGTTGATATTGCTTAAACTATAATCTACACAGAATGGGATTGACATTAATGTTATTTAATGCTAAATAATTATGTGCTAATTAACACAAGAAAGTAAATTATGGACACATAGTGCATACTGAAAGGAAGAACTCAGACAAATGTGCTGTGATAGATCTCAGTACTTTGTTTTGGCCTAAATACAGACCAATTATCTGCCACGGACGTCTCACTGCAGGGAGCATAAAATGCACCATGCATAAACATCGTTGTATACAGCTGTCAACTAGAAGAAACGTCTTGCTCACAGACCGCATAGTGGGGTGTGATTTAATACTGATGACCAGAAGTATTCTGTCTCTGTATTGAAGAATATAGGACATTGGTAGCTCTGCTCATCACGGAAGTAACTCAGAAACAAATTGGAAACAAAAGGAAATACACAGAAAGACATACACACACAACTATGTGGATGAAGTGTTGTATACTGAAGACAACAATACTGTTTCAGTTTATACAATAAAATGAGCTATTAGTATAATTATACAAGCAACAATCTCACAGTCCAAGTCTGCTCCATGGTGTGATTTTATGCTGCACAAAATTGCTGCATTATCTCAGTGACAGATTCTCATCCTGTACACCATCACTAACAAGTCACTAAGTAAGCTTTCTGCAAGAAAACACGGAGCACTGTTTGCACTATTCAGAACCTATTTTTTCATTTGATATGGCAACCAAGCTAGCAGAACTCTTTGGTAAATGCACACATCCCACAGATGTCCACCCAAACTTCAGAATAGAAGAAGCAAAAAATCTGCCTGAGAAACAGTGTACCCATCTGGAATAGGGAAGACAGTTCTGTTCACTGAAATGAGTTTAGATACTGGTTCCCTGGGCTGATCCAACATTCTCACAGAGTTTCTCTTCTATGCGAACAACTGGAAAACCCTAGGCTTTGTCCCATTTGTCCCTACTTTCTGAGAACATTATCTCTTTCCTGTCACATAGACAAAGATATATCAAAGACCAGAATCCCTGTGAGATAAACATACAGTGCAACATTTTTTTCCCCATTTCATTAAACCACAGACATGAAAACAAATTGTAACCAAATAGGGTTACCAAATCTAGTTGTGCTTAATTTTTCCTGGTAAATTCAATTAGAGCATCTGCTTCTTTGGGCAAAGGTAGGAAGAAGTCCTCTGTCACAGGGCATCAGCTTCTCTAAGTTACAAGTATGCCTGCTCAGAAAGTTTTATCTTTCAGAAGGCTATTTCAATCCCCTAGCTGTTAGCACAAAGCTTGATCCATCAAAAAATAATGTAGTATTAACTCCACTGGGTCTGCCTTGGGCAGTGGCAGTAACAAACCCCAGAATACCACAGCTGCGCTGCTGTGTTGCTGAAGTTTTCTGAAATAGTAGTGCACAGAGGTGATATAAATATACAGACAAACACACATGTAGATATATATGTGACGTTACTAATATACAAAACATGGGAGAACACAGAAAACATCTAATTTGCTATACATTCATATAATTAAAGGGAAGGAGGTTCACAGTTTACATAATTACAATTAAAAGAGTAAAAGCAAGCCAAATTACAAGTGGGTGGTAAATCACTGTTTCCACACATAATATAGAAGAGAGAACTGCCAGTAGCTGAAAAGCTTCTGAGGACTGACACTCTTTCCTCCAAATTTCAAGATTTTCTTTTTAGTGACAGTTTTAAATAAACTCGCAGAAAAATACAGCAGACAATATGAATCATGTTCCCCGTTTCTGAGTTGTAATTATCTGCATTCATAGTTGATATCATTTACGGAGAGATGCTTAAAGGCTACTGGCTCTGAATTCTTGAAGTTAGTTATTCCATGTGTTACAGCAGGTAATTTTCAATGAGAAGGACATAAATTTTATTACAAAAAGAAATAAAGGAAAACAAAACATACCACAAGAAGTCACTGACACACTGACATTTTAAAGAAACAAAAGGATAATTTCAATTCCTTTAAGCTTCAGTAAACACTGAGAGAGAGATGGAAATGCCAAAAAGCTACTACACACAGGGTAATAAACAATGAATGCTCTCAGCTAAGAAATTAAGGAAGTCATCTGCATATGTTTTTATGGTTTCTGGTAAGGATCTTACCTGGCACTCTGTCAGGCAACAAAGTGGAGTAGCGGCTAAACTGTCAGAAGAGTAATCCTCATGACAAAATCCAACAGCTGGAAAAAGTTTCCTTCTCATCTACAGTATGCTTGTTATTACAAAATCTGGTTTACTGGACTTAAACACAAGCTAGAGGCATTGCTTGTATGAACATAAACTGATGTTTGCTAATTTAATTCACAAGTCATATGTTTCACATTGTATTTACAACTGAACCACATCAGGTTCAGTTCTAAATAACTTCTTAAATTTCTGCTATTTTCCTGCTTAGCCTTGGAAAATACCTTTTAAGATTGTGAAAGCTTGAATTGTATTTTTTTTTTCTGAAAATTCTTCTATAATCATACTTTGCATACACAAACACATATTTGCTTGAACACAAGAGTTCCTTTGAGATAGGTTTGCAAATAGGATCTTAGAAAAATCTACTGCTTAAACAGCAACCCTGACCCAAGTAGAAGTGATAGCATTTTCTGCACAAGGAACTGGAACTCATTTATGGGAATCCAGAGAAACACACTTTTTCTGCACGACAACTTAAAGGTCTCTTTTTACATATTGTTGAATTGTAAAGATATTTACATGTAGGTGTCAGCACCTGCATTAAATATAAAATTAGTCACATTGAACTGATAATGTAATTACGTAACTATGTATTCCTTTTTATCTTAGTGAGATAATTAGACAATTTAATATTTCTCATTAAGTAAAAATCTGTGCTCTTGGTCTGACAAATCTGCCACAAACAGTGTGTGAAGAGCCAGCCCAAGACTGTGCTCAGCTCAAGCTGTCAGATATGAAATCTCACACATATAAGACAAGAATGACTTTGCGACATTTTCCTGTTATGTCAATTTGCATCCCATAAACCTTACTTACACACAAGTCAGCACTTGTAAAATGCTACTCTTCCAATTAAATGAGCAGAAGCTGTTCTGCAATATTTCTGCTAAAGGTTATCACTCTCATTGCAATACCAGTGATGGCTGCTGTAATATTGCCAAACTCAATGTGGGCATCTCAAGACATATGGGCACAGGCAAGCATCAGAATAAAGGACATGTACTGCATTTTGCATTAATGAAAATTGTCATTTAAACCACCAGTGAATTAAGCACATCAGCAAAGCCTTCTAAAGGTACCACTTACTAAAAATTTGTCCTGTTTTGCAACTGAACAAGGAACAAGGCTGTAGGAAATGGTTAGCATATGAAGTACATATGTCTGCAGTTGGGAATACAGACCAAACAGTCTTTATTTCTTATGCTTTCTTAACAATTCTACATACCGTAATTTGAACTGAGATCGCACTTCCCCATGTTCTATTTGAATCAGTTCATTGTAACAAGCAGTTATGCTGCTATTCTCCATGAATTGCTGGAAAACAAATGAAGAGTGAATGAAACAGACTGGAAGGTTTGTAATCTACTATTCCTGTTCTTGCACCTAAACCCTAACATTATAAAGAGATCTGGCAACAGGACAACAAAAAGCCAAGAAACTAGGGCCAGAACATTCTTCATATGAGGAATGGCTGGAAGAACTGGGACTGGTCAGACTAGAGAAGACAAGGCTCAGGAGAGACCTCATTAAGATAAATAAATACCCGAAGAGAGTGCTAAAAGGTCCAAGTCAGGCTCCCTTTAGTGGTGGCCAGTGTCAGGACAAGAGGCAGTGGGCACAAAATGGAGTACAAGAGGTTCCTCCCGACACTAACTTGACAGTGTCAGGATGATGGTTGGATTTGATGATTGTAAGAATCTTTTCCAACCTAAATGATTTTATGATTCTGCACTGTGTGGGTGGCTGAGCACTGGCACAAGTTGCCCAAAGAGACTGTGAGTCTCCTCATTGGAGATTTGCAAAAGCCACCTGGACATAACCCTGGGCAACCGTCTCTGGGTGTCCCTCCTTGGGCAGGGGTTGGAGCAGGTGGCCACAAAGTTCCCTGCCAACCTCAGATGTTCCAGGATTCTGTAGAAATAAAATTCTTTAACTGTGCCTTTTGTGTTAAGTAATCATCTATTCCATGGGAATGATTCTCTACTCACTATGACAATATTGATAGCTAAACACAAATCAAGTATAAAAATATGCTAAAACCACTACTGTGAGCTTTGCTACTTGGCGCTAGGCATTCAGGTAGAAATATATGATCAAAAAAAAAACCCAGTCTCAAATAAAATCAGTATCATTTGGATGGTTCACTAGCAATGGCTATGCCTTAATTCACAACAGGAATGGAATACCTTGAAGACATAAAATATCCTTGCTAAAAAATTAAAATAGAATTAATGACATTTGGCATTTCATCTGTTTTCAAATAAGTGTTACAGCTGAAACTCACAAGCTGTAGTAAGTTTAATTCATAAATAATGTCAGTGAGCTGTCACTTTTGAATTCAGAAGTGCAGAAAAGCAAAATTTGACAATTGTTAACAAGACTTTTATATGCTCCAGATGGAAAGAACGTGTTCTATTTGTTAGGCAGAAGCAGTTAGCAGAGAGGTATTGTGCTTGGTCCAGCTGCAATCAGAAACTTCACACTAATCACAAAAGTATTAGTACATTCTCTAACTTGAAGTTTACTGCTCACTAGTAACCCTTCCTGTGAGGACTTACTTAAATCAGCGATTTATAAATACATCTGTAGACTTTGTTTTTCACAGGAAATACTCTATGACGTCATTAGTTCCCAGAGTACAGCAGCATGCTGAGTCAAGAGCCAACAGTCAGATCTCTGAAGAATAAAGAGCGTTTTCTGAGGAATCTTTGCTTCTCTCCTTTATGAAAAATTGTGATTTGGGAATCAATGGCTTAAGCCCAAATTTAAAAATAACTTACCATGGATCTGTAACTTCACTCCTAATGTTATTGACAATTTCTATAACTGTCACTTTTCACAGCAGGAAAAAGACATTATGATTGACATATTTGTAGGTGCATCCCCCCACAAAATATTAATGGAGCTCTTGGGAATCTGATGTAAAAAACTGAGGTTCTGAATCTGATATAAAAATTGAGGTTTTGTCTACAAAATTCTAGAAAAAAGTAACAGACCAATTGGCTACAGCATCAGACTCTTTATTAATCAAGCTGGAGATGCACTTAAAAGACAGGTACCATCAAACAGAACAATTACAATCAGAGTTTTGTCAAGGGAAGGAGGAAGAAGAGGAACTAGTATGACAAATGCCAATACACTGAATAGTGATAATGCAAAATAAACTACTGGAAAACATGGACTACGAAATTAAAATTAGTGAAGATAAAGGTGTAATTTGAGCAGACATGATTTTCCAAAAATAAATTCTATTATGTTGCTGAGGAAAAGATCCTTGGAGGTACTGTCTCTCTACTTGGAGAAGGTGTTTATTAGGAGTTTTTGTATCTTTTTCTTAAAGATACATATAGGTGTTCATGGACTTAGGTCCTACAAATCCCTATCCAAGCAGAAATAATTCCTATGCCTTCTAATCTGTGAACACAGGATTTTTGACATCAGATATATTTTTAAAAGCTTGAAAATAATTCTACTAGGAAACTGTTAAATGATGCAAGCTCCATGATTTATTTGGGACAGCTAGGGAGAATTATTAGAGATTGCACACAGTCTTCTTTGTTCACCTGTCAGAGCAGCTGTCAGGTGCAAAAAGATCCAACTACTTTCACTTTTCTAGAAGAACGCATGACACTGTGATGTACGCACCTCAACAGCACAGTGTGTCCCACGCCTGCACTCAATACCTACTGCATCTGAATTTATAATCCAGCCCGCTAAATACAATGCATTGCATTTTTTTAATGGAACACGAGACTTCAGAAGAAATCAACACCACTTTGAGAAATATTATAACCTTTTTTTTTTTTTTTTTTTTTTTTTTGGTGTGAGAGAGCTATATTAAGAAAATGATAGCAATCTTGGGCTGACCCTTCTCTTAACTCCAGCTTTTCCAGCTGTCAGTACACCTCAGAAACCTTTAATGCCTCTGCCCTGCCAGAGCCTTTGCAAGAGAGGCAAGACCTATTACCTCTTTTTGGAGATGATCTGCAGTGGTAACTCAGGTGCATGTTCTGTTTTGCAGAGAAACTCAGGCTAAGTATGAATTAGCTCAGATACTGGACTCAGCATGAACAAACTAGGATGACATTCTGATTAGGATAATTCTTCTAACTATATATATTTAATCCCCCCTAACTACAGAGCCTACTGATGTGCTCCTATTGATTCAGTACATAACCTCTCTTACGAAGGGCTAGCTTTAATATTACAGATGCTTTACGATACATTACAAAACATTAATGACCACCCAAACAGAGGCTAGAAGATGGTAAGCAATTGAAGCTAGACTTTCAGAACTGAGAACCACTGCTCTCTGCTACAAAGCTGTTTTAAGAAACAGAAAAGAACAATTATCCTCTCTTCTGATTTCTTGCACAGGACATCTTATAATGTTCTGAAAAGAAAGGGTTTATGCCAATGTAATAATTCAATTCAAACCTCACTGAAAAAAAAAAAAAAAACATTTTCCTTTTTCAATTCAGCAGGAGCAGGACTAGGCTGTTACTCCTTTCAGAAAAGGTTCCTAGCAGTCTCATGCTCACAGACATGTCTAGATGACTAGGTGCACATTGGTTAGGGTGTCATGTCATTGTTGTTTAAATGCACTCTTAAACAAAATCCACTCACCATCTATCCAGACCACATGGATTTAATCATAGAATCATTAAGGTTGGAAAAGGTCTCTAAGATCATCCAGTACAACAATCCAACTACCACCAATTTTGCCCATTAAACCATATTCCTTAGTACTGTATCTACCTTAAAGACCTCCAGGGATGGTGACTCCATCATCCTCCTGGGCAGCCTGCTCCAGCACCTCACCACTATTTTTGTGAAGAAATTTTTCCTAATATCCAGCCTGAACCTCTGCTGGTGCAACTTGAGGCCCTCCTGCCCTACTGCTGTTACCTAAGAGAAGAGCCATGCCCCTGCTTATTCTGGAAGGACTACCTAGATCACAGATCCTCTTATTTCATATGCCTTTCCAGTACATTGCTGAAAACAAGAGTACCCTATCAACTGTGAGTACTGTCTCATAAATACATTTTTTACAGAAGCAAACATATAGTTTACATGAAGAATTCATTTAAATTTGAGGAAGTAGAAGCATCTGTAATTTACAAAGCAATCATAGTTACTATATTAAATACATAATATATGAAAGAAGACATACCCTATCAAAGCCTACATTAAGAAGGGGAAGAACAGAAGTCTCTTCTTGATCAGCAGATCTACAAAACAAAATGCTGGTCACACAATATGCAAGAACTAGATGGCATCAATTCAACAGTTACCTTAACATAATGCAATATGAATACTGTTGCATAAAATACACATGCAACAGTAATCAATCATGATATTACAGAAGTTGATCTTTTGAGTATCTGTCAAAGATGATACAGTCTTTTATAGATACTTGCAGCTATCACTATGGCAGAAAAATAATTTCTATAGCAAATTTGATGGGTATTACACAGAGGTCCTGCTTCTCTTCATAGACATACAAGGACGTTCCAATAAGTAAACAGATAGATAGATCAAAAAAAGGATATACTACGATATCCTACAAGAAAGAACCTAAAATCATGTTATTAAGTATAATGTAAAACAAGCTATAAATCTTGTTAAGCAGCAAACAACCTATTTTCTAACCTTGGCAGGAAAAGTTCTCCTGCCAACTCAGTTTGCAAATATTTTAATTGATCTAGGAAATTAACAGAATTAGAATAGATTTGGCGGAATGTAGAAGTATTAAGAATGATGGGAAACCTCTCTTTTTCTAAGGTATTTGATAAACAATGTATTTAAGACAATTAAAAATGTCAGTAAGAATTCCATCTGACGGCATAGAGTATGAATTATTCGATAAGGATTTCAGAACAATACAATGCCAAGTTTAGAACCATCAGAAATAAAGTTTACTCCATTACCTAGTTACCTAATAACCACTGCATGTTATCTGATCTAGTTATTTCCTTTACAACACAGTAAACAGCTTTCTATTCTTTCATTTTAGAAACAGATTTATAGGTGTCTTTTTTTCAGTATACAAGCCATTACATAACAATTCTCTGAAGTCAAGGTGATATATTAGTCTATATAAATGGAAGGTTACTGAATACTTAAGTAGACTACATACATCCCTTACCCATTTCAGGCAAAAAAATGACTAACATTAAACTTATTCTCTAAGTTTTTAAACTTATGTAAGTTTATATCTTATCTACAAGATACCTTCTGTTAATAGCTAACTATTTTATGTATCATTCTTACAGAGTAAAAAATATTTCACAAAACAGAGTAAAACATACGTGCATGGAACCACAGCAAGTATTACAGTGTGTTCTGATGGCTTTGTGGCACGAATAGACCTAAGAAAACAACATTTTCTCAGTTACACCACATGTTTTCTCCGTATTTCACGCAATGTATTCACAGACAATATAAACTAAAAACAGGCCTGAAAGAATCCACTGAATTCTGAAAATAGGACCAAGTGGGCAAAACTCATCTGTCCTCATTTAGACCTTCAATTTCTTTTGCTACCAGACTCCTCAGAATTTGCACAATACAGTGCAATACAGAGGCAACAGCTCCAAAAACTTTTCAAACCTAGCAAAGGTTTGCCCTGCTTACCTAGGTAAGGGCAGGGCAGGCTGCCCTGAATGCAGGGGCTGACAAGATGCAATGTGCATACAATGCATTCTCAGTATCCGTTAGTTAAACAGTTAATAAACAAGAATCTCCACCACCTTCTCCCATCTTCACAATTGTCCTTAGAGATATTGTAAAATTTTCTTTAAAGTGTACAAAGTACTCTTAGAGTACACTGGTAAGAAAAGAAGGTACAACAAATATACTTCTCTATAATGGACAATAACCACCATAATAAACAAAATTTCACCACTTCATGTTACTGAGAAACTGAAAAAAAATACAACCAAGAACACTCCATTTATCTTTCACTGACAAAGGATAATTTTTTTTCAAACATGTCACTCTCTCCTGAATGAAGAGTTGTCATATTTATGCGTACTTCTTTTAGAAGTATTTCCATAACCTCAAATACGCGAACTTTAAAATATTTAAAATAAAATGTCATAAACCACAGAAATTTCAGTTCATGCACGACTGATAAATGTAGCATGGTGCATGGTAAAACTGCATCCTGATTTTCCATTTCCACATGTGCACAAGAGTGATGTGAACTTTTGTTAAGAGCTCTCACAGACGAGTGCCTGATATAGTGGACAAACAATAGCATTAGTTTCAAGCCTTGCGGCTTAAAACCTTACTGTAGCACTAACTCAGGAAAGGAGATTCAGGGAGAAGCGGATACAGAAAGCACAGAGTGATTTCACAACAGCTGTGGCTTATGCTCTGAATAATGCTCATGATCTGAAGAGAGAATTCTACAGGTCAAACGTCACCCTGGCCATAAGCTTATTTTTCAAATTGTACTTCTCTTAGAGAGGTAAGAAAACCTCTTGGCCTCAATCTCCAAATTTCCATTTTGCTATAGTTTCGTGCATTTCTTTTTCTCTCTTTGTTTTTTTTTTTTTTTTTTTTTTTTTTGTTTTTGGTTTTTTTTTTGAGGTCAAGCATTTTGTTCTCATAATCAAGAGTACTGATTTTGTACAATATACTCCAGAAGTCAAGAACAGCATAAGGTCCTTTAGTTACCTGCAGATACCTTCTGCATCAAAATATCCGGAGTTCCTGTGATCTATAACAACTATTTCCTGGTGCTTATCAAGGAAACATTCAAGTGCTGACTCTGGAGTCTGGGCAATGTTGCACCTGTAACCAGCTCTGTCGCAGGCCCACCAGAAACCATCACTTTGGTTGTCTTCTTTGGCAAAGACCAGCAAAACCTGCAAAGCGTGCAAAGCAGCAGCATCACTTTAAACATACAGAACAGTTATCTGCATGACAAAAATCTTAACGATCACTTCTACTATTTCGAAGATCAAGTCTACTTTGAAAGTGGAAACACTGGAATACAGATTGTAAAAGAGCTGACACAGTAGGACAACTTTATTACTAGAGTGGTTATCAACATAGCATTAACTGTGTAGGACCAACCTTTACTGCTTTTGAATAAGCTGTGATTGTTTTGGACGTAAATGCATTGGCAGGTGACAAGTTACCTTGCTGTGCTCGTTCTTTGAGCATCATGGCTTCCGGAGCACTATGACCGACTATTCACACAGGCGCCTATCTGAACAGCTGCCAGTCTATGGGTGCCTTCTAACTCATGCTCAAATTCCATCAGAACCCAGACTCAGTGGTTCAAACATCATTCCCACTCTCAGGCCATTGCAGTTACATGCATTTTTAATTGTAAGGAACTTTCTGAAATGTAACTGCCTTATTCTTTCAAAACCAAAAAGAACTACAGACAAACAGGTATGGACAGGGATGGGTAGTAGGAAAAAAATGATTCAAACACTGCAGCTGATCACTAACCATGACACTCCTTGTGACTGATGAAGAAAAACATTAACTTAATGAAAAAATGCTATGAAAAAGAAAGGCCTTAAGAAGTCAAAAGTTCACCCATAGGTATTCACATTGAACAAAAAGGCAAAAGTCTGAGGATAACCTACATATAAAGCAAAATCCTGTTCATTTTACAAACAGAAGTAATCCCCAGCTTCACTGAAACAATCTGTCTGAGCAGAATTCTGCCAAAAATGCCCACAAGAAAGGTTAATAACCTTTCATCTGTGATGTACATATGTGACATCACCACATGAAATTCAACACCATTGGCCTAGAAGCTAGACAGTGTGACCATACCCTTTCTTTTATCCTGAGCTGTCTGGAATAGTGAATTCTAGACAACAAACAGAGCCATTAATGTTACTGAGGCAGGACTATGATCCAAGATTTAGTTAAAAAGTAGTAAAAAATTATACTTTGGAATTTCAGTATAAATTAAGAAATACATCTGAAAGTTTTAATCTATTAATAAGAGTATATTGGGTTACTGCCACTCATCATCCAAGGAAGCAACTGTCACTCTATCTAATCCATAATTTCTTCCATTTATCAAATGCTCAGAAGCAGTTACATAATTCTGCTGCACACTTTTGCATACACTCTGGTTAAGAAGCTACTCTGATTCAATGATTTGGCTCCAGCTGCTGTTAGTGAACAGGTTTTTCACTGAACGCATTTTGGTATCTTCCTTCTCTCAACATTCCCAATTTGGAAATAAAGGATTGCAAAATTCAGTCAGTTACCAGATATAAAATAAAGGAGTTTAATTAAACCACCTGACCCCTCGCTGGAAACTAAATATCAGTGTGTGAATCATTCTGAGAATATTAACTTCAAAAGGTACCATTAAAGCATTACTACCATACCTGCTCATTAAAATTTGTATGAAGCTTGCTGTAAAGAATGAAAACACAACAAAACTTGAATTATGCAAGTATGCTGCAAGATTATAATCCCAAAATCAAAATGAAAATACAATCTGTAAAAATCAGACTGACAGTATGACAGGAAATTGAATTTAATCTGCATTTCTTGATGGCAAACACTTACCTGTTTTTGGTATATGGTTTGCTAGCTTTGCTGTAAGTAGATCTCTTTTACCCAGGGCTGCTTTTGTGTAGGAATACCATAGACTTCTCCTGCTGAGATATTTTTTGGATGATCTACTGGAATTCCTACTACATTTTTCAGAATTTGTTTTGCACAGTTATTGCATGTCTTGTTCCCAGTTTATCATGCAAACACTGAAAATGGTCAGAGATCTGCCTTGAAAATCTCAAAGTACAGCCAAAATACAACAGCTGAGCTTAGATGCCTATGTACTAGAAAGAAACAATGAGAAAATCAGAAATAGAACTTAAGAACCCATAAAACATGATACCTAAGCCTTTTTTTGTCACTACAGGCATCCCAGTGAAATTATTTTAATAGTGTCTGATTTAGTCGGGGATATTGTGTGAAACCTTCAATGGGCAGGACAAACAATTAGACACTAGGCATCATAATGCTTTGGTTGTGGCTCAAGAGGGAAGATCATCAGAACAGACATGGACCTCAGCATCAACACTATGAAAGTGATGATGACCAATGACTCATAAGAGGGGAGAAAAAGTAGGATTTGAATTGAGGACAGGATTACGCTAAACAAAGTGAGCAAATGATGACAGGTGGCAGACAACCTCTACAGCAGCTCTCTGGAAGGAAGCAAGAGGTATTTGCTTAGACCAAACAAGAAAGAAATGCACTTATTGATATACAAGAGAGGGACTATGGGGAAAAAAAGAGTAATTTCAGTTTGTGCATTAAAGTTATGAATGCAGAAAAGCACCACAGTAACTGTAGGAAACAACCAGATTCACTTCCAGTATACGAAATTCTGTGAGAAGATGATGACAAACTTCAACTCAAATGCCAACAAAAGCTTTAGGAGTGGTAATTACAATAAATTCTGTGCCTTGCCTCACTCCAAACTCTTAACTCATTGGTCATTAGGGAAATTACAGCTCATACCTGGTTTCATTCTAATACAACATAAAAATAACAGAACAAGAGTTTTCCCATTAGTCATTGCTTTAAAAGACATCCAGATTGTATGCTGAAACATAACATAGTCTGACCTTCTCTCTCTGGCCTTACTTTAACAATCATTAAGGTTGCAGGTGGAAATTGGCTTCCTGTTTTGTAAGGCTGTCCCCAGAAGTTGATCATATTTTTACCTGTGGTCTGATCTCACAAGCTAGGCTCTCATGAACAGCAGCAGAGGGACAGTCTGACAAAATAGTGTCTGACGTGGAAGTGTGTAAGAAGCAAAGGTGAGTCACTGAATTTTTCCATGCAGAAAAGAATGACATTCACTGACCCACTGACATACATTGATGCTTGCTGAGTATTCATGGAGATCATACAGTGGATATGAGCACAGTGAGGTAGTGGGCAGTGGTGACAGTGACGGGAAAGACGTTCTGGACAGCAATGCACAGATGTCACACCACAGAATGAAGAGTGTTTTGATCAGCTCGTCTGTGTGTTGGCAGATTATGACCCGGGAACTGTGCAGAGAGCTGAATATCAGCTTCAATGTGTTGGAAACGATGGTGGTAGTGTTGGAACATTACTAAGTTTGTGCCAGGTGGGTTCCACAAAAGCTCACATGGGAAGAGAACAAACACCACGTGCAAGTTTTTCAGGACCTATTGAACCAATACGAGGCTGAAGGTGACAATTTCCTGGACTGCGTTATTTCTGGTGGTGAGATGTGGTGTCAGCACTACAAGATGGGGTCAAAACAGCAGTCCACGGAGTAGTGACATGGGAATTCCACACTGAAGAAAATGTTCAAGATGCAGCCTTCAGCAAGTAAAGCAATGTGCACTGTCTTTTGGGATAGAAAAAGGGTGATCCTTCTGGATTTCCTGGAACCTGGACAAACCATCAACTGTCACTGCTACACCATGATGCTGACTAAGCGGAACTCCCAGAGTCATGCCAGAGAAGAAGACAACCTTTCTCTTGCAACACAATAACACCAGGCCCCATACAAATTTGAAGACCATGGAGCACAGTGACAACTTGGTTGAACTGTCCAACTGCATCTACTATGCAGTCGAGATCTGGTGCCTTCCGACTGCTATCTGTAAACCTGATGAAGGATGAACTGCGTGGGCAACATTTTCCTACCAACTACACCTACAACTACACTGTGAAACAGTGGGTCACATCCACTGGTGCAGATTGTTACAAGTGCAGCCTGCAGCTTCTTGTTCATTACTCAAGAAAATGCACAGCTAATGGTGGTGAATGTGTTGAAAAACAGTGTTTTGTAGCTGAGAATTTGCTCTGTCAAATAGTGTTATTGTGCTCTTTGTATCTGCTGTGATTTCCATGGAAATAAAGGTCTCACAACCAAACTAAGCCGATTTGTAAGCCTTGGTACAAAATCTGGGCAGACATATAAGCTGCATGCTGGGAGGGCATTTGGAGGGTAGGAGCTGGTACAAACCAAAACAGATTTGTCCTCTAACACAGATGGTCATAAAACCTAAGGTGAAATCTATTAAATGGTTTATGGCGAGTCATAGTCACAGCAAAGGTCACCTCCCAGACAAAAAAAATACAGTCCATTTGCCAGCTGGCATAGGTCTGGTGCCAAACAACAGTTTAAAACATGCACAAGCATACAATGAACATTGCAAAGAAAAGCTCTGATTACAATTGTTTTAACAAACTGAATTATCTTATTAGACAATTAAGCACACAATTAAGCACCAACAAATAGATATTTAAAATGGGATACTTGGTAGCTCTTTGCATTTCATGGAGAAATACACAGCTCTATCATCAAGATGGAATAAAAGACTAGCACACATTATTTAAATGAATAAGTATGTACCATCCTTGTCAGATTAGCTGAGGTCATGTCACTTGTTCCATAAAAGAACTGAGTTTACATACAGTATTTTCCCTTAGTGTAAATAATTTAGTGTATGGCAAAGTCTTTACAAAAAACTCCTCAGGTACAAGTTTTACTTGAGGCCTGATTTCTATAGCACCACAATTTGTCTCTTCACTAATAAAGGGACAAAATAACACCCACACCTAACTAAATATAAAGATGAACGTCAAGAAGGTTTCTAAACAAAACCCAGAACAATTTCCCTTCTTACATGATGAACTATTAAATGATTAAATTATATCATAACAGCTAATACAGATACTATATTTTTGCAAGTCCAATTTCTACAAAGTAAATAAAGTAAAATGTTGCCATAGACAATGAGTATTCTTTTTTGAGTATTATCTTGAGCATCTTACAGAAGATTATCACGGTCTACTGAGCCTTTTTCCATAAGAAGTTCCACAAATTCATGTTGAAATTACTTGCTAAAGTGAAGACTGGTTTACTGCTGACCCCACCATTATGCAGTCTTTTTATAACATACACAGTTTCAAAAGATCAAGGCATTGTTAAGACTGAATTATACTTATTATTATCATATTTAATACAGAAAGAAAAACATAAGGCTTTATGATACAGGTACATAGGATTTTTAGACCTCAGGAACAGCATAACATGTATTCCACATGTAGGTTTTTCCACTTACAGGCAGACACAGAAGGCATAAAAACAACAAGCAAACACAAAGGGTGACTGCTAAATATCACGGCAATCTGCAGTTAACTGTCCCAAGACAAAAAGTTACTTCTAACAGACACTGCTTCACAGGAGAAGTATTAAAGATTACACTATATGTGAAAAAAATATTCTTGACATCCCTCTGTTTACAGACGGAGGTACAAACTGTACAGAAACAGTTAGCGAATATGTTAGAGCTCGTAGAGGTATGAGCTCTACCTACAGCTCATATGGTAGAGCTGTTGCTTATGAAGACAAAATTCAGTGTTTTTGTTGGAACACATGTGACTTGCATCTGTGACCTGCAAAAACACAGTTCTCTGTCCCACCGTGCAAAACCCAGCAAAATTTGCCTGGCACCTAAACTTCACAACCGTGTTCTCAGTTGTGGCATATCAGAACTCAGCCATTTTTAACATTCAGAGGCAGTTGTTTTCCTTGCTAGTGCAGACACACAGACACACTCCTACTGACAGGACATAAACAAACAATTTGAAGTTATTGGACATTTGAGCACCTTCTTTACCAATTTAATTTACCCGCAGGTCTCTTCTCAAGCACTCAGATAAACGAAAACACCAATTATCCAGCTCACAGTCCTTGCACAAGTAAGATGACAACATTATGCATAACCATGAGGATTACACCTTAATTTCTTCACCCATTAACACTGAATTGACTGTATCGAGAAACTGAGAGAACATCTTACCTGAATTGGATCTTGTGTCAGTCTCATGGGGCCAATTTGTACCTCTGTAGCTGAAGCCTGCTAAATAAGAGTAATAGAGATTTTTTTCCACTCTATTTCTCAACAAGATAGCATTTTGCAAGCAAGACTGAAAGATCAAACATATCCAGTAAGATTCTCAAAGGAAAGCCACACAACCAGCAGCCTTTATTCAGCTACTTTAACTGTATCTTTGATAACATATTTTACCATGCTTACAATTTTCTTTCATTTGCTTCTAAGTTAAAGATTGTAGAGCTTTACATAGTAAAATTCTAACCCCCATCTCCCTCTTTCCCCAGAGCACTTTGACTACAAAGGACTCTTATTTTGTTTAAGACTACAGACAACTATTTTTTTTCTGGCCAAAAATCGACTTATTCATTTGAATGTAATACACACCTTCAAGATTTTTTGATGTATACTTGAAAATAATATTTTAATATCTTTGGTTAGAAAAACATGTGAGTTTTCAGACAAGACAACTTGTTTGGATTATAGACTTAAAATTGTTTTCCAGAACTGTATCCTTGACTTTACAGGAAAAAAAAAAACATTGATATAATGAATCAGGATGTTTTCAGAAGACTTGAGAGCACATCACAGTTTAAAACTACAGCAACAAAGCCAGCAAACATTGGCTGTGGCTGTTTTGTTGTCTTATTTCCTAACAGCTGGACTACCTTCATGCTTTTTGTGTACTGATACATTTCAATACACTCCTCCTGCAATGCTGATTTGCTTCACTTTAGATTAGTTACAGACTGTTCTTAAGCAACTGAACAAAGTCTATGTCCTCCCACAGATGTATGTACTTAAGAAAAGTCTTTGAACCCTTCGAATATTGTTCTCCTCACACTACAGAGGATTACAAATAAGTTAGCAGTCTCTGAAATGGCAGGTTCACTGCTTTCCTGATACCGATTACTTCATGTTCATTGGGTAGGTAAATTAAAGCAACTGCCCTGCAGGTCGTGTTTGAACAAAGCCCTAATTGCAGGCACATTCCCAGAACTTCCCTTGATTCCCAGGAATCGTAGATCCTTATGTCTGCACCACTCTGCTGTGTGCTGCTTGTTAGTTCAAGCCTTCTACTTGAGTATTACCTTATTCTTAAATCTAGAATTTTTTTAAAGGACTGTGTATAAATATTCAACATGAATGAAGTTAACATGAATACTAGTTATTTGGTTTCTTCCTTGGAGAACACACCAGTGCTGTAAGTGTTAGCAGCCTCGCCTTGCACTTGAGACAGTGCAATTATGCATAGTTACAAGTAACATGTTGGACTTTCATGCATCCCTGAGCATCGATCCTTCCAAGTCCAATGCATGTCAGAAGGCAGTAGCAGGCAGTACTCCAGAAGATAAAACCACAAAGCCTTGCCACTGTTTTCCAAAGTAAAAACTGCCTCCAATATAAGAATAGCTAACCTTTCCACACACAAGAGCTTCACTTCCCACTTGATCTCCTGCCATGTTGGAAGGGAACATAACACAAGGAGAGGTATTAGAATAGAAATGAATGTTAGCACTGATCATAAGCGATGAAGTAATTAGTAAAGTTGCATTCAACTTTCATTTCTCAGTTCTGTCCAAGACAGAATAACTGTGCCTAAGAGATAAATCTATGCCATCAAGTCTATCAGATTCTTTTCAGAGATTTCTTCAATTATTTAAGCCCAGGTATTTAAAAAATAAAATAAAAATTCACATAACTGACTAGGAGCTTCTCTTTGTGCTGCTTCCATGTCAGACTTGTGAACAGAAAATGCTTGAATGGAAGGACCTGAAAATTAGGTCCTGTCTTTTTTTTTTTTCCTTCCCTCTAGTATTTCAGAGTGTTCCTGTCTGTGCTGGCAATAGGAAAGCTTCATGAGGATTAGAAAATCTGAGAGTTGCAACACAGGTAAGCTTGTCACAGTCCTGTTCTGCAGAGATGATTTACTTACAGTCACAACCACACGGGGACGTAGAAATGGTGCTGCTCTATCTGAAAGACTGACATTCTGAAAAAATGACCTTTAAGTCATTCCTGACACAGCACATGGAAATAAGAGGGGCACCCTCAAATTAAGGCTGGTAACAGGACTGAACATCAGAAGGATTAATAAACCATCTCATTGGATGCAACGAGGAGCAAGTTCAAAGCCCTCCTTCCTGGACTTGGAGTTCTGAGTTTCGTTTGAGTTTCATTTTACAAACTGAATCAGTCCCCTAGATTTGTATGCCTGAATTGCTTTTGGTATAAACAACTGTCTCACTTTTCTTTCAAAACATTGCTAGAAGAGGCAGCAGGAATATGACACAAGTGCCTCACCTTCAGAAATGTAGCATGGATTTCTCCTTGGCCTGAAAGAACTAATTTCAAATCTTCCTAACTCCCAGAAAAGTGTGATGATGTGGACGTTGCATATTAATGATACCATGACCATACCTCTGCTCATTTCCTGGCTTAAGTGAACATCTCATTGCTGATGATTTCCAATTAAAATAAATCTCCCATTATTTTATTGACTGGCAGGAAGGACTGCTAATAGTCTTGCATCCTAAATCAATTAGTAATGTATTTCATGACAAACTTTTCTGGTAAAACATGCAGAGCTTGTTTCCAAAGAGGTCAGTGAGAAAATTCCTGTTTTCACTGGGCAGAGGAACAGACACCACAAATAAACTAACCATCTGAGGATACCAAAGAACTTAAAAACTGTGAAGAAATTTTTGTTTTAGCATTTTAAACTAACGCTATTTCCAGTATCATTGTAACCTCCAGAGGAATCAGCAACTAATCAAAGTATTAAAGACAAAGTAAATGGTATTTTCTTAAATCCTTTCTTTTTATATAAATCAGTGATTATCAATTACCTTCCTTTCAAAGCAGTACATTAAGCAAAATGGACTCACCACTTAAAAAGGTCTACTCTTTTAAATCACTAACAGAAAAAGCTCTATTCTTCACATGACTGAAGACACGCGTCTCTTTGTTAGGGTAGTTTGTGAGAGTTAGGGTAGTATGGTTAGGTTGCAGCTGGACTTGATGATCTTTAAGGTCAACCCGAGCAATTCTATGATTCTATGATTCTATGAAGACTTAAGGCCCCTGCAGTTTATGAATTGTCAGTAATTAGTAACACGACTATTGTAAACATGATGACTAATTAGCACAGCAAAATCTTGAATTTCTCGAATAACTCCTTGTTGTTCCAGAGAAACAACAGCAGCTGGATCCAGCAAAATGGTGTAGCACGTTTGTTGGGGAGATCAGTCTCCTGGATAGGCAAAGGAAAAACGTGCCTGGTAGAGATCTCCCTTTTTCCCTGACCAAGCACAGGCCGTGAAAAAGATTACAATCACGTGTGACCTCCGTACTGGATCTCTGACCTTCCATTCTCTCTGAGCCTTGAATTCCCTTGCGAGACATGGGGCTCAAAGCTTTTCTAAAACATCCCCAGCCTGCAGCTGTCAACAACTAGAGTGAACAGCTCCTCTTCCGTTGTTCAGCGATGTTATGTGCCTTTCTTCTTCCCCTTCTTTACTCTGTCTCATGTTGTTTAGCAGAACTATACACCAAACCTTCTTCTCTTTCTCTTTTTTCTTTTTTCTTTCTCTCCTTCTTTCCTTCTTTCCTTCTTTCTTTCATTTTTTACTTATTTCTCTTTTTCAAATCATTTCTGATTCATTCACTGATGTTATTCTGTAGTCACTTGATCTCAGTCTTTCTATGCTTAGGATCTCTCACATGCTTCTTTTGTGAGCATCAAAGGGAATATATTTCTTGTCCTGCTTGGCAATCTGCGTGTGTTGAAGTAAGCACACATTTACAAGAGAAAAATTAAGAGAAATGTTTTCACAAAAATGCCACATCAGACTCAAGAAGAACCTCAATCATAATATGTCAGTGGCTGGGAGAATAAACAAGACAGATCACTATCTGCACTCCCCAGGGCTCCTGCTGCTGCAGATCTGGCCCTGAGCTGGATGGATTTTGGCATGACCTCCATGGCTTTTCTAGACACCACTCCTCCCCGATTCATTCATTTAATCAGTTGTCTCAGTTAATTTTCTCCTCTCACCAACACAGCTACTCATCCAGCAGAGAGCTATATCTGTTGTCATGTTCTCCCCAATAATTCAGAATGCTCCCATATGATTTTTTATTCTTCCTTTTCTGCAGCTTCCAGTTCACTTGTGGTTTTGCTTTCCCAGCTGCTCATACCCTGCATTTCCTTGGCTCCCACTAGAGGGCTGTAAAACCACTGCTCTCCTCAATGCCAGCCAGCTGCCATCTTTCCAAAGAGTCCAGAACAGCATTGAACGTTTGGATAGCTCAACTCTAAGTTTAATGTAAGATTATGTTACTTTATTAATTGAAAATAATGATCAAACACACATACTGCTTAGAAAAAATAAGGCTTTGCTGTTGTTGATTTAGCTGATTAGCTGCTGTAAACTGCAGGCATCCGTAAGAGAAGCCTAATCACTCAGTATGTCGTGAACGGCTTTTACAGCGTTAAACAGCAGATACTAGTAAATAAAAATTAAAAGCATGTAGGACAAGAGGAAATGGTTTCAAACTCAAAGAGGGTAGATTTCAATTGGATATAAGGAAAAAGTCTTTTACAGTGAGAGTGGTGAGGCACTGGAACAGGTTGCCCAGGGAGGCGGTGGATGCCACATCCCAGGAGACTTTCAAGGCCAGGCTGGACCATGCTCTGAGCAATGTGAGCTAGCTGTGGATGTCCCTCTTCATTGCAGGGGAGATGGAGTAGGTGATCTTTAAAGGTTCCTTTAAAACTTAAAGGAAAATAAATGTAGTTCCTAGATGACATTTTGAACTCCCTAAGGAAAGCTAATGTATGTTTAGATATGGTACTAAGGGACATGGTTTAATGGGGAGATACAAGTGGTAGGTGGACAGATGGACTTGATGATCTTGGAGGTCTTTTCCAACCTTGGTGATTCTTTGATTCTAGTTATCCACTTTTCACTCTGCTGGCTGCCACTGAAATCTGTTTAAAGAACAGGTGACACATTACCATTAGTAGTTAGTTCTTCAGCAATTTCAGATTTATGTGAATTCCTGGGTGAATATGTGAACTAGGTGCTAGTAATCTCTCCTTCTCCTCCCCACAGCAGTACACTAACTGATTTGCATCTCCAGATCTGCTTTTCATGTCTCTCAAGAGCAGAGTACCCAGAGGACAGCTGGCTCCACTGTCTGCCATTTGCATTGCTTGAGAAGGACATGATCTCAAAACATATAGTTATCATTATCATTGTACTAACTGTCAAGGATGTTTTTATAGCAATGACATAAAATTGATTAACAAAAATGTCATAAATTAAAAATATGCACCCAAGAAGACATCAAAATATAAAATGTTGCATCACACTCTGATACCAAACACTTTTCTTTCAAGAAATCTTACCTTCAATGGACCCTACCTTTTTTGCTCTAAATTCAGTAATGATTAAAAAATAAATAAATCACACTTCTTATTGAATTTCCTGCTAAACATTTTACTTCCTACCTTTTGATGGGAAAGCCAGGCTTTTATTCCTTTTTACATCAAGATATTTTTAGGTATTGAGAGTTTTTTAGTCTTGTGATTAAGTAGAACGTTAGAGGTATATTTAATTAGAACTGACTTGATGTCTATACTATTGTAATAAAATATGTAAGAAACCAAGTAGCTGTAAGAAGGTGACGTTTCAAGGCATTACTTATCAGAGATGCTGTTTATCTCTTACATTAAAAAAAACAACAAAACAAAACAAAACAAAAACCTTATCCTGCAACATTTTTTTCTAATCAGGGAACAAGTCAAGGCAAAAATCTAGTGCATCAATTTTCAACAGTATTTTGGCGAAATTTTGACTACATTTTCCTGCTCATAGAGCAGCAAAGCCCAGGCACTCAAGGTCTGGAACAATAGAAACCTCCCTCTGTTGCAACTAAGTATTCAGAACCCAAATAGGAAGAGGAGCCTTGACTAATGGTTAGAGATACTCAGTGTAATCCTAATGATTAAAGAATCACAAAAATGTTTTTTTGAAGAGACCCTTGAAGGTCATCTAATCGCTCCAACTGGTGTTATTGTAACACTACATCAGGCCAACCATGCCTTCATCTATCCCTTTCCAGGGCAACTGCTGCTCTGACAACCACCTCTCAGCCTGCATTGAGGAAAAAGGAATTAAAATCTAAAGACTGGCCAAAAGTATCCACTTGTGAACTACAACATAAGAGAGAAATATCTGCTATCATATTGTAGTTATGTTTTACCTCACTTCTTCTATCTACCTGTAATATTGAGCAATTTCAATCCAAGTTTTGGAAAAACTGCTAGCATATTTCATTTTAAAAGGAAATGACATACTGTAGGCAACCTGCTTTAGCAGAGTGGTTGGACTCAATCTCTTGAGTTCCTTTCCAACCCCTGCAATTCTGTGATTCTGTAAAAATAGTTTTAAGTGTTAACAATGAACTCCTATGGACTCCTTCAGAGAAATAAAAATTTAGCAACCCTTAGTATAATTACTGGGGCAAGGTCATTAATAATATTCTTTAAGAAAAATAGACTTCCATGCTTCAATCCAGCAGCATAAAGGTAATGAAGAGATAGACTTGTTTCACAAACAGCCAAGTTTTTAGACTAGTGGAAAGAAAACCAATTACAGAATACTGTCTTCAGTGACATTTATTCTGAATACTAATTTTGTCAGCAGAGGTTTCTCTGAAAGTGTATTTATTCTGTTAGCACGCACATTTCAGGTTATGTTAATGTCCTTGCAGGGTGACACTTGGTGTAGGGAAAACAAACCTTTCCAAACATCTGACAAAGTGCATAGAATATGCTCAACATTTGTGGATCTCAACTTGAAGAAACTTCTTCCTGTAAATCCATTTGTCATTACTGTCCAGTCTCAACTTAGTAAGAAAATGAGTCACACACTTTACTGATGAATCCAGTCAAACCTCGTTACATCAATCTCAGAGAAAAATACAGCAACCAAGTCTGAATTGTTCCAGCAATACTGATGTTTAGGAGAAACACTGATATTTAGGTGAGATCAAATTCAGAAACATGGTAAGAGTAAGGTGTTAATCTTATTTTCACCTTTGTGCATTCAGCTAGTCAAGAAAGTAACAAAACAACTTCATGCAGCTATTTAAATTCACAGTGAACCCACACTTTCAAGGCTGTATGCCATCTTTTGCTTCCCTTGCAAGAAGTTAACCAAAAGTAAAAAATATAAAGAGAAAGTAACAAGAATAATCACAGGTATTCCAAGATATCTCCAAAGAACTAAGACTAAAAAGACGAGGAGGAGAGGTAACTAAAAAGGAACTGAATAAGCATTTATACAATCATGAATGGAACAGAGCTGAGAGAAGAATGGGTTGCTAAAATTCTTCACAACACAAGAAATAAAAAACTTCCACTTAAATTATGAGGCCAGTGGAATAACAAATGAACAAAATTTACCAAGGGTAAACTCATGTGCTGCTGTGAAATGTGACAGTAGGAACATAACCACAATGTAGAATCATTCTAAAGCCCTTCCAAAGGCTGCCTATGGAAGAAAACAAACAGGAGGCTACTTTCATGCACCAGAGGTGTTGCCAGCTCAGCATTTACTCCAAAGCTTCTCCTGTTTCCTCTGTCTTATATGCAAATTATTGCCAAAACAGAGTTCACATCTGACCTCTGTGCTGTGCTGCTGGGCTCTGCAATGTCAGTAAGAGTTTACTGGAAGAGAGTTATCATCTCTGAGATTCCTCCTGGGAGTTATCAAAGGAGGAAGTTAAATATTTTAAAATGATGAATATTCAGGAGTTTTCCACAACTCTACTTCTACTAGAAGGAGTCAGTCTGTCTTTTTTTCTCTTTATTTGATGTACTGATGTCTTTCGCTACTTGTGTTGGAGATTTTTTTAACTTAAGAATATTTTGACAAGAAATAGTGTTTGCAAACAATTTAACACTGCTCTTAAAGTCATAGATAACCTACCTGATTTCTTACCCCGGTAGAAATTCTAGTTGTATTGGCTTCCATTATTTATCTGTGGTAAACTATGCAGTATTTTACTGAAAGTGATCAAATTAAGATTGGGCAGAATTCAAAATCACAAGGATTATGCATGTCAGTATATTGAGTGCAGCTGGAAGTAGAGCCTCAAGTACTGGTTTGCAATTGCACACATAGGTATTAGGGACTTCAAAGGTTAAAAGGAAGAAAACCTTTTCTCCCTGAGGTATGGACTGCTTTTACTCTACCTTTTTGCCAGTGCTATTTGATGCAGATACTACTACCTACAATACCAACCTTAAGTTTGAGCAGTTAGCAAGCTACATGTTTAGAGATGCATGATGGACACCACCATCAGAGCTTTCACTTCTTATCAACCCCTAGTTGGGCACAGCCAGAAAGAATTCCCTCCAGGTTCAGTAAGATCTGTTTCTATTTTCTTCTGCCAGCTACTGCCAGGCACCTACTTACTACCTTAGACCAAAATCAACATCTATTCCTCCTGCTGGAACACAGAAAACAAAGTGTTTGCTGAGTGATGGTCACTTCTTGAAGCTTTCAGAATTTTCTTTCATTTAGAAAAATCAGTTATGAACTTGGATCTAAATTTTACAAAAATACCAGAATAAGTAGCATTAAAGAATAGTGTAATTCTCACTTTCTTCAAAAAAATTTATCTCTTCTCTCTCCCTGACTCCTGCACAGTGCCAGACACTGTTTGCTTTGCAGTTCTTCTGTCTTGATTGTTTGAGTCTGGGGACAGGCAGCTGAAGACTACTACTTCAATCTTTTAGTGCAAATTTCAGCATCTAGAAGGTATGCCCTGGAATTATACATAGAAACTCCATTAAACAAAAATAAACACTTCCCCCCAACCCAGAAACAATCAATCAAAACAAAAAAAAACCTTAGCAAAAATCATTATCTTCCTGAGTTTTTGTGATAAAAGTTATGTATGTACCCTTAGATTACAATCTAACAAAAATATATGTTGGAATTAACTATTTTATTGTTGTTTTTATCAGAAGTCCAGATAGAAAAGTTATTCTGAGTAGACTGTACCATCCCAAGTATGAAGACTAAGGTTCTCTCAAGTAAAACAGCCTCCAGCTAAACATTACCTTTTATTATGCAAATACAAGCTGTCAACATGACTGTGTGTGTCATGTCTCACACTAAAAAAATTGTCCAGACAACAAAAATCAAAGCAAAATTCTCATCAAAATAAACAACTCAGAGGCTTGCATACTGATTGAGTAATTCATGATCACATTTAATTCTGTTTTTCTATTTTAACTTTGACAAAACCATTGCAGGTAATCCAGACAGCAGGAGTAGTGTATGAATCTAAGAGATGTCAAATGTTGACATTCACATATCACCTCCTGAAAAGTGCACAAAGTCTTGCTCACTGGTGAATCATCTAACTGCATGGATGGTTCAACAGATGGATGTTACTCAAAACCAGCATTATTAACCTCCGTATTTTGTCATTCAAGACTAAAGTGTTCATGAAGCTTGTCCCATCTATTTAGGTTATAAATCACAGAGGGAAAGCTCACCTCTTATTTTTATAATACCTCATATAATGCAGAACACAGATTGACATATCCTATAAACCGACCCAAACAAAGATGAAAAATGGGAGAGTGGAAGTAACATCTGTACAAGTTGGGTTTAGTGGTACAAATGAAGTGGTCAGAAGAAGGGGAAAATCTGATTCAGAAGAAGAGAGCAGCAGATGCAAAAAGTAAGAAGTGCCCTGATAAGCCTGGAAAGTTAATTACCCAGTCTTACAGATCTGGAAATGTAACTACCCAGTCTTAAAACACCAGAATGCAGTCATACTAATTTCACTGTCCCTACTCTACTCATGCAAATACTGGTAGGAGTAGCATCTAATGTTAGGATTTAACTTCTGCATGCAGTTACAATCCAAATAAGCTCTGCAACAGCATAGAAGGAAGGCATTACATAGCCCTGAGCTAGCCTGCTGCACTGGAGAAAATTATTACTTATGCGATAAGCAATAATAATTTCTGTATTACTCAGCATTATTTTCATATACTGGGAGGAAATCATTGAAAGCTTTCTGAAAAAGATTTCTTTGACATTTTATTCTAGTCTTAACAAGGAGAAACAGAACCATATTCAAATGTCACTTTCAGAACAATTTTCTGCAGAGCGCTTACTATTCCAGTTTTCATGTACTGACACCAACTTGAGCAAAGTACAGTCATTTCAGTCCATCACTAGAACAGGCCATCATTAGGATGTAAGATGCAACTCTCCCAGCACAATACTGACAGAAAGAAAACACCATTATATTGTTATATTGTTTACAGATAGCAAAAGGCAGCACTCTAACAAATGTCTCCTCCCATGGATTCAGCATATGTACAGCATCTGAACTACCATGCTTAAGAGTTAAAAGCAGAAGTTCTGGCTGTTGAATACAGTGTTAACCACCACATGTTCTCTCTAAAGAATACTTGCAACTGGCTGTTTTTAATGTACCTTGTACATCCATTCTACACACCACAGTCTCAGTGCAGCAATGTGTTTAATTTTACTTTATCACTGTAGGCAAAAAGGATTTCTTGTATGATTAAAGGTAGCATGATCCAAATGCTTAGCTTTTTTTTTTTTTTTCCAGAATTAAGTAACTATTAACCAACAGAACTATGTACGCATAATGAACTCTAGGAGAATATTAGTTTCCTCTGCAATGTATCAATATGAGTTCTGAAAATTTCCAACCACCTTTATCTAGAAATCATGTACCTGAAAGCCATGGAAGATTTTAGTTCCAATTTACTGACAAACTGTTCAGCAACAAAGCTGAACATTCAAGTATCATTTCCTCATTTTAGTGGATTAGAGTCAGTATTACATGTAGCTCCACTGAATCATAGAATCATAGAATTAGCTAGGTTCGAAAAGACCTACAAGATCATCCAGTCCAACCATCCGCCTACCATCAATAACCCCACTAAACCATGTCTCTCTCTCTGAAGAGCTACTTGTACATAAATTCTGAATTCTCAAAAAGGAGAATGAATGTGCATAAGTCTCTGGGGCCCAGAGACATGCATCTCATGGCCCTGAAGCAGCTGGCTGATGTTGCCAAGCTGTTCTCCACCATATTTGAAAAATGGCTGTCAGGCAAAGTCCTCATTGACTGGAAGAAGGGATACATCAGTTCCATTTTTAAGAAAGGAAGAAAGGAAGATCCAGGGAGCTACAGGCCAGTGAGCCTCACCTCTGTGCCTGAGAAGATCATGGAACAGATCCTCCTGGAAGTAATGTTAAGGCACACAGGGGATGAGGTGGTGATCCATGAGAGACAGCAAAGCTTCACCAAAGACAAATTGTGCCTTATCAGTCTGGTGGCATTCTATGAGGGAGTGACAGCATCAGTGGACAATGGAAGGACAACTGATGTCATCTACTTTGACCTGTGCAAGGCTTTTGGCCCAGGGGCTCTGGGCAACCTGAGCTGGTAGTTGATTTAGCAGTTGGCAACTTTGCCCAAGGAAGAGGGTTTGGACCTGGGTGATCCTTGATGTCCCTTTCAACCCAACCCATCCTGTGATTCTATGAATGCAAATTACAAAATACATCAGACCGTGCCCTGCTTTATATCCATAAATACAAAAAGGAGTTAGTGTTCCATAAAACACAAAACTTGTGTTCACGGGGACACTGAAAATATATGTGGTACCTTTGAGGATTAATAATTAAAAAATGACTTCTATATATTTAAGAGATCTCTGTGCTTTGTGGTCAGCAGTGGATGCAGGAGGTATTGTATGGGCTTGCCCTCATATTATATTATTATCCAGTGTGGACCATTCTCAGAGATATGATATTAGCTTGGTAGTTTGATCTGATCCATTACACCTGCTATTATGTATTTGCAATCCTGCCCTTCACTGAAGCCTAACTTAGCAAGATATTTAAGCACAGCAGTAGAACCATCCAGCTTGACTGGAAAAACCAGAGCAGTGGCTGGACTTACATTTCTGCGGGGTCACTGCACTTGGAAGAATCCTTAAACAACCTTGGGGTGGTTACAGCCTGTGTCTGGCAGCTAAATATAGAACAGCTGGTTAGCTCTGTGTCACTACAAAGGTCTAAAAAGGAGCATAGATGAAAAGTGCTACTTCACTAGGAGGAGTTGTGCATGTGGAAATTTCTTGTTCAGATTGTGTTATGTGGCTCTGAAGATCTGAGGCCTAAATTCTGTAGTGAGCAGTATTAATATATTTGTAATACCACAACTGAAATAATCAATGATAGTCCTGTGTTACTCAATGTGGAGAATTCAGCTTTCCTACTGCAGTATCATTTTATCACAGGGATTCCACAGATGTGATCAATGAGCCAGTCAGATTTTTATGTATGACCATAAATGAGCTTTTTAAGTTCAATCACCATAACAATTACAGATATTTCATTACAAATGTATTTTGCTAGGAGGCCCCCAGCTCAACTTCTCTTTTATTTCTGGAGAAGCATTTGAACTTTAACAGAAACTTGCTATGTGAAGTCAAACGCATTTTCAAGAAAGGATTATCCAGTCAGAGAGCAGGTCCCTGCAACTGGAAGGTGGGAAGTCACCTTCTGTAATCCCTTTAATCTCATCAGTTTTGGGAAAGTTTGCTTCTAGTCATCTCTGACATCACTTGACCAAAGTCCTGGAACACTACTCTGAAGAACAGAAACTTCCTTTCACTTTTAAAGCCTGCTACTCTCTCCTCAGGTCACTTCTCCTTTTCTGTTATATCCAGCCAAGAGCATTCCAATGCACAGAAGCAAACCTAAGTGCACAGTGCAGCACTTCATATTGTTTGAATTTCTGTCCATTTCTACTACTTCTGCCCTCAAGGTTCTCTGCTACCGTACCTGAATTACTTTTATCCCATTCGCTGTAGCTTTTTGAATACCTTGGCCTTTGACAACACAAATTCTTTCCCAAAACCTTGAAGGTTTATTAACTTTCCTTTCTTTAGAAAAATCACTTTGCTTTTATCAGTGCTCACTATAGACTGACCCAGTAAGCTTAATAACTTTATACTGAATCGCATCTTCTGTTCAGTATAACATGTCTTTAGGAACTCAGACACGGCTTTTTACAATGTATGACAACATGATGAATCTGCGATTGCCCAAATCACTTTCCCTGCTCTCCTGGAAGCTTGTTTCCCTCTGTTTATGTCAAAGAATTATTTCTTAACTTCTTTGAAAACTGACTGTACCTCAGGAAATAATTTGGACTCACTCCAACAGCTCCATGTCTGTCTTCCACAGAGGCCCCAGGCCTGGATGCAGTTCTGCAGGTGGGGCCTCATGAGAGTAGAGCAGAGGGGACAATCACCACCCTCTCCCTGGTGTCACCTCTCTTCTGGGGCAGCCCAGGATGCATCTGGCCTTCCACACTGCTGGCTCATATCAGTTATTAGGTTTTTCACAGAAACAGCCATTTATGCCAATAAAGCAAACCCATTTGAAGTTCTCAAGCTAGATAAAAGGTCATATTTTCAAAGTTTCTGTGAATCAGCATATTTCTAGATCTCCAGCAGGTCTGAGACAATAGCTCTCACAGCCTTTAAGGCAATTTAACAGCCAGCATGGTTACTTTATCTTGCAGACAATGAAGAATGGGAGTTTGCCTCCCAAAGTGTAAAAATGGCCTTGATACAACAGTTATGTACATCTTGGCTATTGATTTTTTTCCATACAGAAAGGTGAATGCTACTGCTCAGCTTCAAATTATGACCACTACTTGATTTTAGAGAGGCCCTGGGAAAGGAATCCAAAATTAGTTAGCATTAAGGGTGAGAAAGAAGGCAAGAAGTCATTTTCCTAGTGATGAGAACTGTAGAGAGTTTACATAAGGGTGTGGTTTTGACCTATTTCAGGACCAATTTTAAAAAAAAGTGGAATGGAAACACACAAGTTGCTGAAAAAATGCCATTTCCATATAAATGTCTGAGTGCTGGTTTATGCTTAATATTTCCTGTTTTAGAAGTTTCTTCTGTTCCATTTCCTCTCACAGCTTCCGGTAAAGAGGCACATATATTTGCAGATACAGTTCTTCCTGCAAAAGTTCTACTGAAACACATTTATAATAACTGAGACTTTTGTATTTGACTTTATGGCAAGAGCCCAATAAATACCCTTATATGATTTGTCCATAAAATTAGTTTAAAAAAAAAGCTGTCCCCTAATCTGATATTTTAATTTCACTCATGATACATACACGATTGCAAATCAGGAACTTTCTCTACAGCCAGACATCTCAGAGGAGCCAAAAGCCATGGCATTAAAGACATCAGGCCATCTCAGAATTTTGAGTCCTTAACTCTTGAACTTTCTTTACATTTGAGTAAAAGGTGTCCTTGTTTCAACAGTTAATAAAACTTACGAGTTTGTAGTTATTGATCACTTCAACAAATAAAGAAAGTGAAAAGATGATGTTAGAATGGAAACCTTACCTATGCACTCAACAGATAAGAACTGTTCCTCCATTTCTCATGCATGCCAGAGACTTCAATTGAAATTTTCTTTGTTGCATAAGACACTTGCTATAATTGCAATGAAAATATATGCAGGTCCAAGCAATTAGATTATATTACGAACAAACTAATTTTACTGGTAGCCACCACAAATTATTTTATTATCCTTGGAAGACTAGTGAAGATGCTGCAACTGTGTACAGAAATAGAATAAATATACTCTGCTAGGCAAGGACTTATAAATGAGCTCCAGTGAAAAGACTGATTCTGAGAAAATGAAACAGCTGCAAGAACATCTATGTTATTTAAAATGGCTTGGTTTAATGATTGCCTGTGCTACTGTTGAGGTAGACTGCAAGCATTTCCTTCTGAGATTATTACTTATCATAGAAGTGTGTACAGCACGAAGCAATACAGAATCTTCATGAATTTTTAAATACAGAATACACAGTACTATCAGGCACCTTCCATTTCTGTTGCTGACAGTAATATCAGATAACCATTTATATGCTTCCCTCATATTACTAGGTTCTCCATGAAAAGAAGCATAACAACGCAGTAGATCGAGTAGCAGTCTCGTAGTAGCCCAGTGTGAACTGTTGCCTGGCTTCTTTTGACTGAGCTAGAATGAGACACAAAATTAAGTCAGAAAGAGTATTTATTTAAGGATAGCTTGCTGAATTCCTCACATTCGTGCTCCACTTCATCTTTTCCTTCAAAGGCAAGGATTTGTCATTTCCATGTGCTCCCTGAACATATTTTCAAGCATTAAACACAGAAGTGAAGGCACAACTGTAACAGCACAAATGATATGGCAGACTGTAAGAAGAGTAAATAATCACCCATTTGACTTTTTTTACTCCGAGTTTTGATCTACAAACTCAGCTTCTACCAAAGATGGAAGATAAATCATGGCAAAAAAAAAAAAAAAAAAGTCACGAAATGAAGAGGAATAGCAGCAACAAGCAGAGCAATTCCATCTGTGGAACTAGTGGGCCTTTCTAGCTAGATCTGATCCATCCATCAAATGCCACTTACTTGTTCTCTACAGGGGTGACACAACTGAGAAATTCAGGCACCTGGTCAGACCCCTTAGCACAAGGCTGACTGTCTCAGCAAGAACTATGAGCCCTGTCCTCTGCTTCCAAGCTCAAGATCACTCACCGAAGAGCAGTGATCAGGTGTACTCAGTGCAGCCAGCTGCTGAAGCATATCAGTTTCCATGCTGGATATATCTGCTTCCCAGTGTGTGCTTCACACTTTATGTTGCGGTAATCATTAAGCCTCAAGCTGTGGCAATGTAAAGCTGGTTTAAAATGAATGTGGCTATCTCTATGATAACATGTCTTTGGACCTCCCAGCTGCAGCATGAAGTGATTTAAGTTAGTTAGCACTGCCAGACAGATGGAAATTTTTCCACTGGATCTACAATGCCTTTGTAGATGCAGTAATTCAGGTGGACATCTTTATATAAGTATAAACACAACCTGAGATTAACTTTACTAAGTTTTGATTGACTTCAAATTTACCTCCAAAATTTTATCTCAGAAATATTTCTCTTTTTGAAGTTATATTTCCATAGGATATCCGTTTCCCATAAAGAAGTCACTTGCCAAGCAAATTTCTGAGTAGAAAAGCAGCAAAAATTTGGAAGGACTTAAGGCAAGATGCATGGAAGATTATCATCCCTCTTTCGTGCTCAATCCTGTAATGATCAGTAATGAAAATACTATTTTAAGCCACATATTTGTGACATGATATTGTCCTGTCTGATGCTGTTCATGGCATACAAGCTGGCAGGATAAGATCTGTTGCTAGATACTCACTTGCTTCCATAATAGTTGGAATAAAGAGGCAGAACTCCTCCAGAGTGAGAAAGTAACTGATCATCAAAGAATAACTGCAGAGGCTTGGCAGTGAGTAGACACTGGATGTAAACTGAGGAACCAAGAAGCCCATACGTTTACAAGTATTCAGCTTTGATCCCATTCTCAGCAGCAGAAACACCTCTGCAGTTGGTCAAATGGAGAAGGAAAAACAACAACAACTAAACAAAAACAACCACAAAAGCTGGAGTGCAGCTACCAGAAAATGGCTCACCCAACCTGCAGACGAGCATAAATTAAGCAAACACACAAACATACAAAAGGATCTGCCATCATTCAAAAAAAGGCAGAACATCGTCTTTGGTGATCTTGTACTGAAAGGACGAGTGAAAAAACAAAAATCCCATGTGAGAGAGAGAGTGGCAGATCAACAAAATGTAGTGAAAGCACTGGTGACATCTCCAACTGATGTAAAGCTAGAATGCAGCACTGGTGGCATGCCACTGTCTCCTTTACTCATCAACAAATGCTGAAGACTTTGGAGACACTGCACTGCCAAGCCCAACTACTAGCTACAGCTATAACAGATAAGGACTCTGTAGGAGATAAGTGATTTTGGACCATGACTGCTCATTAACATGAAGAAAAGGTATCAGGGTCCACTCATCAATTTCTATTGAACTAAAAGTGAAATATGTTGACATTTTCAGAAAATCTGGATAGCCTTTTATCCATTGCCATCTTCTTTGCAACAAACCAAGTCTTCATCCCACTGATGCCAGCAGAGTCTTTCCAGAAACAAGATTTGGATCCTGACATGTGGTGAACTTCAAATTTGGCACTCTGTGTATGAATTGCATATTTCTGCACTGGGGCAGAAAAGTACAAAAAGGTATAAAGTTTTTACTGCTGCATTACTGAACATTGGTTTGTAATTTAAGCTCTTTCATTATTTTTTTGAAATATAATACCATCCTTGATACACAAAAATTCCAGAGTATTCTTTGGTAAGCACCTTAAAAAGATAATCACATTTGTTTTCTTAATTTTCTGGTGTTCAGTTAGAAAGTTATCTCTGTTACCTGCTAATTGTTCTTAAAAATGAATGTCTACCATCAAATTTAACCTGATCTCTCACCTAAGTTTTTGAAATGCACAGAAGTTTTCTGCTCTTCTTTACCATTCAAGTATTCCTAAATGTGCCTGATGACAGTATCTTGTAAGAGTAGCTTGTTCTTACTCAAACTCAAAAATGACTGTCCCTGGAATTGTTCAAGAAAAGTTTAGATGTTGTACTGGGGGACATGGTTTAGTGGGAAATATTGGTGATGGGTGATTGGTTGTACTGGATGATCTTGGAGGTCTTTTCCAACCTTAGTGATTCTATGATTCTATATACCACTACTATCCTTTTCAGAACAATGATTACACAAATGAAACATCTTGCAACTGCCAGAAAATTGCTTGCACTCTCCTCCATTTTGTCCCAGCAGATCCTGTGCAGATATACTAATTACGTTCATAAATAAAACAAGGGTATGTTAAAGATACTCCTTACTCACTTGAATTTAGCAAGTTATATTCCAAAACTGCATGTGTATCATAAAGCACCAAGCTGTAAACACATGTATATCTCAGGCTTTGACAGTTAAACTGCATCATACCTTGACAGCAGAGAATAAACGTGAGCATGGTAATTAAGTACCACCCTGTCACAGGCAGACATCTGCACTCACCACACAGGGAACCAGTCTTCTCTGGTTTACATGTAAGCTATAGAAATACAGAGCCCTTTACAAATGTAAGCTATCTGCAGAGTATTTGCAATTAAATGAAAAATAACACTAATGTAAACATGAAAGGATGGCCCTGAAGAAGCTACTTTCAGAACAGCAGATTTTTCAAATCTTAGGCAAGGCCACAGATGCCTTAAAGTCCTAAGGGTAAAAAAGAAAAAAAAAGAAGGAAAAAAAAAGAAAAAAAAGGTCCTTGATCTAAAAATAGTCTCTTGTATAAATTTGGTGGAACCCATGAAAAAGATTCTCTGCTTTGAAGATGATTCATTACTGAACTCTTTGAACTAATGGATAGTCCCTAAGCCACTGAAATGCCAGAGGGCCAAAAAAGATCTACATATGTATCAGCTGTTCCAGTTAACAGGTATCTGCAAAGAGACAACAAAGGCACCTTCCAAGTTGATAGAGTAAAAAAGAAACAAATTTAAGCCTGAAGGCTAAAACTGTTGGTTTGAACTATTTTAAAGAGTTTTCTTGCCCCTGGCTTTTTTTTTTTTTTCCCCTTACATCTGTAAGGATTTACCTGGACAAACTGTTAAGTATTATGGCAAAATCCAGGAACACAGAGAAAAACAAAACTTTGATTACATAAATTAATGAGGACCCAAGAGCATCACACAGACGTAATCCACTGCAGGATCTTAGTAGAGGTCAGTGCAATGTCCTCACACTCTACAGGTGAATGTAACGTTGGTCAGCTCCCTAGTTTTTATTTTATTGCTAATGTTAAGATATTTGACTTCCTTAACCATCTGGCTTCACACCTGAGTATTTCAGTTAAACAACTAAGCTTGCTGCCTGCCTGAAAGAAATCTGACAATTCCAAAACCAGAATGCATAGACTCTAATTTACAATTATGAAATTCTAAGCATATTTTTTTAGATTGGCACAAATCTTGCCTCCAGCTTGTGACCTTACCATTACTTGTCAAATCTATGGTTTTCAATTGCATTAGAAAAAAATATCTTTTACCATTCCACTAATGGTGCAGTAAACAAAAATGGTGAGTAAAAAGCTCACGTGAAGGACTAGCATAGTAAAATGTAACTCTGTCACTAAATTGGGCAGAATACATCAAAGAAAATATTGCATCTGATAAAGTGACATTAATACAAAGCCACTTTCAGAGGAAAAGCTGATATTAAAATCAAATTAATACCCTCAGAGCTAAAAGGTTGTGTTGACCTTTCAGGCTAGAACACAGGAGTGCATGCTGTCATTTCACAAAGTTGTACCAGAATTATCTCCATAGTTACAAGTTTCATCCTTATGCCTGACTTGTTTAATTTCTTTCATTTTTTTCCTTTTTGTTAAACTCTCTTCAGGTCAACAAGACCTTCCAGTAAGCTACATTTCCTGTGTAAAAGCACTGACTGAGCTACCAGCACTTTTCCCCCAGGTATCATGACACTACAGTAAAGCAGTATGCTTTGCTTGGATCAGTACTCCAGTGAAAAAATACTCTGAAGAAGACTTTTTCCTTTCAGAAATGTATGTCTTCCAAACAGATTGAAGCCTTCAACTTGTCTGGATAAATATTAGATACTCCTGTCTTGTTCTCAAATATAAGGTGACATGGATTTTGTAGCCTTATATCATTGAGGAAGGGGGAAAATAAAAACTCAGAAAAGCACAGACTATTTAGAAGACTTCAGACAACAGTGAACACATCTGTGAATTCCCTGTTGCCGTGATATAGATGTATAACTGGATGGCTTTAGAAATACCTTAAGAATACCACAACTAAACTTCAGAGGTTGCATTTTCAAGAAGACCACTATAAAACAAAGTTCTCTGCAATGAATTGCAAACTACATTCCTGTAGTGTAGATATAAGATCTGTATGAGAATATCTAAATTCAGACATTCTCAGGACTTCCAGGTGTCATCATCAGTCAGTGACACCAAGAAAAATCTTTTCCCCAAAACATTTTCCTTCCCATGTACTTTTTCAGCCTCAGTACCTCTGGCTTACGTCTCAGTCCAGGCCTCTTCTACCCTGTAAGATATGGTCCTTCCACAACTGCACCAACATAGGCTATAGACAGATTGTTGTTTTTTTTTTTTTTTTGAACAATTATGTCCTGCTTTGCATGGAATGGAGTGGAACAGAATGGAACAGTTGGAAGTGGCCTTCAGAGATCATCAGGTCCAACTGCCTTACCACTTCAGGGATAATAATAAGTTATAGCATTTATTGAGGGTATTGTCCAAATGCCTCTTGAACACTGACATCCATGGGGTGCCATGGATGTCACTTACTAGGAAATGTTCCACTACCTCACTAGGAAATGTTCCATGCCTTCCAGTCCAGCTACCAGCTTTATTGCCTCCTCTTGACATTTTCAAGGACCTTAACAACCTTTTTATATTGTGGAGCCCAGAACTGCACACAGTATTCAAAGTGAGGCTGCACCAACACTGAACATAGTGAGAGTCACCTCTTATGACCATGTGGCTGTGCTATGTTAATGTATTCCAAGATGCGGTTTGCCCCTTGGCTGCCAGGGCACACTGCTGGCTCAGGCTGAGCTGCTGGCACCAGCACCCCCACATCCCCTCCTCCTGAGCTGCTCCCACTTGTTTCCCATCTGTGCCTGTGTCCAGCATTGCTCTGCCACAGGTGCAGCATCCAGCACTTTTCTTTGTTGGACTTCATGCTCATGATGATTATCCAGTGCTCCAGTGTCTAGGCCTCTCGTCCCACCAGGGAGGCAACATCCCCTCCCAGTTCAGTGTCATCAGCAAACTTGCTGAGGGTGCACTCCACTCCTGCACCCAAATCATTGATAGAAATGTGCAACAGGACAGGTGCTAAAATTGACACTGGACACTGCTGGTGATTGTCAGCCAACCAGATGTAGCCCCATTCAATACAGCCCTTTGTGCTCTGCCATTGAGCCACTTCATCACCCGAAGTAGCACGAACCTCTTTATCTCACAGTGGGACAACTTGTCCAGAAGGAGGCTGTGAGGAAAGTATCAAAGGCCTTTCTAAAATCCAGAAAGATTACTTCATCCACTAAGTGGAAGACCTCATCACAGAAGGAGATCGGATTACTAAGGCAGTATTTTCCCTTCATTAACCCCTGCTGGCTACGCCTGGTAATATTTTTATTCTTTGAATGGCTTTCAGTATCTCCCAGGACAATCTTCTCCATAACTTTTCCAGAGACACAAATTGGACTGACAGGTCTGTAGTTTTCTGGGAGTTCTCTCATGCCCTTTATGAAGCTGGGTATAATGCTGGCTACCTGCCAGCCAGTAGGGACCTCCCCAGACTCCCACAACTTTCAGTGAACTGTTGAGAGGAGTTCAGCTGTAACATCCACTAATTCCTTTAGTACTCCGGGGTGAATCCCCTCAGGCCCTGTGGCCTTACAAACACTGAGCTATTACAGCTGTTCCCTTATAATTTCCTCAATCACAGATGGAAAGTAAGTGCTCCCCCAGTCCTGATCCTCTGATTCTGAGGTCTGGGTAGCCCAAAATCTGCCATTTGTCATTACTCTTAAATACTTAGGCAAAAAAAAGTGTTTAAGGCTTTAACCTATCTCAGACCTACAACATCTCTCCTCCAAGAATCCATTGCACCCTTGTGCTTGGTAGTGTTCTACTGACCTTTCTGTGCCTCCAACCTAGCAGGTCGAGGGAGGTGATTCTGCCCCTCTACTCTGCTCTCGTGAGATCCCACCTGGAGTACTGCATCCAGTTCTAGGGCCCCCAAATCAAGAATAACTTGGAGCAGTTGGAGCAGGTCCAGAGGAGGGCCACGAAGATGATCAGAGGGCTGGAGCACCTCCCGCATGAGGACAGGCTGAAACAGCTGGGGCTCTTCAGCCTGGAGAAGAGAAGGCTCCATGAGGACCTTATACTGGACTTCCAGTACCTGAAGAAAAGCTGGGGAGGGACATTTTAGAAGGGCATGTAGCGGCAGGATGAGGGGAAATGGTTTTAAACTGGAAGAGTTTAAAAGAGTTAGTGGGGTTATTGGTGGTAGGTGGATGGTTGGACTAGGTGATCTTGTAGGTCTTTTCCAACCTAGCTAATTCTATGATTCTATGATTCTAAGAGGGTAGATTTAGACTAGCTATTAGGAAGAAATTCTTTACTGTGAGAGTGGTGAGACACTGGAACAGATTGACCAGAGAGGTTGTGGATGCCCCCTCCCTGGAGGTGCTCAAGGCCAGGCTGGATGGGGCTTTGCGCAACCTGGTCTAGAGGGAGGTGTCCCTGCTATAGGCAGGGGTTGGAACTAGATGATCTTAAAGGTCCCTTCCAACCCAAACCATTCTATGATTCTGTGAACCCCTCCCCAGAACAAAGACAGTCAAGCAGGTCCTTCAGTATCTCTAAAGGCAATGCTCATGGGACGCTGTGGCTGCCCTGCTGAGTGCTGCCTCTGCGAGCCCCCAGCTCACCAAGTCTGCAAGAACTTAGGAAACTAGACCTTCTGAGACCTTTTGTCATCCTGGTTTCCCTCACTGTGTTCTCTGAGATAAAGGGAAGTAGCTTGAAATGAAGCTGCAGAAAGCTGTCCTGCATCCTGAAACTCACCTGTTTCACAAGTCAGAACTCAGCTTAGCACATAGACACAGCCCTATTTAATGCATCTGAACAGTTTTATTCTGAGAAAGAACATAGTACTTTTTCCTGAAAGTTTGTGTTATTTTCGAAAATAATTAGGCGACTGTTTTGGTAACTCTTTTCCTTGTGACACTAGTGATTCAGCGGGACAGAATTCTTTGCAAATGGTGCACATGACTACAGGAGAAGAATGATTCTTGACAACTTTCAACTTCACAGTGCCTTCCAAAAGCCATCTTGACCGGTAACGGGGGAAGTAGAAAGCCTTTTTTGCTGTTCTTGCAACAAAATATTTTACCTCCAAAGGAAGGGAAAAAGGAGTGCTGGAAGCAGCTCCAGAGTTAACTCAACAGGCCTCATGCCCAACACATTAAATTAAGCTTATTTTTTAATAGTACTAGACCATGTGCCTCTGGTAAGTATACCACTATTTTGATTAAAATGTTTGTAAAATAAGAAGGAAGTCAGACTCTGCTCCTCCAAAAATAAGTTGTAATTAAATCTAAAAGGTTACAGTTCCACATGCAAACTGGCTGTGAGCACAGTTTGTCCTAGGCTTATAAATAGCTGTTCAATAGCTTGTTTTCTAATAGCTGCACTGCTTCAAGGCTATGTTCTGTCCATTTCATGTCATTCCCCCACCTCGCAGTGCACATTACTGACTCTGTTAATGCACAGCCTCTCAATTAACAGCCATTTCTTTGGATTTCTCATTTAAATATCATTTTGTAACATTTATACACATGTTCACATTCTTTAAACTCATAGGAACCAGGAAGAAACAGTGGCTCTGTGGAATTCCTGTGGACCTGCTTGGGATCTGGTGTGCTGCAGTCGTGGCCCATATCTCTGCAACTTCTGCTCCTCTCTTCCATGCTATGAAACTACCTGACACTGGCCTGATTTTCCCACCCACTTTAGAAAGAATGCTGTCTTTTTAAGAGGCAATAGGAACCCAGGGCAAGAAATCAACAAATTGTGAATCTAAAAAATTAGTTTTGTATTTTCAAAGGAATAACTCAAGTTATTATTGGGAGTTTCACATTGAGACTGCCTCGAAAGTAGCACCATTTAGCTGACAGGCTTGCAATAAATCTTAGTTCTACTTCTATATTTAAGGTATGAAATATTTGGCACCTGATGGGCAAATCAGTGGGTTGAGGTACATAGGATCTTTTTTTGAACAATTTTCCAGAGTAATCCTCTCTTCATAGAAATAGAGGTAACCTAAAGGAACAGAATATCATTAATGCATCTTTTTCTTTTATAGCTGACAATACGGGTGAGAAAGAAGCATATGAATAACTGGATGCAGAAGCATGAAGGAGTGGTTGACACAAATGGTTGACCTGTGAGGGAACAACAAATCTCACGAGCTGGTCTAGCTGCTTTTCCCATGTGAAGAGAGTTACCTGTGCTAGGCAGTGCCTCCGTATGGCTGCGCAGCGTTCTGTCTCACTCAGAGTTAATAACGTGCCTCTCCCTCACCCAGAAGCAAAGGTGGCTCAAGGTCCAGAAGCCCACAGCACTGTGGTATTTGGGGGAGAAGCAGAAGCTGCTACAGAATGATCTCACTGTGGTCTCTAAGAACAGTCCCCAAACACCATCCCACAGAGCAGGGAGGCACAGCCAGCTGCTGCAGCCATGCAGGACAGGTGCCTTGCTGGGCTAGAAATGCAGCTCCTAAACTGGGCCAGAGGGAGACAGCAACACACAAGAGATGACTGTGTTGTACTCGCTGCTGCAAAGTTATGCCCTCAACCACAACACAATGTACTTTATACACTCATGCTGCATACCACAATGCACAGTACATTTATTTATACATCTGTAAAGGTGACAGTTGATTTTCTGAAGCCACAATCTGGTTACCACTGACTTATTTTGAAGTCCAGAAGATTCTGAGCCTGGATACCATGACAACAATCCCCCCAAAGAGCAAACTCCGCTACACCACAAAACACTTCACATGCTATCTCCTAGCAACCACACAGGTACATACAGCCTTCTTCAAAGGAAATTTCAGAAAGGTTATACGTACATTAAAGAAATACCTACAAGTTTCACATATAATGTGCATCTATCACTTTGGGCTTCACTAAATAAGCCTGAGACAGAGCTGAGCCTTTGGAACAGGAGGAGTGATCAACAGGTAGTCAGGAAATACAAGCAGAGAATGGTCTACAAAAATAAAATACTCTGAAATCTGGCTGCACCACAGGTGACATCAGAGGAAAATGTAGCCCAAAGCACGGTTGCTTTTTCATTCCTGGCTCCCCCCTTGCATCTGCCTCACTACTTATCTCACTTCTTATTCCCCTGGGCGTGCAGCTACCTGAGGTGGGACCACTCACATCTACGGAACTAGAAGAAATACAGCAACCTGCCTGAAATAAACACAGAGAAGTTGAAAGACCCTCACCAAGAGGATTAAACACTGCTGAGAGTCCTGCACCTAAACACTCATTACAGCAGTAGGGCAAACTGATGACAGATGTTGAGAAGGGACACTCAAGCCATCTGTAAGGAAGTGTTTACGTCAGCTGTTCGGCACTTTTGCTCTGGGTTAGAGTACCTGCAGAGCAGGTGTGAGGTTTAGTTGCACAGCCTAAAACTGCTGAATTCCTTTGCTTACTAAATCAAACCACCACTTTTATTATGATAGCTTCCTAGGTTATTCCTCTCCTGAAGGAGAGAGGAGGGGAAATGATGCACCCATCTTCTGTATGACAGCCTAGTAATCATTAAGCACACAGAAATTAAAAGATATTATCAACTGCGGGGATTCAAATTTATGTTCTACATCCCAAGAACATGCATTATTATCAGGATGTATTGCACAGCATCTGAGTTTGCATTATTTCTTTCATCTGTGTGGTCAGTTCTATTTGAGAACCCTCTCCTCTGCATTGAGTGCTATCATGGAGTATTAGAAATTGACAAATGATCCAAATCAGGCTCCTCAAAAGATAAAGCCTCAGAGTCTTTTTTTGCGCATAGCAAATGTACAGAGTAGGAAACAGGTGCTAGTATTACTCGGTTACTTTGGGATCTGAAAGACTTATGGGGGTGCAGGGTCCAGAGATGACTGTTGGTTCCCAGTGTCCAAATGACTGAGACAAATTGATCTCTTACAATTTCACAAAACATTTCCTATACCAGCTAAGGAAAAAAGGAAACAAACAAAAAATAGGTATGTTTTATATAATATGATAGTAATATCTATCACCCAGAATAGTTTTGAAAGTCCAGAATGTTGTGTGACTCAATGCCAAGTAAATTTAATCTATCAGGCCACTCTCTTTCCTTTGCCAAGCAGCTTATTATTTTCTGATGAAACTGTTTTCTCCATTCTGTAACACTTCAGTCTACACACTTCCACTGTCTGCCAGTGTAGGAGTACAACTACAGCACTTGTGGAAGTTGAAGGAGGAATGAAAAGGTCAAATGTGGAGTGGCAAATCTTTGCAAAAGTTGCTTCAGTGTGCTCATATAAGAAGTCTGGGCTTAGTCCAAGAAAAGCACTTCTCTACTAGCAACCTTTTTTCACTGTAAGAGTTGTTCTGGCCAGCACCTTTCACAGACTAGCTGGGCTAAATTGAAAATAGTCTGCACTGTCACGTAGCTCCAACGTACCAATACTTTTCAAATCGCCGCTAATATTCACTTCCCAGCTTTGCAGTTCTGCAGTACGTTCAAGAGAACTGTGATGTCTTAGATGTCAAATCAAGTTATGAACTGATTGTCACACTGAGTTATAGAGCAGGACAACTTCTCCTAGTGTTGTCTATAGCTTTTTCAAGTTTACTCTACTGTCAAATATGTTCCACATTCTACAGAAAGTACTACCAGCCAGTGAAAAACAAAACAAGAAGTGCCAGCAGTACAGTTTAGACTTTTTGCATTCTTGGACATGATACTTCTTTAAAGAGAAGAAATGTACATTAAATCAAGGCAGTGTGTAGGGCTGCTTTCCATCAGGGCCTGTGGACCTTGGGACAGCTCTCTCTGTACCTGGCTTTCTCAGTGTTCTCCTTAGAACTTTGTTGTCCTCAGATTTGTAACTGATGGCTGCATCATTTCTTACACTCCCCAATAAAATGCAAGGTGCTGAACTCGTGCTGGGGCAATCCCAGGTATTTATACAAACTGGGGGAAGATCTCCTTGAGAGCAGCCCTGCAGAGAGGGACTCGGGGGTCCTGGTGGACGAGAAGCTGGACATGAGCCAGCAGTGTGCGCTGGCAGCCCGGAAGGCCAACTACGTACTGGGCTGCATTAAAAGATGAGTGGCCAGCAGGGAGAGGGAGGTGATTGTCCCCCTCTACTCAGCTCTTGTGAGACCCCATTTGGAGTACTGTGTCCAGGCCTGGGGCCACCAGTACAAGAAAGATGCAGAGCTCTTGTAATGGCTCCAGAGGAGGGCCACCAACATGATCAGAGGGCTGGAGCACGTCTCCTATGAGGAAAGGTTGAGGGAACTGGGCTTGTTTAGTTTGGAGAAGAGAAGGCTCCCGAGAGACCTCATTGTGGCCTTCCAGTACTTGAAGGGAGCATATAAACAGGAGGGGGAACAATTGTTTATGAGGATGGATAGCAATAGGACAAGGAGGAATGGTTTTAAACTGAGACAGGGGAGGTTTAGGTTAGATATTAGGAGGAAGTTTTTCACTCAGAGGATGGTGATGCACTGGAACAGGTTGCCCAAGGAGGTTGTGGATGCCCCATCCCTGGAGGCATTCAAGGCCAGACTGGATGTGGCTCTGGGCAGCCTGGTCTAGTGGTTGGCGACCCTGCACTCAGCAGGGAGGTTGAAACTGGATAATCTTTGAGGTCCTTTTCAACCCAGGCCATTCTATGAAAATAAAAACATAAATAAATCAGAAAAGCTAGGTGCTTGACATATTGAGGAGCATCTTCTCCTCAGTGCTTCTATCTCAGACTTTAACATGGACCAATATTAGAGATACTGGCTCATCTCATTTATTCTTACTCCCGAGCTTTGCTTCTATTTTGATATGGAAATGCCTGAAAATTGTCAAAAACTATCTCTACTGTGACTGACTTCCATGGGAGGTTTATAAACACATTTTTCTCTTCCAAAAAGAAGCTTCTAGTCATTTCAAGAAGAGGATAAAGTAATCAGTCAATGAAAGACTGTGGAGTTGTTTGTTTCGATTTCCCATTTGTTGCTACGTTTTAGTGATAAGAACTGTAAAGTTTGTTTGTTCTTGTAGTCCTCTGGCCAATGCTCAAGTAACACAGTGTGCAAGAAGCACCCATCTATGCACATACTTCTGCTCAAGATCTCTACTGGCCATAATAAAAATATGTATTTGCATTCTTTAAGTCCTACAGTGGAAATACTTTATTATCTTTTCAAATCAGCAAAGAAATTATCAAGAAGGCTTTTATTTCTTACTAAGCAGCTGGTATTTTTGCACTTCAAAACTGTGGATATTTAGGCAATGGATTGAGCAACCACTATTCACTCAGTATTGTCTCATACTCAATGTTAGCCTTCAATTAAGCAAATTAAATGCATCATATCTTTATAAAGGCCAATACAAGGTCTGAGATGTTAATAGCCTGCTGCCATGACACTGTTTGCATTGTTTGTTAGAAGGACTGGTATTGCAGTCATCACAGAAGACTACATCTACTATCCCCAGTGGTTTTATGTACATTATGATTAACAGTTGGCCATAGCCAGTACATAAAGCATGTGTTTTATTGAGAATTAAACATGGGCAAGGGATGGCTGCATTTCACTTCAGCATTTGCACACAAGTATTTTAATAATACAGCATATGGCTGGGAACCTCAAACTGGGGGTCCTATTTCAAATTATGATGCAGACTTGTCTAACACAATCTATCATCTCTATCATCTATAACACTCAGCAAGTCCACTTAAATTCTCTGTCACCTGATCTGTAGGTGTTTGTTAGCAAGGTTCTGAGATCCACAAAGCAATGCACTCACACCAGAAATACAAAACGGCTACTTATAAACAAGATGCAACCAACGCAGCTGAATGCCTGGAACAGCTCAGAACTTTTTAATGAAAGAAAGAAGAGCAAAACAAATTATCTTTGTAACACAGATCTTGCCCCAGAAAGAATAGATTAGATAGAATTAATTTAAAGCTTAGGCAAGACTTTTTAAGAAACATGTGATATTTCTCTGGTTTTTGTTTGAATTACACTGGGTTGACATCATTATGAGCTGATTTCTTTCAGTGCCAGATTAATATTGTGATGTGGACCAGTTTTAAAACATTCCATAAATGTAAGTTCAAATGCAAATAATGCAATACTTGATTGCGTAAACAACTAGAGAACAGTTTAGAGCAAAAAATGAAGACAAATGAAGCAGCATGGCTTAAGTGGGCTGACCAGTTACACAACTGGAATATTATATCAGTTTACCATACATCTAGCAGCCATCCAATCCCTGTCCTTGTTTCCTTCCCCAAATAGTTAGATGACATTTCAAGACAGCCAATATGTACAACCAGGCACTGTAGAAGCTGAAGCAGTTAGGTATTCCTAGACACACATTCTATACCAAAATAAAGAAAACTTCTTCAAATGTTAGTAAATATCATTACCTAACTGAAGAACTGTAGTTCCATACTCTTTCATTTCTTATAGCCAGATACCAAATATTGCTTTGCCTTTCTGATAGTTCTGTAACATTCGGAGCTCATTTTGGTCACAAAAGAACATATTATCCTGGATGAAACTGTGGAAGGAGTAGTGGCAAAAATGGGGAGCTTCAACTTGGTTTTAGAATGACACAAAATATTTTACAGCTCTTAATGCATATAAGATGGAAACATTTCCACTACATCACTGGAGCAGTTCTTAATTGAATAAAAGCACCATCTCCCTGAGCACAGGTCCCCACACTTCTGCAAAACGCTGAAGCAATGACATCTGCATGCCACTTATGAAGTTCATAAGCATCTGAAATATATTCACTTCTGATAACCAGAAAGCTGACAAGTATATTTGCTTAAAAGAGCACATGGTGTAACAGTAACACGTAAACAAACTTTAAACAATCCCTAAGAACAAAAAATGGTATTACCACTTTCAGATTCTCTTTCCAAATTTCAACTTAAAGAATTGTGCAATAATTTCTATTTTGCACAATTATTTTATTCTACATCTTAAAAAGTTGTAATTTGTCTCAAGAAGCATCCCACTCTGAGATGAAAGAATAAAAAGAATCAACAGATTTAACTTTTTTTTTTTTACTTAATGGGTTGAAGTGGGCTCCGTTGTTTTTGCTGTTCTTTTTTTCTGCGATCTAACCTAAGTTTTCATTAGATGCTTTCTGATTATTTTTTTAATTATAGAGTATATTTTAAGTTTACATAATCTCCTAATGTCTTAATTATAATTGAGTACTAGAGTCTATTTAATCCCAAAGAACGACTTTATGACACGGTACCTGGCTTTATTAATATGAGAGAGGAGCACCCTGGGATGCTGCTGGGATCACCACACCACTTCTTTTGAGAACAAGTTTTGGAGCGGGGCGACGCTGCGAAACGGAATCCTAGGGAACTCGCAGGTAACCCAGTGCCCATGGCGCCGGCAGCACGCGGTGAGTCGATGCACCAGCCCGGAGCAGCCCCTCGGCCGCCCGCTCACCGCTACCGTAGCCACGCGAGGCCCAGCCCGGTTCGGAGAGGAGGCGGCACACGGCCGCTGTCCGCCCGCTGCTGGAGCCCTGCGGCCGCTGGCCGTGCGGCTGAGGACGGCTGGGCTCCTGTGGACGGCGACAGCTCATTCTGACCGACAGAGGAAGGGAAGAGCTCAGCATTCAGGAGGCGCTTTTCGCTAAGGAGAAACAACACGGTGGACCTCGCATTCACGCCTCTCCGGGACGCCCGCTCCCCGCCACCAGCCGCAGCGCCGGGAGCATCCCCTCCCCTCCGGCCCCGCAGCCCCCGGCCCCAGGGCTCTGCAGGCGGGCAGGGAGCGGTGAGTCAGCGAGGACATCTGCAGCCCAGCGCCGGGGCGGCTCTCCCACCGCGCTCCGCTCGGCGCTCACCTTGAGGCTGGCACTGCTGGTCTGGGTCTCCGCCTCGATGCCGCAAGAGCGCGGCGCCCTGGGCTCCCTGCGGCAGGGACCGGAGCAGGGCGGCGGCTGCCGGCTCTGGTAGGCGAGGACGGCGGGGATGGAGTCGGCCGCGTCGCTCCTGACGAAGAGGCCGTGCAGGGTGGTGGCACCCTGCGAGATGGTGGTGGTCTGGTGGGGGGAATTGGACTCGTCCGAGTCCCGGCAGTAAATCACGCCGCTTTGCGAGACGTGGATGCTGGGCGCGCAGCCCATCCCTTCCCCGCCGCGTCTCGCTCCCACCTGCCGCCCGCCCGGGGCTGCGGGGCCGCCGCCCTGCGCCGCGCTACCCGTGGCACCACCCCCCGCCGCCGCCCAGCCCGTAGCTCTGCCCCAGCCGCTCCGCTCGCGCGGAGCCCACCTCGCTCTTAACGCCTCCCGGACATCGCCGCGCCCTCCCGGCGGAGGGAGGCCGTCGCTCCCTCCCCTCCGAGGCTGCCCCACCGCTTTCGGCTCTCTCTCGGCCCCGTCGCCCCGGCCGGTCCCTTCGGGCAGACGGCCTGGTGCCAAGCCTTTGGCATTCACAGCGTGACACCCCCAGCAAGGTCCACCCCTTGTGTCTAATACTTTGTTTGCTAAAGCTCTCAGAAGTGCTTTTACAGAAAAATCTAACTGAGCTTACTTCTGTTAGCCATAGGTAAGTGGGTGTCAGTGCTTTTGTGGGACTGTAGGCACGAGTTCAGAGCCACACAGCATCTACTGCAGGTGTAGGAAAAAGACCTGGACTGCTCAGCAGCTTTGAATGCTGCTTTTCCATCAGACCAGAGCTCAGAGCTGCCCCTGCAGCCTCAGCTTGTACATCTGGTCAGTACCAGCCCCTGCATCCAGTCCCAGGATGACCATCAGGCTCAGTCTGGCAGGGATCTGCACACCTCCTTGGCTTTCTGCAGTGAATAGTGTCACTGACCTCACTGAAAGCATACACAAAGTGTAAAGCTAAACGTGGTTCTTAAGTCTTTGCAACAGTTTAGTTTAAACTCCTCTGTTTTCCATGGCACATTATAAATCCTTTAAGAATTGGTACTGTCATCCAATCTCTACGCTTACTGCCTAATACAACACTTACCCAACATGCAGTTACCAAACAGTGTGTGTATATACATCTTTCCACTCCTTGGAGCATCACTTGATGTTTGGTCACTTTTCCTCCCTCCAGTTTTTAATGAGCATTGTAAATATACTGGAAACATGAAGAATGATTGGTGTAAGGAGTGTGATGCCAAACAACATGCTCTGAGCATTTCATTTCACTTCCTGGTGCTCCAAGAGCAGTCCCACGATCAGAGATCAGTTCACCCATTGCCACAGGAGTGATGGCTTCACAGCCAAAATGCCTTGGCGTAGAGAAACTGCTTGGTCCTCTGCCTGTGCCAGTCCATTCCATGGGTCACTGTGGCAATATGAACATTCAGTCATCCATCAAGAACCGACCTGAAATCACCAATCTATATGACAAACTATGGCTTTACATCTACAAGAGAGACCCCGTCTGTGCTGGCCATAGCAATCACATTTCTCTCAGTAATTTTTTCCCCACTTGTTGCCAAAGTTCACAAAGTTGTGGCTCACGTCCTGCACGTGCTGCACATTTGCATGGCACTGCCCTGCTGATGGCTGTCTTTGACACTCAGTGTGAAACCAGGCTTGGTTGCGAGTGAAGTGAAGAGAACAATGCCTCATCCCCATACCCACTGGTGCTGACTTTGTTGCTGCTTAGGCTGCAGTTCTGGGCGAGATCTTTCAGTCTACCAGAGCCTAATGCACTTAGTTGCAGATAAACATGTTCTGCAAAATTGCTAGGCTGGACTGATGGGCTGAGGCCAGAGGTTCAAAAAGACCAAGTACCGGGTCCTGCACTTTGGTCACAAAAACCCCACTCATTACCACGGGCTTACAGCGGGGTGACTGGAAAGCTGCATGGATGAAAAGGATCTGGAGGTTCTAGTTGACAGCCAGCTGAACATGAGCCAGCAGTGTGCCCAGGTGGCCAAGAAGGCCAATGGCATCCTGGCTTGCATCAAAATAGCGTTGCCAGCAGGAGCAGGGAAGCAATTGTCCCTCTGTACTCAGCACTGGTGAGGCCGCACCTTGAGTACTGTGTTCAGTTTTGGGCCCCTCACTGCAAGAAAGACACTGAGGCCCTGGAGCATGTTCAGAGGAGGGCAATGAAGTTGTGAAGGGTGTGAAGCAGAGGTCTTATGAGGAGCTGCTGAGGGAACTTTGATCATTCAGTCTGGAGAAGAGGAGGCTCAGGGGAGACCTTGTCACTCTCTACAACTACCTAGGAGGAGGTTGTAGTGAGGTGGGGGTGGGCCTCTTCTTCCAGGTAACAAGACGAGAGGGAATGTCTTCAAGTTGCGCCAGCTGAGGTTCAGGTTGGATACTAGGAAAAATTTCTTCTCAGGAAGAATGCTCAGGTGCTGGAACAGGCTGCCCAGGGAGGTGGTGGAGTCACCGTTCCTGGAGGTGCTCAAGAAACATGGAGATGTAGTACTGAGAAGCATGGTTCAGTGGGCATGGTGCGGATGGGTTGATAGTTGGACTAGATAATCTTAGAGGTCCTTTCCAACCTTAATGATTCTTTGATTCTATGAATAGAGCAATAAGTTGTCTTCGTTTTTTGCAGTATATCATAGTTCCTCCTCATTTTAGTGTTACTATACTGAAGAACTAACCTTACTGTTAATGAATGGGAAATGCAAGCTTGGCATCTGAATTACTTGCTGTGGGACACGCCAGAGATTTAGAACAGAACCAGGATCATTCCACATGAAATCCATACATGCATTGTAAATGAAGTGTCCCAAAAAGACCCCTAAGGATTGTTGACTATCTAGGTTGAAACTTAGTTGATAAAAAAAAGAATGTGAGGGTAAAGTGTATTTTGAATTTGAAGATCTCACATCACACTCTAGATTATGTTCTCAGCTATTTGCAGTCCATTCCTTCAAATAGATTCAGTGTCAAGTTATTTCATCTGTCAGGGAATACTTAGATTTCCTTAGCCTCCCAGTGCTTAAGGTTCTTCATTGTTCCCACTGAGATCTGTTACAATTTTGCTATTTTTTCTAGACAGCATTGCAGGCACTTGCCCTTTCTTATGCGGATTTCCTTCTTTTGGGCGTGATATTTGTCAGAGATTTAATCGTAGGAATAGAGGATAAGTCACACCTCTGGAAAATTTTTCTAAATGCAACTGTTGAGTAGCTCTCCCTGTTCTGTTCAACTGGTTTTTGGCCAGTGGGGAAGAATCACCACTGAAAGTATGAAATTGCCTGTGCAGAGTGTCAGAATACTTGAGAGGAGTGAAGGCTGCAGGACAGAGAACAACATGGAGAGACAAAAGGCAACAGAAAGGAGAGTCACTTGCTGCTTTGTCTGACAGCAGGAGGAACTTTGAGGAATGGAACATGCAAGTGATGATCAGCATGAGCAGAGGGTGGGGCAAAGTATGTGGGTGCAGGGGAGTAGGATGACTGTCCACGGCTGAAACAGGTGAGGTGAGTTAAAGATCCTCTTCTAATATTGGTACTCTTGCTGCATCTTGCCTGTGAGAAGACAGCCATAGATTTATTGAACAGGGCAGAGGGAACATGTAACACGCATATGTACAAACTTGTACCATGTCTTATGGCTTACTTATACTGACTAATGTCCACTAACATGGAAGCTTTTACTCTAAGTAACATGTACTAGTTCAACCAGGGAACTACAGGAGGGACAGGTAAGGTACTGATGCAGATTCTGCCCTCAGTATTCAGCCAGTGCATCCAGCCACTGGAAGATACGCATATGCACCCATTTTTCCACTATTAGAGATCATTCACTGGCTTTAGTTGCAACTGTACAACAAATTTTACATTGTACAGGAAACCAGTTTCTTGCAGGACTAATTTCAGCTTGATGACTTTACGTGTACAGTGATTCTGGAAAACGTCAGTGGAACATCTGTGTAACCTTGCCTCTTTTTTCAGTAAAAAGCAAGAGATACACATTCTCTATGGCATTTACACCTGCAAATCCCCCCGGTAATGAGGAAAATGAACTCCTCCAAACTTTGTATCCCTTCCAAAGCCAGTCACAGGCTTCACTGACCTCAATATTAAGCCTGTGCTACAAGTAGATTGGTAAGCTTATGCTGGTGCTATTGGAAGTAACATCTGCAAATCTGAATTCATAGCAGTAAAAATACACTACTAAAGAGGTCACATTCTACAGAAAATCCGGTACTTCACAAGCAGCTCCTGAAGACAGTTACCTCTGTTTATGTTTCTTTTACAGTGAAACCAGTTTAAGAAGGTTCAAATAAGCTTGTATATCTAAAAAAAAATTCTAGGTTCTGAGGAGGATCAACAGTTTCTCAGTCCTTACATACTGGTCCAGTGGATTTCAAAACAACACTAAAAACTAACATGCATGCCCAGATGAAAGCAAAGTAAATACCTGAATATTAATTTAAATTAGTCAGTCTACATGCTGTGTTTTTAACTCAAAATAGATATGAAGAAAAAAAATAATCACCATAGCTAGAATGAAAATCTTCTATGAGTACCTCTATTTGGTTGAAAACAAAACAAAACAACCAACCAAAACAAGAAAAAACACAGCTCTGTAATTATTGATTATCAAATGCTTACCTCATGTGTTTACTCACTGACAATATAAGAAATGATGTTGCATGGAAAAAAGTAAGATGTTAAATACAAGAGCAAGGGTTATTTCTTCTGCCTGAAGAAGCGCAGAATATATTTTTCAGCCCACAATTATGTGATGATTCTCACACCAGTGCAAACAAGAGTAACTCACTGAAAGCAAAGAGCTTCCTCCAATTCATTCAGAAAGCAAAATCAAGTCCTGTATTTCTTTTCTCTGCTCAAAACTCCTCTATTTCATAACTTTGAAAAATGATGTCGTGGCTATTTTTTTTTTTAATCTATTATGTATTTAATGTGTTTGTATTCTAAATTCTGTAAGTGTTATGAATAAATATCTCACACTACAATAAGATGCTTTCAGGCTGATACAGCTCAAACTGAATGATTTTGCTGAGATAATCACACTGTAAAACTTACAAGCAAATTTGGCCTTCTTTTACAACCAGATTTGACTGGCTTGGACAATAACAGCTACTTTAGTTTTCACCATAAGTTAATAAAATACTTTGCCCTATCGATATTTTGCAAGTGGGAAGATTGAGTCACAGAGAACTCCAGTACCAAAACCACTCAAGGGAGCAGAGCTGAAGAGGGACCCCAGAGCATTTGCCCTTCTGCTAGCAGCCTGTGTCAGTGTAAATACTGCTTGGCACAGAGCGCACTGAGAGTGCAGAAAGGCAGGGGCCCTCCTTTGCTCCTCACCTCCAGCTCTTCCCATGGGAGCAAGGCAGGGCTGCACGTCCTGCCTCTTGTGTCTGCAGCTGTTTCTCTCCCCTGGGGCAGGTAAAGGTGCAGTCCTGGGCTTTTGCACCTTGGTGCTGACAGGGACAGAAGCCCAAGCCACAGGCTGCCTCAGAGTACTCTGGGATGCAGATTCCCTCCAGGAGACAGACACCTGCAGCTGTTTTCCCTAGAACGGGCTAACACAGCACTGTCCTTCAGATCAGCACATTGTTGAGAGACACAGCAACTCTTTGGCTCTGAAGAGGAAAATTAACGCACAGAAGCGTAGCTACACACTTTGGTCACTAGCACTGCCATTATGTGTTAGTGTTAATCCCCTCAAGGAGCAGAACTCCAGGCAGGATGCTGGCCAGGTGCTAGCAGTTACAAGCAAATTTTGTAGGGCAACAGTGATCACATCATATTTACAAAGCCTAGACGTCTCCAGTTCTCCATCAAGCTCTTCGGTTTGCCTCAGAGTAGGAGTGAACCAAGTGTTTCACAGCACTCAAAGTCAAAAAGAGCAACCTGCAGTTCCCATAGCGCCATTGAAAAGTCCCCCCTGCAACACTTCAGCGGTCATTTCCTCATCATCAGCTTTTTATTCGCTTGTTACAGCTTCAGTAACACAACTGTTCCCCATTGATTTATTGTTGCATGGGAACATTTGCACAGCAAATACCGCTCTGGTGGTTATTGCATTTGGCCCTGCACGTGGAGCACCGCAGCTCCCGGCGAGCTAAGCTGCGCTGGACGGGCCCAGGCTTCAGCCGCAGCAGACAGACTAACCTCCACCTGGACCCACTGCAGTCAGGCCCCGGTCCCGGCCAGCTCTGCCCCCCCCGTTCCCTGGGCGCAGGAGACCCACCCGGCCGTTGCCAGGCGGCCCCAACCCGCCCGACCCTCCGGAGAGAGTCCCTTCTCTCCTTACCTCCCTGCCGGGCTCGGCCGGCAGCCTCGGCGCGTTCATCCTCCGAGGAGCGGGCTGGAACTGGAGCGGGAGCGGGAGCGGGAGCTGCGCGGCCGTCCGACCTGCACAGGTGAGCGGGGCGGGATCCACCTCCGGCACCACCCCGGGGCCGGGCCGCCGAACCCCCGCCGCTGCACAACGCCGCTCCCACGGGATGGAGGTGAAGCCAGCTGCCCCGCGCTTCCAGCCCGTGCCCTGTTCAGTTCATTTCAGGACCCTAGTGGGAACGTTTAGAATGGAGAAAGGTGAATCAGGAGCTGCGTTTGCTTCAATGTGCTAGAAGTTATGTAGCCTTTGGAAAAAGGCAAACCCTTACAGCCCCTCGAGAGAGTAAATCCACTCACGGAGCAGATTGCTTGTGTCCAGATATATCTAGGGTCCTCAGATAAAATCCTGCCCCTCAGTTAAAGAGAGGGAGAACAAACAACCTGGGGTTGACAGAGGGTAGCATTACCCTGACCTTGGGCAAATCACAAACGTCAGAGATGTGACCACAGACATGCTGTGAAGTGTATTTTCATCTTTGTGATACTCTAGTTTGCAACAAGTACCACATTGGTGGAATGTATTGCCTTGGGAATGATATCTTTGGGCTTGATTGGACTTAACTCTCTCATGTCGTTGCTCTTTCCTTCAAGATTCAAAAGTGGTACGTTGCTATTTTCCATTTTGGAATATTGCTGATTCTTGGTATTTCATTACCATGGTTAATACTGTCACTGCTATTGTGAAACCCAATGCCTCAGCGAGTGAGCTGTACAAGATGCTCAGCAAACACAATAAAAAACAATTCCTACCCCAAAAAGAGTCAAAGGCTTGCGTACAAGACAGTGGGGAGCCCCTGAATGTCACAAAAATAAAGCAATAGTAAAGATGACTGGATGCTGTGGGACAAACGGTGGTTAAGTAACAGCAGCTGCCCAGCCAAAGACCCACAAAACGTAGACCACATCACAAAATAAATTCTAAGCACTGAACCTGTACAGAAGATCAGTTCTTCAGAGAAGAAGAAGAAACAGTGTGGGTCAGCAAGTTGTGCCAGATTGAGGCCAGGGACAGTGAAGAGTTGCCCTTCTTCTTCAGGAGAAGAAACATCGTCAGCAAGCACAACCCTACTTCAGCTCCCCAGAAACCCCAGAGACAGAGTACATTGAAATGTCCTTCACAGAAGGTCAGAACACCCACCATTTTGTGGCCATACATCTGCAAGAGCTGTTGTCTGGGAGCACATGTCCCTTCCATTTTCTCAGAGTGATTAGAGTGGTGGACAGGTTTGCTAGAGCCACATTCTCAGACATCTGGACCTGCAGCCCTGGTACGGTGTCGAAGGAAGTATAAACTGGTGTGAATCAGCTTTTAACTGCAAACCTCAGAGCCAGATTTGCTCAGTTATTTCAAAGGACTGTCACACTAACTGAGCTGCAGCAAGCAAGCATCACAGCCTGCCTTGGCACCCTGGCTTCCCCAGGTGAACAGATCAGGGACTAACCAAAGGATGCCTTTTGCTCCTGCCATTCTGTACAGCCAAGTTGCCTTTCCAGCTATGACACAGGAAGATAAAAGAAAGGGCAGGAATGTGCTCAGACCTTACCTAGGGAAACACATCAGGATGTGGGCAAGGTGCTCATCTGGACTCATGGGCTTTGAAGTCCTCACAGAGTTAAAGTTTTTGATACAGCTGCAGAGATCTGGGAAGACTTGCATTTCTCTTGCATCTTCCAGCTGACGTGGTTTTCCAGGACTTGCCAGAGGAATGCTGAGAACAGACAGTCTCAATTCCAGGCAAGCACTGAGAAGCTGACACAGGAAACACAGCAGAATCAGTCCCATTGCTAACAAGCACACTCAGTATGTGGCAGGCAAATGGCACTTGGGTTGCACTCTCAATGTAGGATGCTAACCTCCAGCAACTCTGCTGTCAGCACAGGTTTTTGTGAGCAAACAAACAGCACAGGCACAACTTCGCTTGCCTTTTATTCACCTGTGACTCGAGACTGGTTGACTGATCGTCAGTGATTTAGAAGACAAAAAGTAACTAAGTCTTTGTTTCTGGTGAAGCAGCCCAAATATAGTCCCTTATTCTGCCTATTCTCTGTTTAGATCTAGAAGTAAAATAAAAAGTTAATTGTCTCCTTTTTCATTACATTTTCCATGCTTATAGATTTTAGGATGCAGTATGGACTCTACTTCAGGCTCAGCATACTACTCCTACTGAACTTAATGGGAATGTGTCTGTTTATATTTTAATAGGAATGGAATTAGGCCCTTCACTTGAACTTTACAGCCTTTTTATTTGCTTTTTTATTAATCCATTTCATCTCTCTTAATTTGCTTCTGCTGTGTTCTGAGAGCACTGTAAGTACACTCTAGTGTCCCGAGTAATAACTTTAAATTCTAGTATGCAAACACTGTGCCTCCTAGTGGGTAATGTACACAGACTCCAACTCTCCTTTGAGCTGCATTTTCTTATTAATTTCTTCTGGACTTTCTTCTGTTAATCTCAAGTAGGTAATTTTCAACATTTTTTATCACTCTATAAGTCCCTTGTTTCTTACGTTGTTTCCCTTGCTCTTTCCTCCACACCAGCCAGTTATATTCTTAACATTTTGCCCTCTTGATTTGCTTTGCATAAATCTGCCAATAAAATTAATATCTTCCACTAATCAGTTTGTGAGGAGCCCATTTCTGAGAAGTTATTGCACTTATGCCAATACTAAGAAAGTTGTTATTTGACTGTCTCCTTGAACGGACTTTCCCCAGCACACCATTTGTGCCTGAACAAGATGCCTGTGCTGTGATAGCAATAGAGTTCATGTTTCCTATGCAAGCAAAATGTTCGCTGTGCTGGTTCTGAGGCTTTGGGCTCAAGCAGACTCCAGAGCTCAGACCAAGTTTGTACTTGACCACTTGTTTGGCTTTAGCAAAGTACAAAATATTCCAGGTCTTTCAGATTGACCCATCCTATGAACAAGGTCCTCACTCATTTTCCTGCCATCAGAGTTTCCTCTTCTACTTTCATTCCTACCTCCTAGGGAGCAGTAGGATTTCTGTGTTCTTCGACAAAAACTATTTTTTATTTATGTTTGGCCAGCCTTGAAAATATTGCTAGATATTGATAGATAAATCATTCAAAAACAGCTGTTTAAAATGAACAATTTTTGTTTATGAACATCCGCAATCTATGTGTAAGCTACAATATTAATACCAAAAAGGCCACAATTTACAAGGCTGCAGACTAAACTAGAACACAGAATACTGTTGCATCCTTGGTGTTTTGTTGTTGCTGTTGGTTTGTTTTTGTTTAGTTTGTTTTTTCTCTCGTTCAGCACTTAAACATAAACTTTGTATTAATCTCTCCTCAGTTTTTAGGTCATCACAAGGGCAAACAGAGATAAATCACTGAAGACTGACATTGGAAGCTGAGGCAAATATCTAACAATACTCTGGCAGAACACAGCTGGGTGAATACAACACTGTCTGACAGAGATGTCATGTGATGCGTACTCAAAAAAGCATTGCTTTTGTCACTAGCTAAGAAAGAACCATTCTTCAGAGAAGGAAACATCATTCAATAATATAGTAATAATAATTAATAATAACAATAGCAACAAGAACAATAGCAATAAATTTGCATTCCTGGACAATTTACTGCCACTTTGTATAAAGGCACAGATGAAACTGAAAGAGCTGTGGGCTTTATGCTTTATTTTAGGTGCCTGGCTCTTGGTTATACATTGTATTTTCAAACCATTCCCCTAATTCTATCCCATCAGCATGTATCCCTGTGGACTTTTTCATTTTTTTTTTTTTTTTAAAAGGAGCACAAAACAGCTGAATCACTCACAGTCCCATTTCTTGACTCTAGCATGCAGAAACAACAGAACGGCATGAAGAGGCCTCTGTTCACTTGAGAACGAGAGGTCCCAGTTCAAAGAGTTTCCATCGGGCTTCAGATAGTCCTGATGGCCTTTGGCTTTGCTGGGACGGTTAGCATGAGGGAAAGGCTGCAGGATCTTTCATTAATCCTCTTGCTATCTATAGGCTTTGAAGTGTATCAGTCACTTGAGTTGCTTTTAATTTGTCCTAGTTAATCTTTCAGTGTGATATTTGTATGCAGTCAATGCCATGATATTTAAGTCAGCTGTACATCACAAAAGCTGAAATGTACAGTAGTGTCTTGTATTGCCTTGGAGTGGCTTATTTGGTTGGTAGACAATCAATTTGTTGTTAAGTGTGTTCTCAACTGAAAGTGTGACTGGTATCTTTTATGTCCTGGTATCTTGGTATATGGTATCTTTTATTTGAGAGGTAAATCAAAAGTAATGGAGCGTAAAAATACTCTAACGTAAGAAAATCTGTAAACTACAAGACAGAAAGCTGGAATCATCACACAAAGCAAACACTCACCAAGGGAATCACTTCTCTATAATCACTTCTCTATACACTTATCGCAAATTAGAAGAGAACACAATGCTACATTGTGAAGAGCTACAGAAACAGAAACACAACTCAATGAGCTCGTCTGGCAGAATTAAGTGCAGCTCAGTCATTCACAGCTGGAATATGGAACATACACCTCATCAGGTATATCACACAGTGGATGAGAAACACTGTTCAAATTGCTAGAGAAGACAGTGAATTCATTTTCTCTCTCTAGAGTAAATTTAGCACTCATACCATCTGGTCCTTTTGACATGGAAGTTCACATGAAGATACTGTCTTGTTATCTCATGATTAGGAAACACGAGACTTTTGTGGATCATAGTCCTCTACTGACTCTGCAGTAAACACCACCACTATAAAAATAGATGAGGGAAGCATTCTCTAACTGGAAAGCAGTTATAAAGAAACCAGTAAATCGTGATTTGTAGTGCTGTGTCTTCAAAAAAATAAGGCATTTTTTCAAGAATGGATTTTGCCATTGCAACGTAAACTCATAACAAGAACACTGTGAAATAAAAATCTTCCCTAGTTCGAGAAATAGTTCTCTGCCCTTTTTGCTGTCTGCCCCATAAACAAATACCATCCTTTGGCACTGAGATTTGCTGTTGAATATCCCTTGACATACATTTTACTATCATGTAATTTTAAGAGTAGTCATTTTAGACATCACAAGAAAATTCCTTTTCTACTAATTTTGGCAGATTGTAGACTTATGAAAGATATTTGTCCTCCTGGAAAGACATAAATATGATTTTAAGGAGCCACAGTGCTTAGCAAGACCCTGTTGGCAGAAACCATAATGGTTGAGCAAGGACCTGCTGGTGAAAATGAGAGATAAGAAGGACATGTGCAGGCAGTGGAAGCTGGGATGTGTAATGTGGAAAGAATACAGGGATGCTGTCCAGATATATAGATACGGGATCAGGAAAGCCAAGGCACAGATGGAACTGAACATTGGCAAAGGATGTGAAAAATAGGAATTCCACAGGTACTTCAGTCAGAAAAGAAAGGCCAAAGAGAGTGTACTCCCTCTGATATATTAGAAGGGAGAAATGGCACAATAGACTTGGAGAATGTGGAGGTATGCAACAAATTATTCCAGAGAATAACAGAATCACAGAATTGCAGGGATTGGAAGGGACATCAGAAGATCATTGAGTCCAACCCCCCTGCTAAAGCAGGTTCCCTACAGTAGTTCACAGACCAGGTGTCTAGATGAATCTTGAATAGAAGGAGACTCCACAACTTCCCTGGAGTCGTCTCTCTTACTGTAAAGAAGTTCTTCTGCAAGTCTGTATTCAACTTCCTATGCTCAAGTTTTAGTCCATCACTCTTTGGCCAATCTCTACACACCACTGAGAAGAGCCTGGCCTCATCCATTTCTCTCCCACCTGTCTTTAGATATTTATAAACATTAATCAGATCCCCCCTCAATCTTCTTTTTCCCAGGCTGAACAGACCCAGGTCGTTCAGCATTTCCTCATACAGGAGATGCTCCTGGCCCTTTATCATCTTTGTGGCCCTCCGCTGGACTACTTTTATGAGATCCCTCTCTTTTTTGAACTGGGAAGCCAGAACTGGACACAGTATTCTAAATGTGGCCTCACCAGGGCAGAGTAGAGTGGGAGGATCACCTCCCTTGACCTTCTGGCCACATTCTTTTTAATGCACCTCAGGATACCACTGGGCTTCTTGGCCACAAGGGCACACCGCTGGCTTATGGCCATCCTGTTGTCTACCATGACCCCAGGTCCTTCTCTGCAGAGTTCCTATCCAGAAGGACATCCCCTAACCTGTACTGATGCATGTAGTTATTCCTCCCCAGGTGCAGGACTCTACGATTGCTCTTGTTAAATTTCATCAGACTCCTCCCTGACCAACTCTCCAGTCTGTCCAGCTCTAGTTGAATGCTAGCACAGCTTTCCAGTGAGTCAGACACTCATCCCAGCTTTGTAACATCAGTAAACTTGCTGAGGGTGGACTCTATCCCTTCATCCAGGTCGATGATGAAGATGCTGGATAAGACTGGACCCAGCACCAACCCCTGGGGAACACCGCTAGTTACAGGCCTCAAACCAGACTCTGTGCCACTGATAGCAAAACCTCAGAGCTCTGCCAGTCATCCAGTTCTCAATCCACTTCACCGTCCACTCATCTATCCTGCACTTTTTAAGTTTGATAACAAGGATGTCGTGGGAGACAGTGTCAAACGCTTTGCTGAAGTCAAGGTACACAACACCCACTGCTCTCCCTCCATCTACCCAGCCAGTGATGACATCATAGAAGGCTATCAGGTTGGTCAAGCATGATTTCCCCTTGGTGAATCCATGTTGACTACTCCTGATAACTTTCTTCTCTTCCAGTTTCTTGGAAAGAGTATCCAGAACCAGTTGTTCCATCACCCTTCCAGGGATGGAGTTGAGGCTGAGAGGCCTGTAGTTTCCCGTTTCCTTCTTCTTGCCCTTTTTGAAGACTGGAATGACACTGGCTATCCTCCCGTCCTCAGGCACCTTTCCCGTTCACCAAGACCTTTCAAAGATGATAGAGAGCAGTTCATCAACCACCTCTGCAAACTCCCTCAGCCCATGTGGGTGCATCCCATTGGGCCCATGGATTTGTGCATGTTTATTTTGACTGGACGATCTCTGACCAGATCCTCCTCAACCAACAGGAAGTCCTCCTTTCCCAAGACTGTTTCGTACCTCCAGGGTCTGGGATTCCTGAGGGCTAGTCTTAGCACTAAAGACTGAAGCAAAGAAGGCATTCAGAATCTCTGCCTTCTCAGTGTACCCTGTTACCAGGGCACTCACCTCATTTAGTAGGGGACCCACATTTCCCCTAGTCTTCCTATTACTTTTGGCATACCTAAAAAATCCTTTCTTGTCATCTTTTACCCCCTCTGCTAGGTTTAATCCCAAGAGGGCCTAAGCCTTCCTTGTTGCATCCCTTCAGGCCCTGACAACATTCCTATATTATTCCCAGGTGGACAGGCTCTTTTTTTCACATTTCATGGACCTTCTTTTTTCCTTTCAGTTTATCCATGAGTTCCTTGCTCATCCACACAGGCCTCCTGCTGCCTTTCCCTGATTTCTTACTCATAGGGATGCACCGATCTAGAGCTTGGAAGAGGTGGTGGTTAGTGTCAGCTAGCTCTCATGAATACCTTCTAAAGCTCTAGCCTCTGGGATACCTCCAAACAGGTCTTTGAAGAGGTCAAAGTTGGCTCTCCTGAAGTCCAGGGTAGCAATCCTACTTCTTGCTTTGCCTTTTCCATACAAAATCTTGAACTCCACCATCTCATGATCACTGCATCCCAATCTGCCCCTAGTCTTCACATCGCCAACCAGCCCTTCCTTGTTAGTAAGAACAAGGTCAAGTAGAACACCCCTCCTCATCAGCTCCTCCACCACCTGCATCAGAAAGTTATCTTCAGTGCATTGCAGGAGCTGCCATATGTTCCTGACCGTGTTGCATATCCAGCAAATATCAGGCTGGTTGAAGTCTCCCATAAGAACCAGTGCCCGGGATCGTGAGACTACTTCCAGCTGTTTGTAGAAGACCTCATCCACTCCTCCCCATCAGGTGGCCTGTAGTATACACCCACAACCGTGTCACCTATTTTAGCCCACTCCTTAATTCGTACCTACAAGCTCTCCACTAGTTCATCATTCACACCCAGGTGGAGCTCATACAATACAACATAGGCCCTCTAGAAACAGATAGGAGCAGCTTCACATTCACAAAACATGATCTTCACGAGGGACTTCAACCACCCCAATATCTGTTGGAGGTACAACACAGCAGTGCACCAGAAATCAAAGAGGTTCTTGGAATTTGTTGATGATAACTTCCTTTTCCAAGTGGTACAGGAACCCACAAGAAAGGTGCTATGCTGGACCTTGTCCTCACCAATGAGGCTGGTGAGTAATGTGAAGCTCAAAGACAGCCTTGACTGCAGTGACCACAAAATGGTGGAGTTCAAGATCCTTAGCGTGACAAAGAGGGTGCACAGCAAGCTTGCTACTCTGGACTTCAGGAGAGCAGACTTTGAGCTCTTCAGGGAACTACTTGGCAGAGTGACATGGGATAAAGCTCCGGAGGGAAGAGGGGTCCAAGGAAGCAGGTCAGTATTCAAGGACCAACTCCTCCAAGCCCAGAAGCAGTGTATCCCAAGAAAAAGGAAGCCAAGCAAGAATGCCAGGATGCCTCCGTGGATCAACAAGGAACTCCTGGACTTTCTTTCATGCAAAAAGAAAGTCTATAGGGAGTGGAAGCAGGAATGGGTTATCTGGGAGGAGTACAAAGAAGTTGTCTGAGGAGCCAAGGATCAGGTTAGGAAAGATAAAACCCAGACAGAATTAAATCTAGCCAGGGACGTAAAGGGGAACAAGAAGAAATTCTACAGGAATAAAAGTAAGGTCAGGGAAGATGTGGGCCCTCTCTGCAAGGAAACTGGAGACCTGGTCATGAGGGATACAGAGAAAACTGAGCTGCTTAATGACATCCTTGCCTCATTCTTCATCAGCAAAGGCTTTAGCCACACCACCCAAGCTGCAGAAAGCAAAGGTAAGAACTTGGAGAAGGAAGACCCGCATACTATAAGTGAAGATCAGGTTTAAGACCATCTAAAGAACCTGAAGGTGCACAAGTCCATGGCACCTGAAGAGATTCATCCATGGGTTCTGAGGGAACTGGCAGATGAAGTTGCCAAGCCACTATCCATCATATTTGAAAGGTCATGGCAGTCTGGTGAAGTTCTCACTGACTGCAAAAAGGGGAAACATAACCCCCATTTTCAAGAAGAAAAAAAGAAGATCCAGGGAACTACAGGCCAGTCAGTCTCACCTCTGTGCCTGGCAGGATCATAGATGCCAACCTCATGAAGTTCAACAAGGCCAAGTGCAAGGTCCTGTACCTAGGTCAGGGCAATCTCAAGCACAGATACAGATTGGGTGGAGAATGGCTTGAGAGCAGCCCTGAGGAGAGGGATTTGTCAGTTGAGGAAAGATTCAACATGAGACGGCAACATGCATTTGCAGCCCAGAAGGTCAACCATATCCTGGGTTGCACCAAGAGAAGCATGACCAGTGGGTCAAGGGACATGATTCTACCCCTCTGCTCTGCTCTTGTGAGATCCTACCTGGAGTACTGCATCCAGTTCTGGGGCTCCCAGCACAAGAATAACTTGGAGCTGTTGGAGCAGGTCCAGAGGAGGGCCATGAAGATGATCAGAGGGCTGGAGCACCTCTCCTACAAGGACAGGCTGAGGAGAGCTGGGGCTCTTCAACCTGAAGAAGAGAAGGCTCTAAAGAGACCTTATAGCAGCCTTCCGGTACCTGAAGGGGGCCTAAAAGGAAAGCTGGGGAGGGACTTTTTATAAGGGCATGTAGAAACAGGACAAGGGGAAATGGTTTTAAACTGGAAGAGGGTAGGTATAGTCTAGATATCAGCAAGAAATTCTTTACTGTGAGGTTGGTGAGAGGGAGGTTTCCCTGTCTATAGCAGGGGGGTTGGAACTAGATGATCTTAAAGGTACCTTCCAACCCAAACCATTCTATAATTCCATGACAAGGGAGAATGGTTTTAAACTAAAAGAGTATATATTTAGATTAGATCTTAGGAGCACATTCCCTTCTCAGAGAGTGCTGAGGCACTGGAACATATTGCCTGGAGAAGCTGTGGATGCCCTGTCCCTGGAGGAGCTCAAGGCAAGGTTGTGGTGGGACCCTGGGCAGCCTGATCTAGTGTGTGGCAACCCTGCCATGGCAGGGGGATTGGAACTGGGTGAACATTAATGTCCCTTCCAACCTAAGCCATTCTATGATTCTATGGTTACTCAGAAAGGACACAAAAGAAAGAGGTAACAAGAATCGTTTTCTGCCTACAAATGGTCAGGCAAATGCCTTAAACACACAAACATGAATCCCACTATTTTATGTCCCTCTACAGCAGGGCTATGTGGTAAATAATGCTTTGTCAACCATGATTACATCACAGAATGCACATCTATGCTACCAAATATAAAGTTTACATCACAGACTGTGTACTTTTTGCAGCACTCGTGACTGAATGGGCAAGCACAGAGCTAAGGCAGCTATGATGAGTACAGGCTTTGTGAAACATTACTATTTGAAAAACTCATTGGAGTTATGGGACAAAAGACAATACACCTTTGCAAAATAGTGTTAGTATGATGTTCATGAATGGATACTTCTGTACCTGCTAGAATAAAAATATTTAACAGGTGAGTTTAGAATCTCTCCAGTGTTAAAGCTCTGAGAAATCACTACTCAGCTCATTATACAGAATTATATCCTGATTTTTTTTTTCAAGCCTTTGCAGTCATGTAAATTACTTCCACGAACACAATAATTCCTGAACAATTAAGGAGACTGACGTAGCAGAAGTGGATTTTTTTTTTGGCATTCTACACTGTCTAGCTCAGAACCATTACATCTCTGGTATTCAGATCTTCAAATCATGGCAATCTGCAGACAGTCTCAATTTAGAAAGTTCAGCCTTGTTCTTGGCCCTTTTGCATACAATTATACACATGGATGAACTAGTGTAAGTATATGCAAGAAAGTAATATTACCTGGCTCTAGGAATAACTAGAACAAGTTAATTTTAAAAAATCCTGTGAGGTTTCAGCAGGTGACTGAAAAATTATTGCACAATTTTTCCACTATGTATCACAATAAAATTGTTATCATTTATTACAATACCTATTATAATAATAGGTATTTATTACATAAACTGGTATATGTGCCTGTTTTGTGGTTTCCATGCAGTTAGCTGTAGTTATGCAAGTCTTGGAGAAAAATGATGTTCAGAGTGGGAATGGAAAAGCAGCAGTACTTTTTTTTCTTTTATTTTAAAATTGAAATAATAATAAAACACACCAACTCCAAAAGAGAAGCGGTGGCAGAACTATGCATCTTTTTTCTAAGCTGTATTGTCCTGTCTGAGGCACAACAGCTCTAGTCTGTTCATTCCTACAAGCAGTGAAGATGACTTGTATTGCCGTCATGGTTTTATGATTTTTTGTTATCGGTATTCCACATCATAACATCATGTAGTGCACTGGGAGTTAAGGAGTTAATGCTCCAGTTCCATGGATCGTGGATAATTCTGGGTACATGTCCCAGAAGAGAAGAAGAACTATATTTCCCAGAGGACTGCTTGTTGTTCTGTTTCCGTTTTCCATTCAGAGGGAAAGACAAAACTGTTCGCATATCACGAGATGTCCCCTTTTTGATCTTCCGGCTCGTCCCGGCAGCATCTCCCTCCCTAGCTGTCTCGCCGCCAGCATTAGAGTAAAGCTTATCGTTTTTTGGACACTCTCTCTCATTTTATTTGATTTATCAGCTTCAATTCCAATGATATTGTATGATATTGTATTATATTGTGTTATCTTGCATTCCAATATCTTTTTTAGTAAATTAGCTCTCCTCCTCAGATTGTTGCCACTGATTTGTTCTAGGCCTACCTCCCTACCCTTTCCCTTTTTCCCTTTTCCTAGGGTGTGGGTCCGTGGGGCCCCCGCCCCATTAGTCACAGAACTGGGCCGAACCAGCCTGTAAACCGCTGACAATTGCCCTCTGAGAAGCATTCAAGAATCTTCACTACAGCTTGACCACAGCAAAAAAATATGTCTCTTCCCAGTTCTGTTAATAGGAGTGTAAAAATGGTATCTACACGAAAGACAGAAATCTTTCAACAATGTAGATAAGAGCAGATTATAAAATGCTACTGTCTGTTCTAAAATATCAGAAGTCACAGAGAAAGTCAAAATTGTGTGAAGGTTTCATTCTGATGTAAGGCTAATGGGTATGAAAGTTACAGTTTCTACACAAATGGCTCTTCTGGTAATAGAGTGAAGATATGAAATCACAGGTCATAGGACAGTACTACCGATGCCTGGAAAACACTTCTGGAAAATGTAATTAACTCCAAGTGTGCAAAAAATGATTGCTTTTTTTTCTTTTCATTCTCTATTGTATTTCAATATACAACACCATTTGCAACTCGTTTGATGACCCAGATTACCTTCAGCCACAATCCAGGAAGGTAAAATATTCTTTCTTTGCAGTCAGAAATGACTGTGTGCAGCATTTCCAGGCTTATTTCAATAAAGCAAATTCAAAACCATTTTAAAATCTGACCTTTAAAGTGACATATTGGGTTTCTTAGTGTATCGTATGAGAATGATTATTCTCCCATTGTGTTTAATTGCAGATGATAATGAAAACCACAGCTTCTGCTAAAGAAGGAAACATTCCAGGAAAAATCATGCTGCCTTCATCTTAGAACAGTACCAGTTAATTTTCATTAAAAATAGAGATGCCCTTTTGCAGAAGCTGTCCTGCCTCATTTTGCCTCTAAAACATCCACATGCATCCCATTATTTTGCTCTCTGTCATATCATTTTCCTTTTCTCTCTGTAAGCAGTTTCTCTTGTACAAATTTTAACCTTCTCCATACCTGTCTACAGAAATACATCTTGGTCTTCCAGTCTGAACAAAATTCTCCTCTGCATTAACTAGTTGTCAAACTACTGAATTCTTCTATTACCCTTCTCTCACCTCCAAAGTTTTGGACTATGTTGTTAACTCTATTATTATTATTTTTTTTTTTTTGTAACTAAGTGGTGATCTCTTAAATGAAGCTTCTAACATACTTTTTCTCTCTATTCCATCAAATTCAACTTTGATTATGCTGTCACTCCCAGCATACCAGAGATTGCTCAGTCATCTGAGCACAATTTGGAGTATGATTCTAAATGAAGAAAAGTTAAGATCAATTGGAAACAAAGAGTGAACAAATCTAACAAAGAGAGAGAAATGATCCTAAAACAGTTCTGCCTCTTCCTGTGATCATCGTGGCAGGAGCACCTTTCCTATGAGGAAAGGCTGAGGGTGCTGGACTCCAGGTTCAGCCTGGAGAACAGACAGCTCCAGGGAGGCCACACTGCAGCCTTTCAATACATAAAGCGAGCATATAAAAAGACAGCAACTTTTACTTGAACATGTTCTGATAGTGATAGGACAAGGGGGAATGTTTTCAAACTAAAAGAGAATATATTTAGATTAGATATTAAGAGGATATTCTCTTCTCAGACGACGGTGAGATGCTGGAACAGGTTACTCAGAGAAGCTGTGGATGCCCCAGCCCTGGAGGCATTCAAGGCCAGGTTGAATCTGGACCTGGGCTGCCTGATCTGGAGGCAGGCAGCCCTGCCCACAGCAGGGGATTGGAATTGAGTAAGCTTTGAGGTCCCCTTCAACCCAAGCCATTCTATGAGGCTAAGATTCTAATGGCACAAATGTACCTTTAATTAAATAATCACTCTTTTCCATGTCTTGACCTGTCTTGAAAGCTGGACAAGAAATAGAAAAATATGTTCTTGGCGTTTTGTTGTATATTGTGTAGGTAGGTAGTTATGTGGTGTTCCACAGATTAATTATTACTACTGAAACCGAGTTATGAGTTAACTACTAGGTATTGTGCTTTTGTGATTAAGAATTTCCCCTCCTTGCCCCTGGAGGGCTTATAAATAGTGTATATGCAAGCTTTTTTTTTGAGTAATCACAAAGGCTTTCACATATATTACACAGCACAGTGAAGTGTATTTACTGTAAGTGTTGTGACACGCATCATGCCTGAGACTCATACAAGTGTTGTGTATTTGCTTAGGCTTTCTAGTATGGGTGACAGAGTGAGTAATTTTAGGATATGGAGTGTTTCCTTGCATAGGAAATAGGTGTTGGTAATTCTGGAGAACACAAATATCCTTAGTTTTGGGAGAGGATGGAGAACGGAGTGAACCAAGGTTTGCTTAAAGTCCTGGATTCCCAGATTCTACCACATCTATTTTAATCACTTGAAAGCTGTTGTTTAACACTGGCTTCAATGCAGTGTGGTAAGTCATGTTTGGCTGTGATGTGAGGAAAGACACAGGGAGAGTATTTGTGCTGTGCTGACAAATGCCATTAAAATAGCATCACGGTGATGAGCTACTAACTCATTCAGAAGGATTTTCTCAGTTTGCAGAAGTTCTAAATAAAGAAAGGGAGGGAAAACAAACAAACAGACCAGACAGTGCAATTAGGAATATAAGAATTAAGGCTGCAATGAGCTGCAGAGAAGTAAAAAATTCCAACCAAGAAACTTCCTACAAATTCCCAATAATACTAAGTCTGAGCACCCTCTAGTGGTATAAAGTAAGCAAGAAACATCTCCAGAGAGAAAAACGTCATCCCGCGGGGAATTAATAAGCATATGTAGTGTCTGTCTGACTTTCTTTGTATCACTAATCGCTGTATGAGTTTCCATTTGGAAGACAGGGAAGTAACTCAGTGTTCAAAATATATATACATTGTTATGTTTCTCCCGGCATCGTGTCTCCACCATTTACTAAATTTTCATGTCATCCAACTGCTTAAAGACTTCTGCTCTTTTTGAAGTATCCTATCAATTTGTTTTAAATTAATTTTCTTTGGAATGGTAGATTAGAATCAAGCGAAAAACAACAAGACAGTATAACAAGAGAGAGGGAAGATATAGAGGGAACAATCAGTTCCAAGTCAATCTAATTGATTTCCAGTCCTTATCATGCCAACGTATATTTTCTCTTAACTGCAGATACATACTGAATAACTTGTTTGGTTTAAAGAAAATAGCATTCTGTATTTTGTCACTGTATTTAATGTGGAAAAGGGGTGGGGACTGGTCAGTCACCGACCACAGTTTTATGACTTAGTATTTCTCGAGATAAAAAATGATCTCCAACCTCACAAACTGAGACAAGCTACTCTGTGGCAGCACAAGCCTGTGCGAAGAGAACAGCTTGAAGGAGAAATATCTGTAACTATGGGGAGGCTAAGCACATTGAAACATCAAATCAATCCCACAGCAGGGCCTTGGCTCTGCTAGGCCAGAAACACATATAAGACTTTCTAAAGCTATCTGTCTTTGGTACCTGGCTTGCCAAGTGACCAGATTTGATTAGTAATAATAATAAAAAATGCTCATTTCATAAGATGAAAGGTTGCTGTGTCAGCCTACATCCCTAAGGGCTACTATGCTGTGTGCGGTCATGTAGATGGATATACACCTCAGTTAAATTATGTAACTGAAGATATCTCTTGCCCTCAATGGATTGTGTCCACAGTTTCAGGGCTCTTGCCTCCTCTTTCAGGTAGCATGGAAAACACAATCCAACTCTACCACACTTTACATAATTGAGTTTCCCACACCAGAATAAAATGGTAGATGAGCATGCTGCTATGGAAAATGAATAAATTCTCAAGGTTATTACTTGAGAAAGGAAAATCGAAAATATCTTATGTCTTGCATGAAAGGCATGCTGGAAAATTGCTGTCCCCAAGTAATTAAAAAAGCAAGGTGAAATACTAATCCAAAACTGTCTTCTATCTGGATGGTGGAGATCTAAATTCTGGAATGTTTCAGACATTCCACAGTGTCTTGTGACATGAGTATTGTTCACAATCCTGAATACAGTCATGATCCACTGAAAAAGCATATCCCATCTTAACCAGACATATTCTGAGAGGAAAACAGAAGTTGGGAAACAAGAAAATATGTCTAGTTTCTAATTACCTCATACTTCTTCATCTTCTCTTTACATGATTGAAAGAAACAATTCTTACCTTGATAGTAAGACACACAGTCACAGTAGTAAGTCAAATCTTTGATAGAGTATGTATCTGAAAAACGCAAGCAAAAACAAACAAACAAACAAACAAACAAACAAACAAAACCAATAAAACCCCAAAACTTCATTACATTTAATGGAATTTGGAAGAGAAATTGCTCATATTTTAAAGGCAGCCATGAAAAAAATGTAGATCAGACCCTGATTCATATTTACCCTGAATTTGCATGTGCAGCCCTGCTGACTTTAGAAGACTTTCTCTCCCTTTATATGCCTCCTAGCAATAGAAGAATCATGCCCACAGCCTACCTTTCCACCCTTGGCATGATGATGATGATAACGATAATGAAAAAATTAATGAACCTGGAGTCAGTATCAAAAATTGCTTTTGCCTACTACTAATTTTCCAAGTGGCTATAAAGCCCTCTTTTTGAAGTGAAGGAAAACAGAACAGTTACCAGTTGTTCACATAATGATGAGCACTAATAAGAGAAGACATACATGTTAATGAACTAGGGGAGAGGAAGTGAAATGGGCAATCATTAGTGTGCAGCTGTAAGTTTAAAATTTTCCTCAGAGTATGTGGGAGCCTTGATGGCACGTCACATAGGCAAATAGGCTTGAGACTGAAATGAGTCCCAGGTAAGGAAGCAATTCTAACAGATCAGCCCTGTCCAGGTAAAGATCTGCCTGTCTCTCACCATGTTGTTAACAAAATTAGAGTTGGTATTTTCACCACAGGTGACTTTTCCACAACATCACTACTGCAGTCACAAATGAACAGCCCAACTGTGATGACCTCATGGATCCAGCAGAAAATAACAAGTGAAGAAATAAAGAGATGTGGATCAGAGCTGGGAGGGGAACAGTGATGCCCTTTGTATTGTTTGGTCTTTACATCATGCAAACAAATTGGAGCTCAAAGGCTTGTCTGCATGCAGAGTCAAAGGGGCTTCTTTCAGAGTATGATTTTAAACTTGATGTAGCTGATTCAGCAGAAAATGCCACTGAAAATAAGTCCTCCTTTCTTTTAGCTCTAGTTTATTTTCATTAGGTTTAGGTCATGCAAGCACAAACTTACACTGAATATGCCATTTATGTCAAAATAAGGTCTGCATATAAGCTTAGAGTGCTCTAACTATCCCAGCTTAGCATGTGTTTCCAGGTCTTTCAGAAGCGATGGATTTCAGGCTACCTCAGGTGCAAAACCATTTTTTGTAATCCCCTTCCTCCCAGTTTTTTGTAAACTGATGGCACATTAGGTTCATGGACAACCTCAGCAACAGGAGTCCTGGCAGCTTTATCAGGAGATAAATTTGTTCAATTTTTTTACCCTGAGCAATGCTGATATAATTCTACATTGTCAGAGAGAAGACTGCCTACAGGAAAGAGTGGCTTGTGTAAAATAGAACAGGTGGTGTAAAACTGCATAGCTAGGGCTATGCTGCTTTACATTAGCTAAAAGTTTATTTCACATTTTAGATGTTCTAATAAGCACTTATAAAAGGATTAACATATTATAGATGAATGCTCACTTAATAGGATTTTCTGCCCCAGTAACACATAAAGCACTTAAATCAGGTTGTTAGATCAAACTCCATGTCAAGCTCAGAATGAAGAAAGGCTGCTTGGGACACATTCTCTCCTGATAAATATGAAGATAGATTTTGGTTTTTTTTTAAGTCAAAGAGAAGACTGGAAAGAAACACCATTCTAGCTGTTTCTGTGGGGAGAATGTATGCTGCACAACAGACAGCATTACTCAGCAGGAAAAACTGGGGCCAAGAACGCTGAGAGATGTGAAGTCAGAGAAGAAATGGAAAACATAATAACTGGAGATAAGTTAGAAAAATCATTTAGAAAAATTAAATTTCCTAGTAAGTTCTAGTTATTCTCATGGAGTGCACTGAAATGAAATGCAAAACAGAACGTCTGGCTCCATTAAGATGCAAAGGTTGCACAGTATGGAAGACAAGTAAAATTGTATGAATTCATTTAAATTTGAAAAAGTCTTCAGAAAAGTAAAAGCACCTCTAGCCTTTGCAAACGGCTTTATTGGCAGAGAGGCACCAACAACAGGACAAAGTGAAAAGTTAAGAAACCAACAAGTGTTCCAAAATATACCATTTAAAGTAGAGAGCACTTCAAGATATGATCTGGCCTGAAACTTATGTGACCCATAAGGTGAACCCTACCTGAGTGAACCAACAACTTTGCTAGGTTGAAGGCAGAAATGTGCAGGCCTCTCTTCTAATCTGAGAAAACCCAGGTCTTTTGCTGCTGACCATCGACTAGACAAGCAGTTGCATTTCCAGCTGCCACTGCAGTTATGAAGGGTGTTGAAGCCACTAAACTGGCAAAAATAAATTGCCTGCACTCCTTCAGTGTGCTCCTGACTCAACTCTCTGTAACAGCCCATGTCAAGTCAATGCCTGGGAGATGCTGTGCAGGTATACTCCTCTGCCGTTGCTCTGATCACAATTTGCATTGACATGGCCATGCTGCAGATAAAATGATCTCCACATTTTGCAGTCCTGTAATAACATTGCTGCCCTAGAGGAATCAAGCAATAGTATGTCAGCTACTGCATAACTGCTTTTGACAAGAAGCAACAATAGGAAAAATGGGTGAAATTTGCCCATCAGAAAGAGACAACTTAGCCATATTGTGGATAAATCACATTGTGATTTTCAAGGTCAGAATTTGGTCAAAATAGTTTTATGTGGGCTGTAACCCCCTCTCTTTGAAATTTGAACAGCCCAAAGTGGTTAAAATCTTTGCTTTTCACCTCTATGACTGCAGCACAGTAGGACACTGGTCATGTACAGATCAGGGCCTTTGAAGCTTAGCTTTTAACATCAAAGCACTTAAAATGTGATGCTTAAGCAACCAACAGTGCTTGAAAACAGCAGGTGCTTCATTACTTTACCTTGAAATAAAAAAAGATTCAGTTATTGGTACCATTTACTGCAACATCTTCAGATTTACTCTTCAGAGTTACTAGTTGCATTGTTGTAGTGCAGACAGTGCCGAGAAAACAACACGGGAATCTTAGTGGTGAGAACAGGAGACAGTCAAAGAAAGACCATGGGATTTTTGGGTCATGTCATAAGGTGTGAAGAAGAGTTGTGAGTGGGGAAATGGAACAGTAAAAACTCTGATTCAGTTGCTTGCTAGCTACGCGTATTATATCCTGTGTACTGAAAGCTATACAGGACGCCTGGAAGTAAATAGAGCATGAGAATACAATTATACATTAAAATATAAAGCAAGAAAACTCCACTGAAAGAACACTGTTATGCACTCATGCAGTTAAGCACTGAGTAGCTGGAATCCTGATAAATGTTTCGCCAACTGTAGTTCTTTCTGTTACATCTGAGGGCCTGAATGCAATGGCAACAATGCACTCATCATACTGATTTTGTATGTGATGCAAGTATAAGATTGTTCTGAGTACTTAGAACTTGGCACATACCTTTATTATTAACACTAGTGTAAATTACAAGTAACTGTATTGAACTTTGGTGAGGCACTGTCATAAGAAATTCATGCAGGCATCAATTAAGTTATTTTATATTCTTATATAACCAACAGAAACTTAAAGCTGCAAGTAGCAGGTAAAAAACACCAGTGTGAAAGGCCAGTGCTATCTTCACTTTGCAGAAAATGATTTGTGCTCTAAATGAGCCTTATAAAGTCCAAAATATGCTTTGTAAAATCATTGCTAGTAGTCAGCTAGAGTCACTCTAGCTGAAACCAGTAAAAAACCACAACACTGCAGCTGTCAGAGCTACAGCTTTAAGGCTCTGGGCTATTTCTAACAGCATGTAAAGAAATATAAACCATATAAATATTCAAATGAGAAAAGCGCAATACAAAATGTACGGTGTTTTGAAAATAAGCAGGCATTCTGACATCTATAATACTGCTGCAATTTGGCTAACACTATGATCACACCAACTATTAGTGCAGCTGCCATCCAAAATGCAAAATACAAGGAAGGGGTAAACGCTTCATTTAGATGAGCAAACATAGCATGGATCCTAAATGAATGACATCAAGAAGATCTTTCTCAGCTAACTGCTGTAATGCTGCATAGACAGTTTGGCAAGAAGTGGAGCTGGGAAAGAGGAACACATCTGAGTTTGCGTTTCTGTTCTTCTGATGTTTGACAAAAAATATTTGTTTCTCCTTGGGTTTTAAGAGTTAGGGCATGTGTATGTGTAGATTTCTGCACTGATGTCCATTCACTCCATTATCCATTTACTGTCACTGGGCTATGAGTATTGTGGGCAGAATTACTATCTGATGTGGGTTAGCATCTGCTCTCTGAAGAGCAGGATACATCCTGGATGAGACTCCTGCCCTTGTAGTTCAGGTTCTGTAGACAGTTTTTCCAGCTTCCAAACTCAGACACACTGTTCCTATCCATGTCTGCGTAACAAAAACTTCTTCCTTTCAAAGCAAAACAAATAAAAACTGAGGTGAACAAAATGACATGACTCATTAGTTAAAATCCCACAAGAAAACAATTCTTTACCTAAATCAGTTGTGGCAGCATTAATAAGCCTGCCAGCTGTTACAGGAGGCCTCTTCAAGTGTACTGAGATCTGAAACTTAAAGGTCTCTTGATAATGCATCTACCCCAGCATTTTTTAAATCACCCTTACATTCAGGTAAGTCTTCTTAATTTTTATTTGTAATGACTGAGGTGATTTATCTAGGATTTAACACTTCATTAGTTGTAATGGTGAATAGTGGGATTTGTGGCATTACCATTGCCAGGTGTTAGTAGTGTCTAGGGAAAAATAAAAACTTCCCTCAATACGTGTCACAGGACAGCTAAGAAACAGGTGAGGCTCACAACATATTTTTTCAGTGTTCCTCTGTCCCTCAAGTAACTCAGTGTATACAGCCTTGAGAGAAGATGGCTCAGTTTGGTTTTTCGCAGAATGTCTGAGGAAGAAGAGACTGTGGCTACCCTATGTGAGAATGATTACAGGTTTAAAACAACATTCAGTTTTCACTCAGTTCCAAGGTGCAACAGTATTGCAAAGTATTACAAAGTATTGCAAATTCATCAAAATAGCTATCCTTCTTTAAATATCTTTAAATATCACTAAAAACATACACCAGCATAAAATTATTTTAGAGAACTCACAGTTTTCCTCTTCATGGGTACTGTGAGCAATTTCCAAGCCAGGTCTTATTACTATAGAAACGGAAGATGCCTAAAATGAGCCATCCATATGGTAAAATGAAAAATGGAACAACTGTCTCGAAGAAATAATATTTCTCCAAAACATTCAAACTACATTCGCCTTCTCAAAGATTGCTTTGAATAAGCACTAAAAAGCCAGACAGGGGCTATGATTTATTCTGTCTTCAACCAGGTCAAACATAAGGACTCCATCTCTACCGCTTCTAGTTCATCATTTTCACATACCACAGATCTCCTCTGCAGAAAGCTTAGCTACTCTTTATGATCAAATAACCCACCAAACCAGAACATTTTATTTCCCACACCAATCATGACAAAGATTCCTCTTCACTGGCACAACTCTGAAGACTTTTTAAAATCTCTGAAAATAAAACATGCCTCTGAAACACCTCAGCAGTGTTTTCCCTGACACTGCCTTTGTGGAAGATCAGTGTACCTTCATAACAGAAAAAAATGGCCTGAAGGTAGAAGATCCCATTCTGACCTGCCTTGGAGCAAAGTCTGACAACACCAGGAGCTTGCACAATACCAGGTGATGGAGAATTGCTCTGTACAAAGTATGTGACAATATTTTAAAAGGTCAGATCTGCCCACTGCTGTGCAACTTACTTGTGCATTGTGCCTTGTATTCCTTTTTTATTTTTAACTGACCATTTCTTTGTTATTCTGTGAAGAGGAGTACAGGGCTTGCTGAGACGGAGGAGGGTGTTGTGCCTCAGTGGTGGCACAAGCCACTACAGGAAAAGTCTGTTGGAGTTCTGTTCTGACCTTTCCAATCTGAAGGCTGGCTTTCACACTAAAGAACAACTACTTCTGTACTTTCTAAAACTCCTATTTAACACTTATCATTCAAACTCTTCACAGATTATGGATGTCATCTACTTGGACTTCTCCAAAGCCTTTGACAGGGTCCCTCACCACATCCTTCTCTCCAAATTGGAGAGATATGGATTTGAAGGATGGACTGTTTGGTGGATTAAGAACTGGTTGGCTGGTTGCAGCGAAAGGGTTGTGATTAATGGTTCTATGTCAGAGTGGAGGCCGGTCACGAGTGGTGTCCCCCAGGGCTCAATCTTGGGACCAGTGCTCTTCAACATCTTTATCAATGGCATAGATGATGGAATCGAGTGCACCCTCAGCAAGTTTGCAGATGACAATAAGCTGAGCAGTGCAGTTGATACATTGGAAGGAAGGGAAGCCATCCAGAGGGACCTGGACAGGCTGGACAAGTGGGCCCATGAGAACCTAATGAGGTTCAACAAGGCCAAGTGAAAGGTGTTGTGCTTGGGCCGGGGCAATCCCAGGTATTTATACAAACTGGGGGAAGATCTCCTTGAGAGCAGCCCTGCAGAGAGGGACTCGGGGGTCCTGGTGGATGAGAAGCTGGACATGAGCCAGCAGTGTGCGTTGGCAGCCCGGAAGGCCAACTATGTTCTGGGCTGCATTAAAAGAGGAGTGGCCAGCAGGGAGAGGGAGGTGATTGTCCCCCTCTACTCAGCTCTTGTGAGACCCCATTTGGAGTACTGTGTCCAGGCCTGGGGCCACCAGTACAAGAAAGATGCAGAGCTCTTGGAATGAGTTCAGAGGAGGGTGACTAAGATGATCAGAGGGCTGGAGCACGTCTCCTATGAGGAAAGGTTGAGGGAACTGGGCTTGTTTAGTTTGGAGAAGAGAAGGCTCCCGAGAGACTTCATTGTGGCCTTCCAGTACTTGAAGGGAGTGTATAAACAGGAGGGGGAATGATTGTTCATGAGGGTAGATAGCGATAGGACAAGGGGGAATGGTTTTAAACTGAGACAGGGGAGATTTAGGTTAGATATTAGGAGAAAGTTTTTCACTCAGAGGGTGGTGATGCGCTGGAACATGTTGCCCAAGGAGGCTGTGGACACCCCGTCCCTGGAAGGTGTTCAAGGCCAGACTGGACGTGGCTCTGGGCAGACTGGTCTAGTGGTTGGCGGCAGGGGGGTTGAAACTTGATGGTCTTTGAGGTCCTTTTCAACCCAGGCCATCCTATGATTCTATGATTCTATTATTATATTGTGGGTGATGAATCCTGACCACAACAGGAACTGGCAGGAGTGAGTTCCTCTAGCACAGGGTAGGCTGGATGGCAGGTTATCTCTAAGTCTTCCATTGGTCTCTCTCATTTAAGCTACTTGCTTTTCCTGATATCTTGAATTCAAGAGTTCTTTATGCCTCTCCAGATACGTCTACGGCCTCCATACATACAGTATCCAAACACAAACCTGCTCTTTGTGGCACATTCTTTGAATAAAGAAGTATTATTTTTCCACTGAGAAAATAAAGAATCAAAAGGAGGTTCACAGAGTCCCAGAATGGTTCAGATTGCCAGGGATCTCTTGGTCCATCTGCTCCAATCCCTGCTCAAGCAGAGATACACAGAGTAGGGTGTCCAGGCCTGCATCTGGGCAGCTTTTGTTCCAAGGAACAGCCTCTGGGCAACATGTACCAGCGCTGCATCACCAGCACAGCACATAGAAGCTTCCTGGTGTTCAAAGGAAACCTTCTTTGTTCCAGTTTGTGTCCACTGCCTCTTGAACTGGCACTTGGCACCACAGAGAAGGGATTGGCTCCATCCCCTTTGCACCTTCCCTTCCGATATTTATAGACAATATGATACCATAGAATCACAGAATGGCTTGGGTTGGAAGGGACCTTAAGGTTCACCCAGTTCCAGCCCTCTACCATGGGCAGAGCTGCCAGCCACCAGATCAGACTGTTCATGGTCCCATCCAACTTGGCCTTGAATGCATTCAGTGATGGGCCATCCACAGCTCCTCTGGGCAGGCTGTTCCAGTGCCTCACCACCATCTGCATAAACAGTTTCTTCTTAACTTCTAACCTAAATTTCCCTTCTTTTAGTTTAAAGCCATTCCCCCTTGTCCTGTCACTATCAGACCACGTAAAATGTCAGTCCGACTCCTGCTTGTAAACTCCCTTCAAGTACTGGAAGGCTGCAGTGAGATCTCCCTGGAGCCTTCTGTTCTCCAAGCTAAGCAAGCCCAACTGCCTCAACCTTTCTTCATAGGAGAGGTGTTCCAACCCTCTGTGGTCCTCCTCTGGACCCACTCCAACAGCTCCACATCCCTAATGTACTGGGGTCCCCAGACCTGGATGCAGTAGTCCAGGTGGGTCCTTACAAAGGCAGAGTAGATGGGGACAACCACCTCCATCACTCTGCTGGCCACCCCTCTTCTGATGCAGCCCAGGATACAGTTGGCCTTCTGGTCTGCAAGTGCACACTGCTGGCTAAAGTCCAGCATTTTGTCCATCAGGACCCACAGGTCCTTCTCCACAGTGCTGCTCTCAATGAGTTTTTTGCCCAGTCTGTTGCACTCATAACTGGGATTGCCAAAAAGAGATCCCCAAGCTTCCTCTTGTTCAGGCAGAACAGTCCCAGTTCTCTCAGCCTTTCCTCACAGAAGAGATGCTGCAGTCCCTTCCTCACCCCTCCACTAGGCTGTTTTCAGTATGTCCATGGCTTTCTTGTACAGGACATAGGACTGCAGGTGTGGCCTGGAGTTAAGGAACTGTTGCTATAATGTTGATAGAAAGCAAGCCTCATTTAATCACTAGATATCTTAGAGCCTAATTCTGTCCTGTTGTATTACACACCGAACAAAAAAGATGGAAAGCTGAAAAACCCAGTGACCAGTGTGATGGCAGTAAGTACCAAAGCTTTATTTAATCAGCCGTTTGATTTTATTTTTTTGGTAGAGATGCTGCTGATCCCTGAGCAGGCCGAGGCAGCCCCCATGCCTGCCCCCCGCTCGGCTGCACTGGCTGCTGCCTGTCGGTTTGTCTCAGATTCATTCCTGGGACTCCGCCCATTCTTTTCAGGATAATTTTTGATCCCAAATACTCAAAAACTCTTTTAGGTGCATATTTTTAAACAGCATCTGTGGGTCCTGTTTCCTTTAGCGGCCCTCGGCGCTTCACTCCTCCTGCCACAGCAGCGCCCTGCTCCCTCAGGCTGCAGTCCACCCCGCCCTGCACGCCCAGGGTTAAACCGCGGCTCTTTGTCTTCGGCTCCTCCTCCTTCCTCTTCCTCTTCTAGCAGCCGCTGCTTCAGAGGCCCCACGGTTAGGCTCCGTAGCCCACCGCCTCAGAAGCCTTCAAACAGCCCGGGTCCTACCCGCGGCCCGCGCTCCTGCTTCGGCCTCCGCCGCGCGGGGCAGGCGGCGCGGACAGACAAGATGGCTGCGGCCAGGCGGGGAGGTAAGGGCGGCCTGCGGCGGGGCGCGGCCGGCAGCGCGGCTCCTCGGGGCCGGGGCCGCGAGGGGAACTGGCCCGGGGCCGCGAGGGGAACTGGCCCGGGGCCGGGGGCTGCGGCGGGAGGGACACAGCCCAGTGCGGGAGCGACCGCGGCCCACCAGGCCCAGACCTCCCTCACTTACACAGTTCAGAGCCCCTGCGGGTTTAATCCGGTGGTGGCTTTCATTCAGCGACGAACGTGCTCGGTGTTTTTACTTGACTGCTGAGGTGTTCAGCACTGAAGATAAGAACGTATCGCTCTAGTCTGATTTAGATTACAAAGTATGTTTGGAAAGTAGGCACTTCGCAAAATTCCCTGTTAGGTCTATATAAATTAGTTTATATAAAGCTTTTACTGTTATTAATGGTTTTAAGATTATGCACACTGGCAATATTATTTTATATATACACAGCAAACTACTAAAACTTTTGACTCTGGCTGTGCAGAAAAGAAGTTTTGTCTGTGTGATGATTGTAGTGTAAGTTGGAAAAGCTAACAGGATGTTTGGAGGACTGAGAAGGTAAGACAGTTTAACTTGATGCTGTATCTTACTGGTTATGGCCTCCAAAAGTACAGCAGTGCAATGGCAACTCATGTTTCCCTCCTGACATGAGGGAAAGCGATACTGCATTTGCACATAAGGCTTGCATGCCACAAAAGGCTTCTACCCTACTCATTTTTACTTAAACTTACTAAGAGGTGACTGAAGTAGGGATAAGAGCCTTACTTCGCTCAATGCGTGTTTTTCTATTCAATAAAGCTAGAGAACTGCTTGATGAGGATTAGTCTTATTTCCCACTTTTTGAGCAACACTGTGTGTTAATGAAACTGTTTTTCCTGTTTTCCCAGGCGGCACAAAGAGATAATGGGATTTTCTATGCCAGCACTAAACTGAGACTAAGCTTCAGCCTTTTATATTATTTGTTGAAAAAGGAAGCTGCACTACCAAAAGCAGATACCTATGAAGTGCTTGACTGGGAGGCTGTGCCTCTCTCTGAAGGAATAACTCCTACTTCAAAAACTTTACAGAATGCAAACTCAAATCTTTTAACGTTGTATTTTGCATAGCAACAATAAAACAGTGATTGACTTTTCCAGAGTTGTGACTTGAATAACTGGGGGGAGGGAAAGGTAAGGTTCATACTGAAGTACCCAAAAAATGTGTTGTTTTCAAATTTAAATTTTTACTTTGATATACATAAAAACCATAGAGATCAACTTTTTTTTTTTTTTAAGATACTCAGTAAACTAAAAATTATGAGTGGTGCTTAATGCAGAACCATTCTTTTCTCAGCTAGAAATAGATGTCTTCTGAAAGTGTGAAGTTATTAATGTAATGGCAAACTAAGCCAGTAATTCATAGCTGTAGCTAAAATTGTGAAACAATAGCTACTTACAAAAGCAAGTGGTGAACTGACTTTAATGAAGCAGTACTGCTACAGGCTTTCAGAGTGCTTGTAGCTGTATCACTAACTGTACACAGCTATCAAGTTGTTATAAAAAAGTGTGCTTTAATGATTTAAATAACACAGAATGAATATGTTGTCTTATTAGAATCTGAAGATACAGTAACATAAGTAGCTAGCAAACTGTCCTGGTTTTACTCAATGGTGCTTGACAGTTGCCTGCATGATCCAGCTGGATGATCCATCTACAAGTTCCTCTTAACTTGTACAAGTATCAGAACTGTAACACGACTAAAAACAGATTAGTTTTTCTCATTTTAGAAGAGCACTCATATCCTGCATATGCACAAGAGAGGATCAAGAAGCACACTGCTAAAATTTATAATAATTTATTATGTTTAGGAACAGTGAATAAATACCAAGCTGTTAGCTTCAGTTTGGCAATCCTTTCCCATCAAAGATATGTTGGTTGTTGTTGCTTTCTTTTCTAGCAGAAACTCCATTGCCAGCAATGGATGCATCAGAACAAGAAGTTAATAATACACATAGGACAGCAGTTTTCTAAACATACCTCCTGTTTTAAAAGGCATGATGCAGATTTACTAAGCAAGTTTCAAGCAAATTCTTCACAGAAGAAAATTTTTGCTACAAGCTGTCCTCTGAACATTGTTTTCTTCACCAATGTTTGTTGTTTATTTCATGGAATACAGTATTTATTTCTAAACAGTACCAATGGATCATTAAAAAACATTTTTTTTCCACTGAAGGTAAGCTGAGACTTGACTAGTAGACTGCATGAATTTAAGAGTGATGTACCTCTTGCTGAGCAGTTCAAGACAGTCATGAATAAACATACAAGAGAGGAAAAGGCAATACAACCTTCTGTTCATTGCGCTTACTGAGGTGAAGGAGTGTTTGTTTCAGCTTCCTTTGAAAACACTGTTCAAAAGTTAAAAGCATCGTTAAATTTAACAGATGTTTTGACTTTCCATGAACATTTTTGGTAAAAACAGAATTGAAGAAACTTCCTGCTCATGATGAGATTCATCTTCAAGTACTTAAGGTTGAATATCCCCTATGTTTCATTCATTTATTAAAAATGTGTTTTTATAAAAGCATGAAGACTACAGAAAACCAATTAACATACTTGAGTTAATCTTGCATATTTTTTTTCCACAACTGTATTTTACATATCACCAAAACTCTGCTTTAGCAAAAGAAAAGAATAAAAATAAATTCTCTCCCAACTATTTACACGCCCATCAGGTATTACCCACCCTGATGTGGAACCAGATACTTCACTCTACAGTCCCCCTAACCCAAGGTGTACTCTTAGGTGTATCTTTTTGTGGTTTAGGTTCTTGAAAGTTTTCAGCGAACCTTTCTCTTGCTTTATCCCAGTTCTTCTTATTCTTGCTGGGGATGATCTGAATATCTTCAATCGAGGTTGGTCTACTTGTACCCAAGCCTGCATGCATCTTGTGTAACTGAAGGTGGATCTATCAAATACATTAAGGATTGTTTTAACTGTTTGTAAAGTATTCTAAATACTTAAAGTCATAGTTCATAATACTAGTCTTTTCGTCTCCTCCATGAAATTCTGTTAAAGTTCTGATTTACATAGAGCACACATTAACATCTAAAATATTGTAATTTACCTAGATCATCTAAAGTATCATTAAGGTGTTAAATCAGAATCTACAATCTAGATATTTGTGACTTCAGCCAGTTTTTCCTCTCATTGGTTCACTGCCTAGTTTGAGTTTTGTGCTACGTAACTTTTAGAAATAATCCTACCATATACCAGTCTTGAATTCAGATCACTTACATCGACTTCAATTTTCCTACAGACTTTGCAATCAAACTCAAGATGATTAATCTAGTATCTCTCATCCCTCGTTCAGTTTCCTAACAACCATGAATATTACTGCCATTTTCCACTGAGGTGATAAAACCACTGAAGAATTTCAGAATACTTCAATGATAAAAAGTAAAATTGATCTGAGATTAATCCTACTAAGATTATTCCCTCCCACCTAGGATTTTGAAATGTTTAAAGTGAATCATGGCTTATAACTAGACATTTTGCACTGCAAATGCATTTCTAGTCTCTTTGTACTCTAAGCAAAAATTAGAGACACTTACTGGGTCCTTCATACCACCACCATCCTTGCCCAGGCCTTCTCCTTTTTTCCATCCCATTTTCTCCAACATTTTGTGTCCTTTGTTGCTGTCGCTGATTTCACTGTAAAGAAATTTTAAAGATGACTGATAAGCAAGAGTTAAAGTATATGCTCTCTACTCAAATACTGAAGGACCGAAATGTTCATGCATATGCAGCTCTAGAAACCAGGACCCCACTACTCTTCCATCAAGAGCTACCCAGAAAGCCCTACTGCCACCTTTTGCAAGTTCTTGAACATTCCACTCAGTTTTGCATTCCTCTGTACAAGGATATTCAGTGCTCAAGAGTGTGCAGAAAAGAGCAACAAAGCTATTAAAGGACTTGAAAACAAAACTTAGAGGAGAATCTGAGGAAATTGGGGTTGTTCAGTCTGAATGCCAGAAGGAGACCTCAATTGATCTCCACAACTATCTGAAAAACTGCAGAGGATGTTGCTCTTTTTTCTCAGGTGACAAGTGATAGAATGCAAGTTGCACTACAGGAAGTTTAGATTGGAAATTAAGAATTTCTTCAGAGCTGATGGTTCAGTTCTGTAACAGGCTGCCCAGCTAAGTGGTGGAGACCTCATCCTTGGAGGTATTTAAGAGATGTGCAGACAGGGCACTAATGGACTTTGTTTAGTTAGGGGACTTGGTATGGCTGGCTGAGGGTTGGACTTGATAATCTCGAAGGTCTTCTCCAACCTCCATGATTCTGTGCTTCTTTTCTCATAAATATATTTGGTTCCCAAAGCTATCCCAAGATTCTGGTCAATGCCAACTTTCTTAAAACACTTTTTAGACTGCTGACTTCAGGACCTACAAGATACAGCATAGGTGGGTGGGAATCAACTGCACTAATGAGAAGGCAGGATCACTACTTCCCCACCAAATCATTCTAACATACATTTCATCATCTCACATTTCCTTTTACTAACTTACAAGTACCTACAAGATCATGTTTCTTTAAAACAAAACAGCAACTAGAGAAGCAAAGGAATAATTAAAAAGGAGGATTAAAATAAGTGTCATTTAAGAGCTATATACATGCATATGCTATGAAAGGCTGGATATTGACAGTTGAAAGAAATTACGCAGGTGAAAAACATGCATATGTGCTAATGCTGGGACTGGACAAAAAAATGAGGCTATTCAAGGTGTCAGAGGTGTCAGCAGTGCAATTGCTGAGTTCCATATCTTTTGAGTTGGTAAGAAAGCGATTTAACCATCGTAACAGCCAAGCTGAATTCTGTACAGGAAAGCAAGGAGTTAATAGCATATGAACTGGGAAGTGAGAGTAACTAATTTCTAGTTCTCCTGACACACTGTATACAGGTAATTCATAAGCTAACTGTATCCTAACAAGTAATTGATATTTAGTGTAGTTTTGTACAATTCATCAGAGGACTCAGAGTTTGTTTGTTTGTTTTAACACTCAAACTTACACATGTACAGAGGCTGGAGTATCTCCTCTCTGGAAAGTTCCTTCACTTCCAATGGTCTCTCTGCGTTTTCCTGCTCTGTCTTTGTACTTTGGATTCTTCACTGCTTTGTTGTCTTCATACTCTGTGTTCTTTACAAACAGATTAAAGAGTATTTAGATTGTTTATTTCTGATGATCTCACTGCTCTGTCTTCAGAAGTTTGTAAATAATGATTTACTGTATAAATGACATGCTTGAGGTAAACCATCAGACTCTGAAAGCTTTCTTTATTCACTGAAATTTATGGCTTAAAGTAGGAGTCACAGAGTAGATGTAGACCTCAAACATTTAATTTTCTGTTAACTCACCTGTAAGCCATATTTTACCCGTATTTGTTTTAATGCTTTTCTTCTGACTAACTCTCTCTCTTCTTTGCTAAGTGCTGGGCAAACTAAAAGGAAGAGCACAGGATGTAATTTATGATTAATAATGTAACATTCTTTTCCAATATAAGACAAAATTTTATTTTAAGATTATTACACAGACACATGCCAAAAAGAAAATACATTATCATGTATTGCAGAGCTATTCTCAATTGAGAAGGAAGTCATACCAAAACTATCTAATTTTTTATTTATAAGATAAGGAGTAATAGTAATAATAAATAATAATAAAAGACTATATCTAATGATAACATGACTAACCAGAAGATTCTTTTTTCTTATCCAGGCGAAGATGTGCTCTGACTTGACCTGGTTCACATCCATCACAAGTATCACTGCCAGGATGTATATGAAAAGAAAGCACAGTTTCACCAATCTTCACTTCATCGCCATGCTCCAAGATGTACGGATCACATTTCATTTTAGGCTACAGCAAAAGGAAGTTTTGGCAGCCATGGTTATTAGCTAGTCATGCAGGGCACCAATGCTATTACATGAATACTGCTTGTAATTTACTGAAAAAGTCTGAAGTAACAAATGCAGGCAAATATTTAAAATACAGTGGGTATTTCACTCTAGGAACTGTAACCATAGTAGATTTTTTCTAGTTCTTAACACAAACACAAAATATTAAAAGTGGCCCTAAAATATGAAGGAAATCAAGGAACAACAATGTTATTAGCAATTTGCCATTACATTTTTTTTTAAATAACCGCATGATTACAGTTTTCTGCAATGTATACAGTGTTGTAACAGCAAATACTCACCTGTAAAATCTGATTTCCATTAACAACTGTTCCATTCTGACTGCCTTGATCCACAAGAACATAATTTTGCAAATCATGGTCAAAATATACTTCTGCATGGAACTGATAAATAGAAGACTTAAGTGAAATGTTCTCATTAAGCAAATACTTCACAGTTTAAATGCTATTTTAAAGTAAGATTTCAGAATGTATATGGGAGCCTCTTCGCTGAGTGGCTTTGGTACTCAAAGTTAACAAAACATTCTAAGCATTTTGAAATGTAAATGAATGGGTTGCAACATCACAAGCTAACACGTTCTATTAATAGTCTGTTTTGACCACAAACTGTCTCAGTACTGAAAAAGCACGTACTTCCTGTTTCAGAAAGTATGCTTTACTTAAAGGATTGAAAGACACAGCAATAAACAATTTTTAGCTGTTCCTATGAATAAATGAAATTTTTTCCTTGTAAGGTATGTTATAGCACTCTCAACTTTGCTCTTTCTGGAAGGCATCAAGAAGACATTTGGAAAAACGCAATTAAAAAAAAAATCTGATCTCAGTTTACAGGTTCAGGTTACTTTCATGTCTGAAATAGCTGTAAGTGCCACAATTGTGTAAATTTCACATAATTCACTTTCACTTGCATCTTAATGCTCAGGGTAGAATCACTATCCATTATTTCCTGTTCATTTTAGGTAATTTGATAAGTGGACTATCAAAGTCTAACAAACCAATTTTAAAAAAATCTACTGCAATTCTATATGGATATGGGTCCCGTGTCCAGACAGAACAGAGAAAACAAAACTCACAGGCTTCCTGAAACATAGGAACCAATTTACAAATAAATACATTACCTTCACAAATGGCCACTATGCAAACTAAAATATCTTTTGCAATCTAGTAAGACTCACAATAAAAACAGGGAATCTCCACAAGTGATTTTCAAATTTGACAAACAAAGCTCTCTTTTGCTATAGTAGTGAAAAAACACAAATCAACCTGTGAAGAAAGTCCTAACTTACAACCAAATCCCTTCTTATTTAAGAGCAGGTGCTACTTGCTAGAGCAGCTGCTGTATTCAGTAAGTTAAAAACTGTATTTTGGAAATTTATGCTACTCGGTTTACAAGAGGAATACCCCTGTAATAGCAGAAAGATCCACCAGATAATCTGTTAAATATTTTTAGTTCTACCTCTGTTTTACTGAGCAGTATGAACCCAAAGTACTTCTGAACATGCTAATTCTGCAGGGAGTTATTTATTTAAATCTCACTTTACATTTATGAAAAGTTAATGCCAAAGTGGTCCACAGCTATCAACTATGAGAAGTGATGTAGTAGTTAAGTAGATAAACCGGTAGTAACTTCTGGTTTCTAGAGATATCATTTATCTTCATGTGTGTGCCTCTTCATTTGCAAAGTGAATAAACTTCCACACACTGTTATTTTAATGAAAAGTATTTCAAAGCAACTTCGGTATCTATGAAAAACTGGTAAATATTGTTAGCTATGCTAAGAAGCAACAGAGAAAATATAAAAACTCTTTGGCTGTTTTATAATCCAGTTTCAAATACAAGCCAGAAAATGTCATTAATAGCAGGAAAAGATCTTCTCTAAAAAATTTTCAGTATAAAAATGTTACATGGCTTATTAATCAGAACCATCAGCTGGAACAGACACAGTAAACCTTATTTAAGATACTGCATTTGCAGTCTTTTTATAAACTTTTTTGTTTAGATATTTCTATAAACTTACATTAAATTAAGAGAGCTATATTTATGGTCTGTGTTGCAGTAGTTAAAAAACTTGAACAAATAATTTATTTTTAATCCTTCTTAAGTACAAATAACATTCCATGACAATGTCATTTAAAAATATTGTTATATTTTCAAACGCTCTGTACATCACTTACATTCATACAGCTGCCTTAAAAATAAAACACAGCCAGTTTTTCTAATGTCAGCTATAAGGATTGGAGTTTTCTACACCTAGCTCTAACTTAGCTGACACCAATGTTTTACAATACAATCAATACCTAACACAACCACCCATTTTCCTCAAGTTCAATAACTAATATATTCAGGATTCAAAGTATAATTATTTACTACATATTGAACTGTGCATTACTAAAACTCCAACTAAATTAAAAGAAAAACACGAAAAACAACAGCAAACCTTTGCTTTTCTAGAATATGAAATCAGACTGCTGTTTACACTATATTTCCATACAGTAAAATACTGTATGCTTTCTTTTTTCCCAACTTTGTTGCTAAAGAAGTGACTAAAATCACACTTTTAAAAAAAAAAACAAACACAAAGAAGAATCCTCAAGATTTGGCAAAATGTAAAGCTAAGAAACAAAGCTTTATCCAGATGTAGATCTACATTTTAGCAGAGAGAAACTGGAGTTACCTTACTGACTCCAACTTCCGGAATTTGAAGCGTGTGGCCTACATCTTTTTCTCTGAAAAATGAAGTCAAGACATAGATTGTGACAAAATAGCAATAGCTCAAATAATGGCTTAAAAGGGTAAATTTCAACTGAACCTTAATATTATGCTTTTCTTCTGCACTATCTGCAAGCTTTACACACACAGAAGTACCATCTTATAATATACACAATGTATGGCCTTACTTCATTTGCTTTCAGCCTTCTATAAACTACACAGTAATATATGATAAAGCTACATATTTAATTTTTTATCTATAAACTTGACCTTACTATGTAAACTTTTCATTTCATTCAAGGCCTGGAAATACTAGTCTGAACACTGCATCTTCAAGTTGTGCAGTGAATCTTGGCATCAGTGTTCTAGTCTGAAGTTGACTTCTTCATAGCATTAGACAAGTTATAAAAGCAACAGATATAAGTTATTACAAATTATTAAAAATACAGATTTTTCATTCAAAGATACTGAGAGGGATGATGAATGGATTTACCTGTTAGTTCTTAAACTAGGGAATGAAGAAACAATACAGCTACTAAAGGAACTATATGGAAACCAAAGAATTTTCAACGGTTGAATTTCACATAAATGTGTCTAGAAAACTCCAGATATAAGTGCAAATCAAAATACGTATCAGCATCCGATAAAAGCAGTTGAAAATGGGCAAAGATTTCAGTAGACACTGAAGAAAGCATTAATTCATCATTAAATTCATCATCACTATGATGAAACCTGATTTTGTTTTAAATATCAGAACTTAAAGAATGCATGGAGGTTAGCAAACAATACAGCTTATTATTTCAAAGTGGTGAATCAAACCCTATTGGGATTCACATGAGAAGCCCAAGTTATGCTTCCTTGTGGCTGTATTATTGAAGGAGTTATCTTAGTGGCACAGAAATAACGCATACTTACTACTACCTTAACTTCTAGCTACGTTGCCATTAGGAATTAGTCAAAATACCAAGTTACCATGACTGCTGAACTACATAGAATACATATGCTGTTATCACGGTGTCATGGTTTTACGATTTTTGTTATCAGTATTCCACATCATAACATCATGTAAAGCGCTGGGAGTTAAAGAGTTAATGCTCCACTTCCACGGACTGCCAATTTTCCGGGTACTTGGTTCTCAGGAAAGAAGAACTGCACACCCCAGAGGACTCTGCGTTCCTGTTTTCTGTTCAGAGGGAAAGATACAACTGCTCGGGAGTCACAGGACTGTCTCTTTTTTTGCTGCCCATCTTGGCAGTGCGTGCTCCCTCGCCATCTTGCCTTTAGCTCTGGACACTCTCTCTCACATTTTATTTATTATCCTCAATTCCAATTATATTGTATTCTATTGTGTTATCTTGCATTCCAATATCCTATTTATTAAATTAACTTTCCTCCTCAGATTGTTGCCGCTGTTTTGTTTTTAGGTCCATCTCCCAGCTCCCTACCCTTTCCCCTTTTTCCTGGGGTGTTGGTCCATGGGACACCCCCTGTACCATTAGTCACAGAACTGGGCTGAACTGGCCCGTTGAAATCCCCCCATCCCCCTCTTTTTCGCACCGGGGGGTCTACTGTCCCCATCACGGACACAGATAGATCTACAGATAACTACATGACACATAGCAAATACAACATTATGTGACATGGCTGAAGTTTCTTACTGTGGGCTAACCTTAAGTCCGTAAACCTCACAACTGCTGCAGGCTAGAGGACAAGCAGGAACAACGGGGACAAGCAATCCTCAGTGCCTTATGTTGTTCTGAAAGCCAGTACAGCTTCAGATATAGGTAACAAATTCCACTTAGTTTTACCTTCCAATTGTAGCAGGTTTCACAGCTGTGATAATATAAAGTGATCCGGTCTGTAGAACTGGTGATCTTATTACAATGACTCTGATACAAGGAGGCCAAATCTTTTCTTCTTCTACAATTGTAAGAAAAAAAAAGTTACTACCAACAATTTTACTCCTGTAGTCCATAGTTTTCTGATAGTAACTGATACATACTCTGCAGTTTTCTGGCACAATCCTATGTAACTTTCAGAAAAATAAGCGTATAAGTACATCTGAGAGAAAACTTTGATTAGACTATTGTTTTAAACTTTTGTGCCTCCACACTAAACTATCAGTCCAAAAATAATTCCCCTTCTTTACATGTCTATAACTGCTTACGTACAGCCATAAAATATAAATAAATGCACAGAATTTATTAGTATCACCCATTAGTCAAAACTAGAGTGACTGACCAAATACTCCTCGAGAAAAGGTCACATCACAAATCTCATGCAAATAAAACTTTGTATTAGATAATTTCTGTCAAATGCATTTTTATTGATTATACTCTTACTATCTTTAAGCGTAAGTAGAGGCAACACATGAGCCTACAGATGCATATTCTCTTTTCCTCATTGTCTGTCAATTAATATTCCAACAGGTGTATGAATTCCGTTCTTGGAAGTATATTGGCAGCAACAGTTTCCAATGGTCTCAGGTGGGAACACATTGGCAAGAATGGAAGACAGTAGATAAAAAGTTATGAGAAGAGATACCATCTTCATTTTTGAGTGTTTTGGCACTGCAGTAGATTTTTAGAAAATTAGTACGAGAAAGCATGCCTGCTAACATCAGCATTCAGAATGGCACTAATCACTCAGAATTGGAGTAGTGAGTAAGTGAAGGAATAAAAGCAGAAGAAACAAACTTGACAGTTAAAACTCTGAGCAGGGCCCAGACTGCAGTATAGACTTATGACTTGCAATATCCTTTGCATGTACCAGTTGTTAGTATCAATCTTTCCACATTTTCTCACTCTCATCTTTAGAAGACACCACTCAGTTGTTAAGGTCTTAAGATCCTAACACTATTTGGTGCAGAAAAAACATACATGTTTTTCTCTCTATACCTATTTCTTACACGTTGCCACTAGAATATACACAAAAGATTTCAAATACTACTGAGTACTCCTTTTCACCACAATAGATTTCATCTTTCATTGAATTATATGTAATTGTTTATGAACACCATTAGAAATACATGATTTAGTGACGGGACTTGGTAGGTCAAGCTGATGGTTGAACTTTTCTAACCTAGATGATTCTATGAAATACCATACATTAATTGAAAAACTATTTCACAGAATTACTGCGAGGTCTGCACTAGAATCTTTAATTTTAGCAATAGACTTTCTTTTCTCTTGTCACTATCCTAATGTAAACAAGTTTATTCTCCTGCTGAGGTTTTCACATAAGCCCAGGCAGTTACAGCTCTAACAGCTTTTACAAATACACCACTAATTAGTTCCATCTACATTGCAAATGAAAATAAAGAAATACTGGTAATATATAATGCTTTTTACCTCGAAGTATCTCAAGTCAGATGCTTTTATTTATTATTATCCAAACTGATTTGTATTTTTTTCTTAATGGGAACTTGGAAAAATACAGTAATATCATACAACAAAGGCACAATAATTCACCTTCATTTTCTGAATCTTCTGAATCATTGGCTTCTTCACTTGTTACTTCATCTGCACTGCTATAAGGTTCACGTTCAGAATCTGTAATTTCACCTTCTTCTGGCTCACTTTCTGTGTCTACTGTTCTACTGTCATCTGTATATGCTGCAGTATCTGGTGTACATTTGTGTGAATGAGAATTCATACTGTCTGTAGAAGTTGATTCTTTGGCTGCTAGACTGTTTCGTATTTTTGTGTCCATTTTTGTCTTCTTTCTTGCATTAGGAGACTCTTCTTCTTCAGCAGAACTAACTTGCTCAGTAGTGGAAAAGCAATTCAAACTGTTAGATGATTTCTGCTCTTCTGTGTCCATATCCTGGAGAAGAGTTATAGAAATCACACTTGAGGAAAGTTGTATTCTTTACAGATCGAGTCTAAGTCCACTATCAGCCTGGAATTAAATTCTTCATTAGCAATTTTTTAAAAATTATTAAGAAATGCTTACATTTCAAGAAGGTTTTGCACATTTCATGTCCCAGTAGATATAGCTAAGACCATCTTCTACTTGATAAGTGTGACTACATTCCTTTTCCAATCTCCACTTAACTCTTTCCACTTTTCTTACAAAAAAAAAGTTACAATTCTTGTTCTTACTTTCAGACTTATAAATACCATTGACTAATTTCCAGTTTTGCTTTTATGACTCTTCTGTCCCTCTATAACACAATTCTTGCAACTTGTTTTAAGCTTCTTTAATCTTCAATGTATTTTCCTCCTGTTTTTTCTCTTCTTGCTTTTTTTCCCCCCAGAATGGTCCCACATATCTGGAATGCCCACCCTTTTTTGCCTAATGATTGGCTCTTGCTCCTTTCAAAATTGCAACTTAAACAAAAAACTGTGAAGATCTTCTAAGTGTGATTTGTGTTACGTAGAGCAGGTTCTACTAAGAATCCATTTTTGACTGCAACAAATATCTCCACAGATCTCTGGCAGATAGATTATTACAGATTTTTCCACCATCACTTAATTTCATGGGCAGAAAAAAAGACCAACATTTTTGAATTGAAAAGAAACTACAAAGTTTTACATCAATTTTGCTAGAGTACCTTGAAAATGTAATTCTAAGTTTGGTAACCTGGATGATCATCTTTAAAAAAAAAAAAGTAAGTGAACACAAACAGGAGAAGGGAGAAATTACATCAGATTTTGTTGTGGAATTATTTGCCTTTTTAGATTCAGAATTAAAGCATTCAATTGCCCTGAAGTATACCGAAATTTGCAATGCAGGTAAAGTAAGAAAAAAAGTTGACTTTTTCAGGAAGTTTTTGCATAGAGTATTTACATTTCAAGATACATGAATTAACGTGTATGTTAATACCATGGAAATTAAAGCACTTTACCAAGACAAAATGTGGAATTGACTAATTTTACAAAAACTTATCAGTGACACAGTTATAAGACAAATACAAGAATTCATCTCAGCCCAGCCGTCAAGCTATTGCTTAGGATTTTAAAGCATGCTTTTGAAACACATTCATTAAGACAACAAATAGTAAATGACCTCATGTTTTACCTGAAAGAATGCCGGTTTGCATTTGCCCTCCTACCTGAAACCCATAAGCACTATAGCTAGCAAGGAATAGGATTACAAAGCCACTGTCCATGTTGTTTATTTTCACTGATACAGTAATCTGGCCAAAAGTAAGTGTCGCACAGTTCATCCATATCACAGGCTTGTTTCACTGTCTGTAACATCCCCTAATGAGGTGAGATTGACTGAGAAGACTTTAAACTAGTATTGACAGGGGAAGGGGATAATACTACGTGCACTGAGGTTAAGCCAAGCAATGGTACAGCACCATCTGAGGGTGACAAGCCTAATGGTAGCATCAACGCTGCTCCAGGGAGTTCAGAAAGAAACACCTGTAAAGCTTGTATCCCAACGCATGCTGTATGAGGAACTAAATGGGATGAACTGGAAACTTTGGTCCTTTCCCAAAGCCATGGTATCGCTGGTATTAATGAGACTTAATGAGTCCCATGACTGGAGTGCTGTGATGGAGGGCTATTGGCTGCTCAGAAGGGATAGACACAGCAGGTGAGGTGGTAGTGTCACACTGTAGCTAAGGGAGAGATTAGACAGGACAGCCCTTGCCCTTAGGGATGGTACAGTAGAGAAGCCTCTGGATGAGGAATATGAGTATGGATAGGAAAGTAAATATCGTGGGTGGCCACTGTCAACTGTCCACCCAGGACAATGGCATAGATGAGCTATTTTATAGGCAATTAAGAAAACCGTGGAACTTGTTGCCCTTGTTCTTATGGGAGATTTCAACTTCTCAGACATAAAATGGGAATATCATACTGCCACAACAAGCAACTCTGGGAAATCCCTAAAGCATGCTGAAGATAACTTCCTGTTACTAGTACTGAGTAAGCCAACTAGGAAAGGTGCCCTCCTAGACCTGTTGTTTGAGAACAGGGAATGCCTTGTGGGACAAGTGACACTAGGCAGCTGTCTTGGCCACAGCCAATCATGAAATAGTTCTTTATTAACAGGAGAAAAAAAGGTCAGAATTGACACCCTGGACTTTGAAAGAGCAGACTAAGTTTCTCAGGGAGCTAGTCAGCAGTGTCTCCAGAGAATCCATTCTAGAGGGTTTGGGTATCCACAGGGGCTAGTCACTTGTCAAGAACCACCTTTTAAAAGCCCAGGAGCAGGCCATCCCACTGTGCCACAAATCAAGCAAGTGGGGCAGAAGACAGGCCTGGATGAACAGTGAGCTGCTTCTGGAATCAAGGTAAAAAAAACCTAAAGTGCATGATCTCTGCAAGCAAGATCTGACTTCACAGGAAGAATACAGAGCTGTACTTCACATGTGCAGGGAAAAAAGACAACAAAAGCAAAAGCTCAACTTGAGTTAACACTGGCCATTGTGGTATCAGACAACAACAAAAAAAGGTTTTTTCCAAGTACATCAACAGCAAGAGGACATCAAAGAAAAACACTGAACTGATTCTTGAAGTGAATGGTTACCTAACAAGTGACAATGAGGAAAAGGTGGAAGCATTGAATCCAGGATTTAATGACAGTGACAGACCTTGTACCCCAAGAACTACAGGCCTGTTAGTCAAACCCATTTCCCTGGAAAACCTACAGAGAAGACTGTCCTGCAAGATAATGAAAGGCATTTAAAAAACAAAGCTATTATCAAGCATAGTCAACGTGTCTTAAGTTACTAATCTTAAACTTTCAGTTGAGTTCCTGAAATATTCTAGCTATAAATATTTTTAGAAATCCTTGTACAATCTTGAGGATCTTCAAACTGCACTCCCAAAGACTGTGAATTTTGAGCCCTTTAATGATTCAAAATTCATGCTTCAATCGTGTCTAAACATTAAGCCTGGGACTACTGAAAGTATTTGGCAGCGTCTCTTACAGAAGAAATCCTTTTGTTATATATGACCACTAGTAATAACACAGAACAGGTGTAGCATACATGAACATGCAACAGTGTGGACAGCTAATAACTTGCCTCCTTATAACCACTGCTTTTAAAGAAGCAAGTAGAATCAACAGTAAACAGAATATTCAGCAAGTTTCACACTGAATGACTTAAATACCAGCAATGTACTTCATTTCTCAATAACAAGATGTTTAACTCATCTTCATAAACTTGTGATACATAACAAGGATGCAAGTACATGAATATTATTAATAGTAGTGGTTGCATCCTGAACCTAGACATTCTTTTTTTTATATTTTTTTGCTTTGCCTAATATCTAAACAGTCACTAGACTGATCACAAGTTGGACAGAGACTGCCTCTATACCATTCAGCTTTGAAAAACTGTATCACTACATGATCTCTGCCTTTTCCTCTTACAGCCTATGAGTCAAGCTGAGAGGTGGGATGAAGCTAACCCACAATATACTACTATCTCTTAACTACAGGTTGAATTGGTTCTTATTTCTGCATTCCTGACAAAGACAGACAAAAACACAAGTGAAGTAGTTCAGGATCAGCAAATTGTTTTCATGTATCCTGTGGAAGGAACTGATGGTTTTGCTTTCTAAAGAACAGGCCACAAAATACACAGTCAAAGACCTCCAAAAGTGTCTTCTTACATACATGAATAATCATGTGTTTTTAATTACGTATTCAAAACGTTTACAACATTTAACTATACTTTTTTGTGTGACAGACAATTTGCTCTTTCCAAGAAACTTCCATTTTTCCGTATTACACCTGAGCTACATAAATGCTCATGCAAATCTTGGGGATGCCTTCAAATTAGAACTTAAATTATTTTGCGTATAAATAGTGTAGCTCTAAGAAACATTTCCCAATAACTCTCACTCACATGACTAAGCTTTCACTTGCTAACACCATTTCACAAGTACTCCAGTTACCATCTTCCACTCTACACAATACTGGAAGTTCCAATACAAAAATCCAACAGAAAACCATAAAGGGAGTAAAGCTCTTCCTGTATTATGAAGTCACCTTACACATCAGTTGGAAGCTCTGAAACACTGAAAGCACAAATTTGCTTACCTAAAGAATAGGTAGTGCAATTAGTCAAGACATCTCATGTTAAAATAGTGATACCAAACAGGTGTTTCCCCAAATATTCAGAATGCCATCAAAGTTTTCTTCAGATGTTTTACTTATACAGTGTTCCAATTTTCCTTTTTTAACTTTTTAGATAAAGTGGTGTTGATCAAATTAATGGAAAAAAATTTAGTAGTTTCTTTTTGGAAATAGGCATCTAAACATCAACTAGCAGATACTTTTTCCTCTTAATATATAAATCAAGGTTAAAGGTAAACATCCACAGACTAATGTGTTTGGTGTCTCAACTCTACCTTTACCAGAAGCTGCCAATCCAAAAGAAGAAATCTTCAGACTAGCCATGGTTTCTGTCAACTGACGTACCTAAAGATGGGATGAATATCAGCAAAAAGTAAACTACATGTGATAAAAGTAAAAATCACTGTTTCAAGAGTTATATGGGAAATACTACTATCAAAGCCTTGTCTCTTGTACAGAAGTAATTAGGACAGATCCTTAATAGTAAAGAATACAGTGGAAGTTAATTTTGAGCACCACACTAAAATAAAATCCAGACGGTAGTCAAGAATAAACTGAAAAAATTATGTATGGAAAAAATGTCATAGGTCAGAGCCTATCAACAGCACCTAAGCTTTGCTATGTGCCACTCAAAACCCTAATCCAGCAAATAAAACTACATGATGACCACTGCATGCAGTCTATTCTCCATCTAGTATGAAAATGTGAACCCAGATAGTGGATCAGAGGTCATATCGTATCTTTCATGCTCCCCTGTGAGGTTTTTTGTTGTTCATTTTCTTTTAAATGTTTTTTAAACTTCTCAGAATTTACTTAAAGATTATTTTCTTACAGGAAGCAATTGCGGTAATTCTCAATCAATTTTTTTAGCCTATCGCCACAGAAAGAAAAAAGAACTAAGGCCTTAAAATTCCAAGTATTCCACAAATCCCTCTTAAGCAAGCTGTGGATAGTCTAAATTCTACATTCTGTCAAACACAACACCTGATTGTCTATTAGAAGCAATCATGTGGGCAGCAAGCTTACAGTCCACAACTTGAAGTAAAACTATTCATAATAAAGAAGTTTGACTTAAAATAATCTCTACATAAAGTTCTTAATAAATTAGGAACACTTCTCAGAAGACACTAACTATACGAGTTTTCCCCCCCTTCTTTTTTGCTATTGGAAGTACATTCATTTTTCACAGAGGATCATTAATATTTTCCTGTGTGGTAATTTGGCTTGTTAAAAACACAAGAACATTCATTTAACTATTAAAGTAATTTTATTCTTTAGATTCTCCGATTTATATTGCTTTTTCACAAACACCGCAATAATTCTGGAGAATAATTTTTGTTTCTGTAGTGCTAATCATCCTAATATATTATTTCTAAGTAAGCAGCATATGTAAGATAGTGAGCACACCAAATACCTCCCAGTAGCTACAAACTAAATTGCAACTTATTAAAAAAAAAAAAGAAAAACCCAAGAAAAAAACCACTCCTTCCCGTCACCAGAAACAGGAAATTATCTGCTTGATGGTTACTCATTTTTAACTTAAAGAGATTAACTCTTTTTTAAATGGATAGTGTAATTTTTTTTTGTAAAAACTGTATAGCTACCAATATTATATATATACAAATATTTTCGGTGATTAAATGTACAACTACTAAACTTCCTTACTGCTTGTATATAGCTTATAAGTAATACCGAATATCTATCAATAGTTGTTTACATTTAATCCCCTAACTGCAAAAGAAAGCAAGCAAGCTTAACAAGTACTTGTGTACTTCAAGCTTTTTATCCACGGCTCACCGTCTTCTTCAGTCTCGCATGCATTTTCTTATAAGCATTCTAATCTTAACTGGGGAACAGTGTCCAGGTATATTGTAACATTCCCAGAATTAGACTCTGGTACTGCTTTATATATCACTGATAGCCCTTCACAAACCAGGCAAAAAAAAAATTATTCTCCTATTTGTAATGGTTGTGAAAGAAAAAAAAAAAAGACTAAGATGTCCAAGCAATTAGTTAATGTTCAGAGGCATTAGAAATGACCCTAAGGAGCTTTTTGTTTTTTTCCAAAGTTAAAGCAGAGTAATTGTCAAATTGAATTATTTCATTAAAAACAAAAAACAAAAATAAAATAGGAAGCACCACAGTTTCTATGACACAACCTTTGACTCACTGTTCACAGATGCACAAATCTACGTGCAAGAGAACATATGTAAACAGTTTTCCTGTTAGCTTTTTGGTTAAAATGAATTACTTCACAAACAAAGCTAAGTACTCAGTTCTTTATCAATAAAACTCATCAGCAAGAGTGGATGTTTACCTCCTACCTTGTGACTGTGCGAACTTCACAGAAAAGATTTCTTAAACAAAGTGAGTTGAAGGCAAGTAGCTATTTGCAATACAGTTGGGTGACAGAAGCAGATGGGGATGGGATCCCACAAGGTAGCCAATGTTATTTTCTACATTAGAGCTATGTATGTCACAAAACTTTTAATATATTTGTACATTGAGGTCAGTTGAAAAATCTCACCACAGAACTAAATTTAAGGGACTTACTAATTGCACTATTTGATGAAGGCTAATTCCTACAAGTTCTCCAACTTGTTCTCCAGACACATGATGAAGTTCTGGATTAACAATGCCTTTTGAGAGTTTTAGTTTCAGTATTTGCTCACAGCATGTCCAGAACTTAGATGCTAGTAAAACTAGTAACTAGCTTCAACTGCATTATTTCCCCATATCTAAACAATCATTACACTCAGCATTGCTAAGTATCTATCCTAAGATTTTGAAGAGGAATGGCCTACGTGAAGTTATCATTAGCCACAATATAAATACAAATTCTGTAATTGACCAACTACCACTATCCATCTAACATACCTTCAACAGTTCTTAATTTAAGTTTCCATTTTCAAATCTTTCTGACTACCTGAACTCTGCAAACACAATTTTAAGCTCTGTCCTGATGCTACATAATGATTAGGTATGTTTGTATATGCTTGTATTCTACGTGATTCCTTCAGATTTCAACAAAACAGCTGTGCTAGAATCTCTATAATGAGATTATGCAATGGTTAAAGCAGTGGCTTTAAAAATGCAAACTAAGGAAGCCCTGCAAACCAAAGATAACAATACATTCAATTAAATCCTAATAAAACAAATCTGTAGAACAGCAAAATATAAATTTGATTAATCAATAACAGCATTCATTAAGAAAAGGCTTCATGAGTTTTAATACGCATGTGACAACAGACATTTTTTCAAGATACCTACTAACTGTACTATTTCATATACTTCCTTAGCAATCAGAAGAGAATAGAAATGAAGTTACATTTTGTAACTTAAAATACAAGTTAATTACAGTCAGCACTCACTAAGATTACAGTTTGTTTATATGCCACGGACAACAAAAATGTATTGATAAAAAATATCAATAGAAGAACATATTAAAGTAATCAGAACTTCACAGACATTTCATCAGTTTCAAATGATGGCAGGGATATAGTGAAAACGTCAATGCAATCAGCTTTGGAGTACAGTCACAGAGAAAAAGTGGTGGGTCTCTACATTTTCAAAACCTTCCTTAATTTTTGGATTCATCACATGAATTTAAAAAAAGAACAAAATCCAAAAATCAAGACACTGAGAGGGTACACTGAATTTGATACAGAAACAGTCCACATAGCAGCCTAACTTCATCTCAGAGTGTTTGCTAAAGAACTTCACTGACACTGAACTTTAAAGATCTACACAGTTATATTTTAATGAAGTAACACTGAAAAGTGAGGGAATCCAAGTTTAAAGTTTCATCCTTAACAATTCAGTGAGAAAATTTTAACACTAGCTACATCTAAGCAACTTTTCTTATGTGGTTCAAAGACATCTGACTCTTTCAGAAAACAAGCGTACATCCTCTAAACACCAATTCCACAACCTCTAAGTTTCACAACGAAAAAAACCAAAATAATAAAGGTTTTGCATTTTTTTTCCCCTAGCAGTTCTGAAGTTACCTTATACTCATTTGCAGCAGTCCACTCTGGTTCTTTTCTCTTCTTTTTCCCTTTCTTGTCCTTGGCATGCTGAGAACCAGAAGTCTGATAAGACTGCAGATCCACTCGCGAATGAAACTGGTACCGTCCGCTTTCCACATCACAGTAGTAATAAATTCCAGTTGCTGGATCATAATATAGTTGATTCTCCTTTATAAGAAAAATAAAGAATAGCATTATCATTTCTTTGAGAGATACGGTGTACAAGAGAACACCAACTAAGAAAGTACCACACACACCTTTTGTTTTTGGATTTTTTTTTTGTTTATTTAAAGAAATACTCAAACCTACTGAAGAACTAGAGTGCTTTGATCCTTGCTGGTTATGTGGTAACATGACCACATCCATATGTGGTAACACTGCTACTGTTGCAGCTTGAGACTTAAATAAAATGTAAATAACTATAGAATAAAACTTAAAACCAAACAACTAGTTTTGTTTATTACGGGCACATTTGTTTTTAAAATGAGTTACATGTACACTACAAACAAAACCTGTTTTCAGAAGAGTAGGTTCCACTGGAATTTGTTACTGTTTATACTTGTATCTATATATCCAGGTACATACACATGCATCTCACTGGACAAGAAGAGAACTCTGAACAGTTCTCCGATGAAACACATACTGGAGAATATAAACATTATGGAACTCTGATTTAAGCCAGCTTGGATCTTAGCTCTCTGCTCATACCAACTTTTACAAAAACATTTGCAGTAGCAAAAAAATGCCAAGCATTTTGAAAACGACACTTACCGAATTATAGTAGAATCCAGTGCTATGGTCATAATACAACCCCGTATTTTCATCATATATAAATCCAGTCTGTGAAACAGCAGCTTCTGCAGCAGCTCTCAAGCTCTCTGCCAAAGAACCTTCTGGTACTGAAGTATTTTCTGCTTCCTAAGACCAGAAAGTAAGAAACTGAATTTTCTTCTGAAAGAATCTCTTTGGTTCTTTGCACTTCACAGTGCGCTACTTTAAACAAAATATTAGTCCTCTATTGACTTGATTGCTTAAGGGACTACTAGACAAGAACATAAAATTCTGTCATTTACTGCTATAATTCCTATTGATTATAATAGGACCAACTTTTCACCCCATATCTTTTATTTTTTTCCCTGTTCCTTTTCAAACGTGGTTCAGGGCAACAGGAAAAAAAACGAAAAGAAAAAAATCCTACCAACTTTCTTCTATTTTACCTACTTCCTCTTATGGAAGAGGAAACAAGGGGACCTCAAGTGAAATTCACCATGGCTATATTAAATGCTTTCTGCTGATAAAAAAAAGCCAGACTTTTAGTGCTTCTGACCCATACTGGACATCTGTTTTAGAATGTCAACACTTTTTCAAGCAAATCTAGGACTAATATTACACTGAATACACAAAGAACTCAAAGCACAAGAAAGTCTGCTATCATTATTACCAGATCATCACAAAAGAGATAATTTCACAAACTAACTTAAACAATGAATGAACAACTATTAAATGAAATTAAATACCAACAGATTTCTGACTTCAAAATTCAGAAAACCCCACACAGTTTTATAACCTGTGAATTCTGGATCAAACTTTCCTCTTCTCCACCTTCAGCAACTTCAGTGCTATTCACCCTTAAAGGGATATTAGTGTCCACCTGTGATTCCTCTGTAAAATCATGCTCAGTGCCTTCAGTCCCATGATTGTGCTGCACTGGTAGCTCAGATGCATAGTCCTGAGCATCAGTGTGATTATAATAATTTTCATAGTAGTAGTAATCTGCACGGAAAAAAGTTGAAGATACACAAATCAGCAAAGCAACATTTCACACAAAACAGCTCCAAACTAACTGAAAATTTAAGCACAGAAGTAGTCTAACAAAAATCCATTAAGTCCTGCCTGCATGTGTTATTCTACTTTTACTGAACATGTGTCTTGTTTTAATATATTTTAAGAATTGGTACAACATATACCTGTATAATGCTGGAGATTACTATGCATCAGAGTAACGTGGCAAAAATCTACATACAGTACATGTTACACTTAATCCTGCTCTAAGAAGTAATGCATGAATAAATGGGAAACAGTCTGAAAGCTGATGTTACTGAGCTTAACGCAGCTAAGGACAGGGACTTGAAATGTGTTTTATATAAAACAAATAAAAGCAAACCAAAAACCCAAGATACCAGTTCACAACAGTGTTCTAGATCAGCACCCAATACCCTCTCTACCTGCTTGTGACCACACATAGTCCTCGGTTTGTACTTCTACGCTAGATGTATCTTTCTCCTTCCTATTTTGGATTTCCTTAGAGAGCTTTTCAACCTGAAAGAAAAATGGGATATTACAGAACACAAAGATACATGCCAGAAAAAAGCACCCATCCCATTTTATTTCCTGTAACTCAGTCAAACACAGTTGCTTTCTAGCCACTTCAGTCAATCTTTGTTTAGCAGGAGATAATTTCCTACATAAACGGCTGCCATCATGAAAAACACTTCTGCTAGAGAAAGGGATGCTAGTAAAGGCAAACTCGGAGAAGAGAACACTCAACTGAGGTTACTTCTAAGGAACTGAACTGCAAGCCGAATGTCAAGCAAAGACTCCACGCTGTGTTGAATGAGCGTGAGTCTGATCAAACTTTTCTATTTTCCCATAAGCACCGGTGGGACAGCTCCGTTCCTCCTTTCCCTCACCAAGCTCCTCTCTTCCCGCTAACGCCATTTCCCCCTCAGACTGGGGAAACACCTTTGTGGCTCAGAGGCCTCTTCCACCCCGCCGCCCACACTCCGGAGGAGAGCCCCGGGCCCTACCTGCCGCCGCAGCGCTTCGCTGCCGTCCCGCGCCTCGCGGTACAGGCGCTCTGTGCGCCGCAGCCGGCGCAGCGCCCGCTCCAGCTGCCCGCGGCAGGCACCCAGGTCCGCCTCCAAGGCCGCCACCTGGTCCCGCAGGGCCCGCACCTCGCCGCGGGGCGGGGAGGCCATGCCCGCCCGCTCCTCAGCGCCCGCCCGCCGGCCGCCGCCACCCGGCGCACGGCACAAAGCGGCGGCCGTGGCCCCGACCGCCGGCCCCGGCCATGGCGCCCGACCGGGCGCGAGCGCACCAACGGCGGGGTTGCGCGCCCCTCACGAGCCTGGTCCGATGGCGGCGCCGCGGGAAAAGTTTTCCCGCGGAGCGCGAGAACCTGTCCGTTGGGCGGGAACGCGGCACAACCCGGAAGTAGAGTGGGAAAACAGGACTTGACGTCACTAGGTTATGTTTGCATGCGGGGGTGCGCATGCGCCTGGCGTCGTCTCGCGGGTGCTAGGCAACGCGCTGGAGTCGACTCTCCGTTAGTGCGGCGCTGAGCCGTCGGATTGGTCGCAGCACCAGCTCCCGAAGGGGAAGCTGAGGCGGCGGGTTACTGAAGGGCGTCCGGAGAACTCCAGAGAGAGCCAGGATGTCGGACTCCGAGGCTGCATGAAGCAGTCTCGAGACTGGATGTGCTCAAAATCCATAAACGGGCTTAAACGGCTTCCGTAGGTCCCCAAGGCTGCTTGCTTGCCTCGCGTCAGTTCACTGTTGGGTTTGTTGCTCTTCAGGTACTCCAGGGTGTGGTCTACAACACCTTACAGGGTAAAGGTTATTCTAGCAAATCTAGTACCTAATCTCTCTCTTTATTTTTTTTTTTCTTCTGAGATTTCTCAGGTCTAAATGTGGTAAATTTCATATCCTTCTGAGAAAATGCTGTGGCTGAAAGTTCTGCAATTAGACTTGCATGAACAGCATTCAAGATTACTGCCTTAAATCTGCAAATTGCAGTTTTTCTATGTATATGCAATATATATAGGAATATAAATATGCGTTTGAGAAAAAAATCCAAGAATCCTCTTCAGGTGCCTCTAGAAATCCCAGTAATATAAATTTATGTATTTATATTATACGAGGACTGTAAAGTAATGGTTTTATTTTATTATGTTAGCCATGACATCAGAGTCAGATGTTGGTGGAATGGCAGTAGAGGTTGAGCCTTCCCACCAGTATCCCATTACATTTGGTTGCTGTGTGACAGATGGCAGTAGTGGGGCAATCTGACAAAATTGTGTCACACGTGGAAGTGTGTATGAAGCAAAGGTCTGTAACTGAATTCCCGGACCCACTGACAATCATGGACCCTTGCTGAACATTTATAGAGACCAACAGTGGATGATAGCATGATAAGGCAGTGGGTGTTGTGTTGCAGCAGTGTCAAAAGCAACTTGAAAGACAAGCCACATTTTGGATGGCCATGCACAGGTGTCACACCATGAAATGAAGAGCATCACCCACACAAATCAGCAGATTATGACCAGGAAACAGTGTATGGAGCTGAATATTGGCTTTGATGTGTTGGAAATGATAGTGGCATTGTTGGTGTATCACAGAGTTTATGCCCAGAGGATCACATGAATGCTTACCCAGTAACAGAAAGAACACCATACGCAAGTTTGCTAGGACCTATTAAACCAATATGAGGTTGAAGGTGACGGTTTCCTAGACCGCATCATCACTGGTGATGAGGTGTGGTATCGCTACTATGGGCCAGAGTCAAAGCAGCAGTACATGGCATGGCAACATGTGAATTCCCCATCAACAGAAGAGTTCAAGATGCAGCCTTCAGCAGGTAAAGTGATGTGCACTGTCTTCAGGGATAGAAAAGAAGTGATCCTTCTGGATTTCCTGGAACTCAGACTAATCATCAGCTCTGACCACTACATCACAAAGTTGGCTAAGCTGAAGGTTCAAACTTCCAGAGTCAGGCCAGTGAAGGAGACAACTTTCCTCTTGCAGCACTTTGAATGAAGCAATTACTTTGCCTCATGTTTAAGATGTTAATTGCTTCTGTGTGTGTGATTTTGACTGTGGCCATATATATAACAGCAGGAGACAATAAAGCATCTTATATCAGCATAAGTAAGGTCATTTAAAGAAAGCAAGGTTTCTTAGTCAACAGCTACAAAGCAGTTTCTCACAAACAAGCTTCTTCTAGCTAAATGCAGAAGCTAGAGGCAGTTCACTTGTGTTCCCAAGCTAACAGGAGTTCTTTCTTACAGGCTAGTCACCTGATTAGGACATAATCTGTATTTTTCCACAGAGCCTGACTGCTACTTGTTTCCTGTCTTGCCACAACATGAATACACTCCAAAGAGATGTGCTGGTGGTGATGGTGTGCCTTGAACTGTGAATTTTCCTCAAAAGTCTCTTTGGAACTTACTGATTTTACCATCAGCACATCACATTTAATCAGGCAATGGCATATGCTGAGTTCAGCACCCTGACAGCAAGTTCTAGTAACACCACCACTGTCTATACAACTGTCTTGAAGAGAACTCAGCCACAGGGAAAATAAAGAGAAAACCAGTTGCAACAAATGAAGCTGTAGTTCTCAGCAAAGAATCCAGAGACTGTCTTGTTTTCCCTTCCCACCACCCTCCTATTCCTATATGTTGCACTGGATATACATGGAGATAACATCATCTCCCTCCTGCAGTACTGGTTTGGAGGAGGCAAATTTGCCTGTGGGTGAAATTAAGGCTCCTCTGCTGTGAGGCGGAGTGGAAAATTCAGGAGGGCAGTATGCCTGCATCATACCAGAGGGGGAAGTCACTGAGCCAGCCTTGACCTAGTCTTGGGCTAACAAGGGGTCCCACTGGCATCCTCTTAGAGACATGAGGAGTATTTCTGCAGAAATGCAACCCCAGAGTGTCTCCAAACAGGAGGCAGCTGGTCAGTGACTTCCCTTCTGATGGACACTGAGAACATTTGGGCACGGGGGTTTTGGAAAGCAGGACCAGAAAGTATGTGCAAAAGGCTGCAAGGTGCTAAAGCCTGCAAGAGGCCTAACCGACCAAGAGGTCAGTAATTGTGTTTCTAATTCACAGTATGTGGACTGAGCTTATGTTGACAGCTTGTTTTGAGCCAGCACAGGGATTTTAAATATGATCTGCAAACTGTATCTTGGTACTTTGCTTGATACTGCTTACTATGGTCTTGTTGCAGCATTTTTGCATTAGTTTTGACTTATTACAGTATATCTTGGCATTAAAGCTTCTGCATATTAGTTTTGTTTTTTCTTTTTTCTTTTAATTTTCTTCTCTCTGCATAGTGTAGCTGGCTCCATGTCCAGCATCCTGGGGCTTCTTGGTTCATACAGGGATCTATTACATGCAGGAGACTTAACTGTTATCCTACTGCAAGGACAGGCTCCTTGTTTGCAACTTGATATCCTTCTCACTTGAAAGTGAGACACTGCAGAGTTTGTCTTGTCTTCCTGTTTCCTTTATTCACAGTGCTTTAAAGTTTACTACATTTGAAGGATAAGAAAGTGACGGGAACTCAAAAAATCTAAAATGGGTATGTGAAAATAGTTTTTCCACTAGATGGCATTTAAGGATTTTTATTATTATTATTTTTTAATGCCTGTAAAAGCAGCCCCAAGAACTGCCTGTCTGGGCAGAATGATGGATTTCTAACCTAATTTTCTTTCTCTACTCATACAGTCTGTGCTTGGGCACACAAGCAACTTAACAACATAAAAGCATAAAAACAGTGCTATAAAGCTAAGCTGAATGAGTTGTGGAGGCTGGCCTCACACTCCTCATCCTCCACAAGGTTTTCTTAATGAGTTGAGCAAAGCGGTGCACGGCAAAAACAGCAAATCGTAGCTTTGTTGAATCAACTGGTGTTGTAAATAGCCACCAAAACCAGTTTGTGCCTTGGGATGATGTGATTTATGATCTGCTAGCACAGTGTCAGATCAAGGCTCACCTGTTGGAATTGGGACCCTAGACAGAGTGAGTCACGTGGACTTGCTGGAGAAGAAGGCCCATGAGAACCTAATGAGGTTCAACAAGACCAAGTGCACGATGTTGAGACTTGCAGCTCCTTGAGACCAGCCCTGCGGAGAAGGACTTGGGGGTCCTGGTGGATGAGAAGCTGGACATGAGCCAGGAGTGTGCGCTGGCAGCCCAGGAAGCCAACTATGTTCTGGGCTGCATTAAAAGAGGAGGGGCCAGCAGGGAGAGGGAGGTGGTTGTCCCCCTCTACTCAGCTCTTGTGAGGCTCCATCTGGAGTACTGCGACCAGGCCTGGGACCCTCAGCACAATAAAGAAGTGAAGCTCTTGGAGCAGGTCCAGAGGAGGGCGACCAAGATGATCAGAGGGCTGGAGCACCTCTCCTATGAGGAAAGGTTGAGGGAACTGGACTTGTTTAGCTTGGAGAAGAGAAGACTCCAGAGAGACCTCATTGTGGTCTTCTGGTACATGAAGGGAGTATATAAACAGGAAGGGGAACAACTGTTTACATGGGTTGATAGTGATAGGACAAGGGGGAATGGTTTTAAACTGAGACAGGGGAGATGTAGCTTAGATATTAGGAGGAAAGTTTTTCACTTAGAGGATGATGATGTACTGGAACAGGTTGCCCAGGGGGGTTGTGGATGCCCCGTCCCTGGAGGCATTCAAGGCAAGGCTGGATGTGGCTCTGGGCAGCCTGGCCTAGTGGTTGGCGACCCTGCCCATGGCAGGGGTTTGAAACTCGATGATCTTTGAGGTCCTTTTCAACCCAGGCCATTCTATGATTCTATGACTTAGAGGTCTTTTCCAACCTTGGTGATTCTATGATTCCATGATTACCTGTGCTGAGAGACAGCATCTTTATACCCTTCTCCTTATGAATTGCTGCTGCTGTGCCTGGTACTGTAGAGTAAACAGACAAATTAACGTAGGCAACCAGGTTGCTTGGAAGTTGGAACTCTCTTCTCTGAGCTTGTTACTGATGTGAACTGCAGAGGAAAGGATGCTCCCTTCTTGCTGTGTAAGTGGTAGCATTGCTTGCATTTTCTAATTACTCACTGAGCAGCTCATCCCAACCAGCACATGCTTAAACAGAGCTGTAGCTGTAAGTCAGTGTTTGCCCACTGGCAGGGACAGGACACAGGGGCAGCATCAACCTCACCTCCTGGCTTAGGTGCTAGCTCTGGTTTCATGTTTTGTAAAAGCTATCCCACTTTGCTTCAGGTTGTATAAAGCTGCCAATCATTTGACAGCTTCATTTGGTCATTACAAATAGCTTTACTCAGTTATAGAGGCAAAAACCTTATTGCAGATGAGTGTAGTAGTGGTACATGAAGGTTCTTCTCTGAAGAAAGCAAAGCTCACTGCTAGGTATTCATATTAGAGATCCCAGAATGAAGAACATCCACTGCTAATGATGCCAAAATTATTGCAGCTCATTTCCTCTGGGATACTAAATTTTGCTCTAAAAAGTTCCCACTGGCATGGACCAACTTAGTGCCCTGTTGCCAGTGAAACAGTAAGACAAATTCCTCTTTCTTTTCTTGGGACGTTGTGTTACAGTCTCCAATGCCTGTGCTATGCTTGCACCCAAGGAAGATGCACTCCCACTGTGCTCTTTCTAGATACCCACCTTCATCTATTCCATCTGCAATTCTGTACTAGCTCTGCTGATTGTAGAATTATAGAATAGCTTAGGTTGCAGGAGAACTCAAAGATCATCTAGTTCCACCCCCCTGCCACGGGCAGGGTTGCTGTCTACTAGATCAGGCTGCCCAGGATCCCATCCAACCTGGCCTTGAATGCCTCCAGGGCATCCACAAACTCTGTGGACAACTTGTTCCAGCACCTCACCACCCTGTGAGTGAAAAATTTGTTCCTAACATTCCTAACAAATTTCTTCCTAACCTAAACCTCCTCTCTTTTAGTTTAAAGCCATTTGCCCTTGTCCTATCACTATCAGACCATGTAAAAAGTTGGTCCCCTTCTGCTTGTAAGCTCCCTTCAAGTATTGGAAGGCCACAATGAGGTCTCCCTGGAGCCTTCTCTTCTCCAAGCTAAAAAAGGCCAGCTCTCTCAACCTGTCTTCATAGGAGAGGTGCTCCAATCCTCTGATCATCTTTGTGGCCCTCCTCTGGACCTGCTTCAGCAGCTTCACATCTCTCCTGCACTGGGGCCTCCAGGCGTGGATGCCAGATGGATCCTCACAAGGGCAGAGTAGAGGGCAGAGTACTGGTGGCCATCTGGGCTGCAAGCATACACTGCTGGGCAGGTCCTTCTCCACAGGGCTGCTGCTGTCAATGAGTTCTTCTTCTGGTCTGTTCTACTCGTGTCTGGGAGTGCCTTGACCCAAGTGCAACACTTGGCACATAGCTTTGTTAAACCTAATGAGATTCTTGTTTGCCCACTTTTTGAGCATGTCCAGATTCCTCTGGATGGCATCCCTCCCTTCTATTTTGTCAACTGTACCACTCAGCTTGGTGTCATCAGCAAACTTGCCAAGGGTACTATGTTGTTGATAAAGATCTTGAAGACCACTGGTCCCAAGATGAACCCCTGGGGAACACCACTTGTCTCTGGCCTCCATCTGGACATAGAGCTGTTGATAACAACCCTCTGGCTACAGTCGTCCAACCAAATGCACACATGATGTTCCTCCTGCTCCTCACTCTAGCCTCCGCAAACCTACACGCTTTGTACAAGACCTTTCTTTGCCTGTGGCATGCCCCAGAAGTCAAGATGACTGTCATTGTTATGGCAAGAGAAGTAGTCACATGGGCCAGCACAGTGGAGGGTGCCTCATAAGCCAGAATCCCACCTATGGCTGAGTTATTTTGCAGTGCCTGGGTGAACAGGTGTGCCCACCTCTCTGAGGCACAGGTCGTATCTTGAGAATGTGTGGGTATTTCAACTAGCTGACCTGCAGTACTTAAATATTAGTTGTGTAGTCTTCCCAATTCCTTGCCACTGTTATCATGCTACAGGTTGCATAGTTTTTCAGTTCTTGTTGAAACAAAAATCAAAAGAAACACAGAAATATTGGAAAGTGTGCAAGTTCAAACTTTTAATGGAGTTGTAAACAAACTGATGACAATTAAAAGGCTCTCTTCAAATGATTTTTTTTTCCTTGAAAATGCAGTCCTTCTTATCTGGGTCATTGTGACAAAACAACCAACCAAAAAAAAATGCACGTAGGAATGGCTTTGTAGAAGCAACAGAAAACTCCACAAGATTAATTAAACTGACGTCTTTGTTTGACTGACTCATATTCCTTGAGAAATTCTGTAGGCTTATTATCAGTTAGTTGGTTAGGAGGAGCGATCAAAAATGCTGTAGACATTTGGAGCCATGGAATGTTGTATGTAAGTTTTCATATTGCAGTGCACTAAGCTGAGATTTTAATTAAAAGCAAATTAGGTGTGAACTCTTTAAATAAGTATGCTCTATCAAGGACCTGATTTTCTACTGGAATTCTCTTATATTAAAAGTCTCAGCAGATTTATTATCCATACAAGAGCCAAGATGGATTTAATCCAGTTAAAACACAGAACAATGATTTTTCTGTTTTTACTATCAGTTATTAGAGAACAAAATGAGATCCAAATGAAAATCAATTGCTAAAGTGTCAGCAGTTTCAATACAAAGCCAAATTTTTAATTTTAACATTTCTCTGGGCTGAAACATATGCAATACAGCTGATTTTTATCTAGTATGTACTTTTTTTTCTGCAAAAATTACTGTCTTTTCTATTCTGGGGTAAAGTAACATTTGGGATTGCAGGTTTTTAGCTCTTCATCATTTTCAGCAGCCTCTTGAGTCTGATTCATTCCTCACAGCCAGAGCAGCCTTTATCTCTTTGGAAGGGAACAAAAGTTGTGTCAAATAAGCAATGTTCAACATGCTGTCTTGTTTCCAGTTACGCCCCTATGATTCTCCTGCGGTTTCTCTTCTGGGGGCTGGTGTGCTTTGGAAGAAAGTTTTCAGACTGTAGTTTGTTCAGAGTTTTTCTTCTGAAATGGGACTTTTCAGTATAAACTTAAAAAAGGCATTTGTCAGGTGAACAGTTGAGGTTTGGCTCACCTCTGAACATGCTGCTGAAAAGGAGAAGTGCAGAGATGTAGCAGAGGGAAGCTAAACCATGATTTTGGAGGGATTGTTCTGTGTTGTGGTAAAACTTGTGATAGCTTTCTTTTCCCACCACCCTGCTCAGCTGGCTTCCCAAATATCAATAAACCACAGAAACAAACATTTCAAGTTTGTCAATACTCAGGGAGATGTTCTCTGCTTTCCTCTGCTTTCCTCTGCACTCTCTTCTTGCTGTCTGTTAGAAAAGCACCACAAGTGCAAACTTTGTACAGATTTATTACAAAAGGTAATGAATTTCCCATATGTAAACTTAAACCAGTTGTACTTCTCCTGCAAATGTATACAGTGCAGTAGCTCAGAGTGGAAGTTTCACTAGCCCCTAGCCTCCTTGGTGGAGGCAAGTAGCGACTCAGTCTCAGGATGAAAAGGAACACACAAGAGAAACTTAAAAGGTTACCTGAGTGGTCATTGCCATTTTCTCACTGTGTCCAACACAGAAATACCAGATATTCCTGTTTTCTTAAAATCTTGACAATGAATAACCTGTAATGATTGTTTTATACTTTATTGTCCTCTTAAAACTGCAATGCAATTTAAGTGCGCATACATGCATGTATACAATTCTACCACAAAAATGTTGTAAAGTCCTCTATCAATTAAAAAGCATTAGAGCTGCTGCTTGTTATTAACTATACTGAAACTCCATTGTGGACTGCTTCAAATCCTGCAGTGCTAATTTGCAAGCCCGGTTTTTGAAGGTGTATGTTTGCTCATGGACTAGCTAGAATTGAGACCAAAAGAAAACCAAGATTCTCACTGTTAATGGTGTGTTCAATAGCTGATACAGCTGCTGAATCAGTGATGATAAAAAGTACCTAAACTGATTCAAGACCTAAATTATGTATAATATTACCAGCTTTTTTTCTCACTCTTTCTTGATTATCTTGATCCCTGCTGCTAGTGCTGCCTAGAATGAATCTTTCAGCAGTCCTCTTTTTCACTGCAGATGGAGCACAAACACTTCTGAAACTTTCTATTCATGTCTGTATAACTGTTAATAACCCAGCTACCCATGTCAGGAATGCTGTACCATAAAGTGTAATGCCACTCACTGTCATGTCTCTGTTCAAATGACTTAGTCATTAACTAGTCCTAGCATCATAATCCTGGAGAAAAGTTCTACACTTTCCTTATCTAATGAGAGAGACTAGGGGAGAATTCTGTTACTACATTGTCAATACAAAATAATTGCCTTCTCCCTGAGGAATACACTAGCAGCTTTTCATCTGTGAGGAGAAAAACCCTGCCTATGCTAGCTTGGTTTTTCAAGATATTTTAGTAATAAACATTTGTCTTTTTCCAGAGTAGCCATCAGGGACAAAGATATTAAAATACCTAAAATTGTTTATCGGGCAATTTTGAATATGCAACTGGGTAAGAATTAGGAACTTCTTTCCACAGCTATAATGTTCTCGGAAAGAAATATATTTTCAAGCCATTAAAGCTCTCAGAGGTGTCAGATGGCTGCTAAACAGCCTGCTGGTTCAAAGTTCTGAGACTTTGATTCATGTGCCCTTTTTTAATGAACCTGCAGAGACATTTGGAAAAAATCACAGCATGCACTTTTTCTTCTTCATAATCAAGGCTCTGAGATCCTTCTGTATTTCTGGGCGGTGAAGCTTTCTCTAATCATGTTGATGCTTTGTCTCTCTTCAGTCTTTCTGGAGCCTTCCAGGCATTTATGGAGGAGCTGCTGGTGGACTACCGGGCCTCATTGCGGGCAGCGATGACTGAGGGAAAGGACCTCCTCAGAACACATCAGAGCTGATTTCTGGTCCCTTAGAAAGTCACACTCAGGAATCTGGCCCTCAGGTCTAGGTCTTGTGAGTGAAACCTGGGCCATAGGCTGACTGGGAAAAGGAGGGAGCCAGATGGAACATGACATTTTCTGGGGTTAGATCCACGGTGACACCAGTGATACTAGGAGGCAAGAAATGTTCTTTAGGGGAAGAGAAGGGGGATGCTCTCAAAAGACATTGTCCTAGGGCTACTCAGGCAAGAAAAACAAGAGGAGCAGGAGAGCTTATTAGTATAAGCAACCAGCTGCTTCATGGCTTGGTCACAGACAACATAAAAAAGTACAGAGATCTCCTCTGAAAGACTGCAATCTTCTTTAAGTACCTCAGCCCAGGAAATTCCTGCGGAGAAAGACAGTCCCTCTGGCAGTGGACAGCTGGCAGAGCAGGTGGAGGCTGCAGCTGCAGCAGTGAATGCATTCTGAACAGCCATGGCACTACCTTGTTGCTCTCTCTCTCAGAGGAAAATAGGTTGCTTCTCAAAGTGTGAGATCTTATCAGCATGGTGATGTGCTAGATCTTGCAGGACAGTTGCTGTAAGGTTGTCTGTTGTTAAGATCCGAGCACAGAAAGGTGGTGTGGCTGGACTCTGGATGTATCTATCTCCCTGCTTCATCTCTGATCAACACCAGCTTTTAACTGAATAACTGTTATTCCCTAGAATTTTTTTTGTTGTGGAGGCTAGAATTTTTAACTCCAAAACGTTACAGAAATGAACAGTGATTTAGTGGCTTTATATAATTAGCATAGTCTTGCACATATACCCCTTTGAGGTGGGTTGAGAACTGGCTGACTGGCAGAGTCCAGAGGGTTGCGATTGGCAGCACAGAGTCCAGCTGGAGGCTTGTATTTAGCAGTGTTCCTCAGGCATCAATGCTGCGTCCAGTCTTGTTCAACATCTTCATCAATGACCTTGATCATAGAATCATAGAATGCCCTAGGTTGAAAAGGACCTCAAAGATCATCAAGTTTTAATGCCCCTGCTGAGTGCAGGGTCACCAACCACTAGACCACGCTGCTCAGAACCACGCCCAGCCTGGCCTTGAATGCCTCCAGGGATGGGGCATCCACAACCCCCCTGTGCAACCTGTTCCAGTGCGTCAACACCCTCTGTGTGAAAAACTTCCTCCTAATATCTAAGCTACATCTCCCCTGTCTCAGTTTAAAACCATTCCCCCTTGTCCTATCGCTGATGAGGGGGTAGTGTCCACCCTCAGCAAGTTTGCTGATGATATGAAGCTGGGAGGAATGGCTGACACACCAGAAAGCTGTGCTGCCATTCAGCAAGACATGGGCAGGCTGGAGAGTTGGGCAGAGAGGAACTTGATGAGGTATAACAAGAGCAAGTGTAGAGTCTTGCACCTACAGAGGAATAACCACATGCACCAGTACAGGTTGGGGGATGACCTGCTGGAGAGGACCTCTGCAGAAAGGGACCTGGGGGTCCTGGTGGATGACAGGTTGGCCATGAGCCAGCATGTGTGCCCTGGTGGCTGAGAAGGCCAGTGGGATCCTGGGGTGCATTAAAAAGAGCGTGGCCAGCACATCGAGGTAGGTGATCCTCCTGCTCTACTCAGTCCTGGTCAGGCCTCACCTGGAGTACTGTCTCCAGTTTTGGGCTCCCTGGTACAAAAAAGACGGGGATCTCCTGAAGAGAGTCCAGCAGAGGGCCACAATGGTGATAAAGGGCCTGGAGCATCTCCCCTGTGAGGAAAGGCTGAGCCACCTGGGTCCATTCAACCTTGAGAAAAGAAGGCTCAGAGGGGATCTGAGCAATGTCTATAAATATCTAAGATGTGGGAGGCAAAGGGATGAGGCCGGACTCTTTTCAACGGTGTGTGGTGATAGAACAAGGGAAAATGGCCATAAACTGAAGCATGGGAAGTTCCGCACAAATGTGCATAAGAGGTTCTTCACAGTGAGGGTGATGGAGCACTGGAACAGGCTGCCCAGGGAGGTTGTGGAGTCTCCTTTTCTGGAGACGTTCAAGACCCGCCTGGACGGCTACCTGTCCAACCTGCTGCAGGGAGCCTGCTTTGCAGGGAGGTTGGACTCAATGATCTCTAGAAGTCCCTTCCAGCCCCCACAATTCTGGGATTCTGTGATTCTACTCCAGATCTTCATCCAGAGAAGAAAAAGAGTAAACTGAAATTTGTATCCCCCAGTGACAGATTTAAGGCAGAGCAAACTGTTACTGTTTCCTGGACTTGGACCATACACAGAAACATAATTTAACCTGGGAAAGTAGCACCTTAAAAGTCTGAGCCACTGCTAAGAGCCAAGCCAGAGTCTGTCACCAACACTAGCACTTTGAAAAGAAACCTGTTTTCTAGGAGCCAGTATATAAACTGCTAATGCAGGACTCATTGCATAATGCAGATAAAGCTTCAGAGGCAGATCTTACAGAACACCGGCCACTCACAGGCAACATCCCCTCCTCTAATCAGATGAGAAAGCCTTCGCTAAAATGTTGAAAACATGTTGACAGTCTGTGTGTCTATCTTCTGGCTTTGCCTACCAGTTTAAGCAGTCTTTGAAAAGTTTTGCATACTTGTCTTCAAAACAAAAGATTAAGCATAAAGTTGAAAGTATGAATCTTATTCAGCAAGTTATTTGTGTGCAGAGTTTCTATGCAAAAGCAGTAATGGTCATGAATGACCGACATTCAGAGTTATCCTGTAAATAACACAGAAGCCTGATTAGCGTAGGAATGAAGGTGCTTCAACGCCCGGTTTTGTGACGAAGGGGACGGGGGATCCACGGGTCCACGCCCTGGGAAAAGGGAAAAGGGAAAAAGGGTAAGGAGATGGCCCTGAGAGCAAAGAACAGCGGCAACAATCTGAGGAGAAACAAACTAATTTACTAAATAAGATATCGGAATGCAAAACAACACACTATAATACAATATAATTACAATTTAAGCTGATAAATCCAATACAGAGAGAGAGAATGTCCCAAAACCAAGGTAGGCCTTACTCTACTACCGACGATAAGACGGCTGGAGAGCGAGGTGCTGCCAAGACGAGAGACGGGTGGAAAAAGGGACGAGGTCTCGTGATTTGCAAGTTTTTATACTGTGAGCTTTTATCTTTTCCCTCCAGCTGGAAAATGGTAACAGAGGAGCGAAGTACCGTGGGGACTGTAGTAGTCCTTCTCTTCTGAGAACCAGGTATATCCACTACATGATGTTATGATGTGGAATACCAATAACCGACAGGACACAGCCTGAAACAGTGGTTGAGCACCAGCTGAGAAGGCATGGCTAACCCAGGGAGCTCAGGTCCAAGCAATGCTTCTGAGTGACCAGAAGGGATGGAGCCTGGATCCACCCTTCCTCACCCTTTTTTAAGGGTTAGCAGCCAAGAGTGCAGCATCTCTATTTGGAAATCCTGCCCTTCTTGAGTCTCCACCAGACTTTGGATAGGGTGAGCTACTTTTTTTTCTGTATTGCTTTCTAAACTATATCTTGACAAATACCTTTACAAGCGTGCTCCTATCCTAGTAGAAGGTTCTGTCATCACCTTCAATTGCTGCACAGGCATGATGCAAGAGGAACAATTAGGTAGCTATTCTTATAATCAGTGTGCAAAGATCTCACTGATCACAAGAAATCCTGTCTCTAGAAAGGATCATTTCACATGAAATCTCCCATAGGTGCAGGAGGTCTTGGGGTGTGGAGTATCACACCATTTGCATTATGACTCCCATGTCGTGACTGGAAGGCTGCTGTTGGTTCCTGGGCTGGCTGCTTTTCTCCTGGGTGACCTTTGATGAGGCTGTTCTGTTCTGATGCCTGTGCTGTAACCTTGGCTATGGGAGATATGGCTGCTGGCTTTCTTCATGTGCTGTGCAGGAGGGCAGCATGGGCAGCAGCTGTTCTAATGAATGGGCTGCTCAGAGAAGTGGTGGAGTCACTGTCTCTGGAGGTGTTCAAGAAATACAGATACATGGTTTAGTGGCCATGATGGTGATGGGTTGATGGTTGGATCGAGTGATCTTACGGTCCAACCTTAATGTTTCTGTGATTCTATGATTCTAAGACTGGTAAAAACCTGATACAAACAATCTGTGGAAGAACTCATTGATGCTGAGCTGAAATGCCTATGTCTGAAAAATATAATATGCTATGCAGATAAGAAAGGACTAGACACTGTATACCTAATACACCCACTGCAAACAATTCTGCTTGTTATAGGTCTTACTGAAAAGACTTGTCTTCACTGCTTAAAACTTCAGCTCCAATTTGTTTGGCTTTGTTTTCAGAATAAAAATGTGGGGCAACTTGAAATCCAGCTTGGCAATGAGAAACTGCAAATCATTAACGTTCAGTGTTCCATGCAGATGTGATCAGTGTCTAACTCATCTTTTCACTCCACATGGTAATAGAATGTGGTAATAGCATGTATTCTTTCATGTGGCTAAGATGACTTCTGCTAGTTTAGGTATAAAATGTTTCATAGATATCCTGGAAAAATCTGATCAATAAAATGTCTGCAAAGCTCCTTCCCTTGTGATTTCCTTGTGAAATTCTTTGAAGAAAGCATTTTTAAATTGAGAGTCTTGGAGAGTTCCTTATATGATGTTATCCCTTGGAATCTGGTAAGGCAGCATCTGCATTTTTCTGAGAAAGTTTTTCAGGTGAAGTGAACCATAAGATTGCTCCCAACTAAACATTCATCTTTACCTAGAAATGGCCTCATTACTCAGCAGGTCACACATTCATTACTGGTTCTTGTCTCAAGGGCTTGCAGAGTCACCTGGCTTCTTATCTAAGTGTTTTAGCACTGGTAAAATTGGGTATTAATGATTGGCCCTAATAGGGCCACATTGTAAGATTTTATTTGAATGCCATGGAGCAACTGGGCCATCCACAGTTGACCTGCCTGAAAATGTCAGCCCAGCATGTGACTATTGAGAGAGTTAAGTGCTGTGGTTTTGATTAGTCATTTTATGACTCTGTCCCTAAATCCATCCATTCAGACGTTTTGTTGGCCTCAGGCCAGCACCAGCTGCAGAGCTGGGAATGGCCTTCTCTGAGGAAGACCGAAGAAAACTGTGGTTTGTGCTGTGTCTATTTGTACCAAAAATCAGCAGGGGAGTTTTTCTACCAATCACAAGTGAATTTGAGGCTGTGGATGACAGGTAGGTCACTGCTGGAGCTTATAATGACTCTAGTTAAATTCCCAGTTGCCTACTTTAATTGAAAGTTAAATTAAGATATTGTACAAAGAGGGTTCCAAATGTAGGTGTCTTCCTTTCTTAAAATAATCCTTAAAAAGGAGTCAGATGCCTAAAATCCCATGATGTGATAAAGCCTCTTTCTGTCAAACCATGACAGGTACTGATGGGCTATACGGTATTTGAATGCAAATCTGTGTTCAGTTTCAGCATTAGCAAGATGCTGTCTGTTGAGGTAGCCGTCACTGGAATCGTCACTGTTATCAGAAGTGTAGCTGCACACTAGGTTGAATATAGAAAATACAATTATAAATGTAGTGGTTACTGAATGTGGGGAATTATTTCAGAAAAGTCTGGTGGTTTTTACCTTTCAAAGTAGTATCTGCATAGCCTATGTGTGACCGCAGGGTCTTAGGACAATTCAGGTTGGAAGGGTCTTCTAGAGCTCCCTAGTGCGACCTCATGCTCAGAGTAGGGCTGGTCATGAGGACAGGCCAGGTTATACAGAACTTTATCCTCTTCTTTCTGTTGATTTCTGCAAGAGCAGAGTTTTGTTCAGCTCAGCCTTAGTTTGGTTCTTGACCTTGCCTCCTCCTTTCCTTCCCAATTTGAGGGTCCTAAGCAGATGTTACACTTAACAATACATTGTCATAAGTTTGCACTGACTTAATTAATATAAAACATAATTCAAAATGTCTCTGTGCTCGTTCATTCCTAATTGGGTTTGCTCATTTCACCCTTTGGTTTGATTCTTGCTTCACCTCTTTTCTTCAGATTTAGTTAGGATCTTGCACCATAGCTTTCAATTTCTGCATAAAAAAATGTTTGGAATAATGCGGTGTATTTCTTAGCATGTAGCTGTTGCTTTAATATCAATGTCTCAGAAGGAATATATATTTTCTAGTAAAGCATAATTATATTTCCAAGCTGCAGGTCTGGAGCAATTGGCTTGACATCTCTTTCACACATGTATTTTATGCTCTCAGATGGAGCCTTCTAGTTTATTTTTTATGTGATTAGAGTTGTCTGTTGTGGATACCACAGTGCAGTTTGGCCATTGATTACAAGGCTGCCACATCATTAATCTTTCTTGAGAAAATCTTGAACAGATTTTATAGTTAAAAGCACTTCTGAGATACAACATCTCTATCTTAAAAGAATAGAGATATATCTTTAACACAATACCCACAGAAACATTTCCACATCATTAGCAATGCTTGCTGCTTGGGCAGGGGTTGGTCTGCAAGCAAACTGGGAAAGGAGCTCTGCAAAGAGGCTCATGGATGCTCTCCTGTCCTACCTCAAAGCAGGCCAAGTGCAAAGGTCAGTGCTAATGCTTAGAGCTGCCAATTTTAAGGGAAAGCAGTCAGATTGTTTATTTCGCCTGTTTTCCAGCTTCTGTATACCAAGCACAGTCTCCTCTTGGACTAAAGGCATGACTCAGACCTATGTGAGGAAATATTTCAAGATTTTTATGAGTCTTAATCATTACCCTCCACCAGATGTCAGGGAGCTTTTAAAGTTATATATATTTTTTAGAGGAAAAACTCAGTTCTTATCTATCTGCTCATAATTAAATGTCTGGATGGGACCAAAATACATCTAGAATGACCTAATCCAAGAAGGAAATACAGATACTTCCTGTAAAACATTTACCCTTCAGCAGACTACAAACATCCAGAATTGACGTGGCCATCCCTTTGCACAGGAACTTTATTAAGCCACTCCTTTCTTTCTTAGTTTGTATGAAGAATATCTTTAAATGAAGCCATTCCTCTGAAAACCTACAGGCCCTGCATAGCTGGTTTGGACCACCACAGCACTGAGCTGCCTTTGCCATTCCTACTTTGCCGAGCAGGTGGTTTGCACACAGCAGTTGCAGGCTAGTGTGAGGAGATATGGTGGATTTGATTTAACAATGAGAATTGAATACTATTTTTTTTCCCTAGTTGGTGTCAAAAAGAGGTTGGTTTTGGCCTTTGTTTGTTGGTGAGAAGTCAAACATCTATTTTTATGGATACCTGAGAGACTTAATAGTCATAGTAGAAAAGCTTACATAAAGTCCAGCTTCTACCAGCATTTTAATAGCAACTCAAAGTGAAAACAATCTAGGCTATTCAATATAGAGAGTAAAAAAGAAATGTAAATCACACAGGATTCTAGCTGAAATGTCATTCTGGTGACTAAGATAATTGTTTCCAAAAGAAACCCGTGCAGAATATGTATGATAACAGAAATATAACTAATCATTTTCAAAACCTGTAAATTTTAGAGAATCCTTTTCCTCCTCTTATCTGCTTCACCAATGCCATCACAAAGTTATCACCTGGGCCAGCAGAGGAGGCAGCACTGCAGCAAATACATGAAATGAATTGGGAAGTAGATATTGTGATAAAATGTAATTATGCTGTTTAAAAAATGCATTTCTTTGGAGACATTTGTATTAAAGTCACAGCTACATGCCAGGAAATACACTATATTTTTCTAAATGCCTTTGTGTGTGGAAATCAAAAGTTACTTTGTAAGATTTTATTGAAGCCTGAAGAAAACAAGCTCGATTTCAGACTGGCTGACACATGTATGTAGCAGTTCTCCACTTTGCTCTGTAGAAGATGTGTTCAGTAGCTTCTGAAATGAAGTGTGAAGGCCAAAACACAGGGAAATGAAGAAAAGTTCTTTGTTACTGAGTTCTGTGCCTTTTTCTTTACAGTCTGAGTGACCGAATTCCATTCTTTCTACCTGATCCTTCACCTGATATTTATTTCAACCTTTAAGTCATCGGTTGCTAAACCCAAAGAGTTCACAAGGCAAAGGGTAAGTAAATTACATCTTCAGCTGGAGAAGTTACATGTTACATCCTATTATGTGAAGCTATAGCCATAACTAAGTACCTGACAAAATCATAGTTTTCAAGTGTTCTAGTTTTTTTTTTTTTTTCATAGAAGCAAGGATGTTTATTTCTTTTCTTATTGTGTCACATGGTAATAGAAGGATTCAAAAAGTGTTCATGAGGAGGATAATGTCTATTTGGAATTTGCATTTTCTTTTTGAATGCTCATTTCAAGGGAAGCTTGCAAATATCTTACCAATGCACTTCCAATTATTTCTCTTGGAGTAAAGTTCACTGCTGCATATACTCCCTGTATGCATTTGTGTTTGGCTGTTTAGAGAACTAAAACCAAACAGACAAATTTCAAGTATACCTTAATGACTGAGAATGCCTGATTATCTATAAATACTGGTGTGATTTAGTTTGTGGTTTTTTTTTGTCCTAGCACTTCAAGAACGATCCAGATATACAAATCCAGCATCGATATCTCATGAGTGATTAGTCTGCTGTGAACATTTGGATGCATTCAAGAAAGGACGTAGGAGAAGTGGGCTCGTGTTCAGTTTTCAGGATTTTAATTCATTTCAGTCCTCATCAATCCTTTATACTTCAGAGAGTGCAAGGACATCAGGTGGGATCAGAAGGCTTTGCCATATCTACAGCAAAGCAATCAATTTGAATTTTGGAAGGACTTAATGGTTCAGTCATAGATTTCAGTGACAGTTTGCTGCAATGCCAGCATAAAGTTTCCACCTTCCACACAAAACTGTGTATTCCCAACTCATTGTGCACTTACTTTTTTGAGACTATCCAGACTTTCCTGACAAAGGGGAAAATGCTTGCTTTTACCCTGCCCCATTTTTATGTTCTCCTCTACAGTGCAGCCCATGGAAAACTGTGTCAGCACTGCTGGATACGGAGAAGATGAAAAGGGAGGAAGAAGTGCCTGGGAGAGGTCTCTAGTATAGCCAGGGAATTCTGTAGGCATATACCAGGGTGATGAACCGTGTTGTGCCCTCCCTCAGTAGAAAAGGGGATGTCAAGGCAGTTTGATCTAAGCACTACTGCTGTGATGCAGTGAGGCAAGAGTTCAGATTTGTGGACAAACTAATTATCAGAGCTGGTGGCTGCAGAAAGCCCCAGAATATGTTTACATTCCCAGTGAGCACTCTTGGGCAGGATTTGGCTTTATGTTCATAACCATATAGAAGACTGCAGGGGCAGGCACTGCTCTCAGCAGCCATGTACAAGTATCTTCCCTGATTCCTTAAGCCTTGTCTCAGTAAGCTTACTGTAAGTTGACTGAGCTCAGTAAGTTTACTAAGCTCAGTAAGCTTATATTCAAGTTATGATTAAGATAATCTAATATTAAGATATGTTTCAGGTGCAAGTGGCAGCAGGTCCTCGAAGTTGTTTTACTCAGGGGGGTGTCTAAAGGAAACAGAAAAGCTGGCTCATCTCCACTACTAAGTGCTTCTTGCTAACAGCTGGTGCAGGAAGATGGTGTGTTGGTCAGAAAAAGGATTAAAATTGCTTGTTTACCATCAGCGCCAACATTTCCTGTTCCAAGGGTATGGTTGATATGTGTACTGTTCCATGTCCACTCCAGAATTATTACAATAGTGATTTCTGGTGCTTGATCAGTGACTGAGTGGTTTGCAAATGGGGCTTTTAACCACAATAGTGCTAATAGTAAAATCTATATGGAGATGTTTTAATGCAGACCTGAACTGCAGCAGCCTTTTAACTTCTCCTCAGACAAAAATAATACAGTAAGTTAGCACTGAAATGTCATGCACAGTCAATTTGAAAGTGAAATATCTTACGTTGAAAAAATTGAGAGTTAATTGAACAACAAATATCTTGCAGCCTTTTGAAATAACAGTTCAAATACAGTCAATACCAGCCCTCTTTCTTCTCTCAAACACAAAAAGTGTTTGTTTCTTTTAAAGTTCAAAATGTCACAAATGTGCCTTTCAACCACATTTATTAAGAAATTCACTGAAGGATGGTTAGAAAGAAACAGAAGCTTTAAATGTTCTTCAGCGTTTATACTGCTGATTGTGTGGACTTGGATCTCATTCACCCCAATTCTGTACAACAAACAAAAACTATTTCCATGACTCACAAGCAAATAAATATGCAGTGTTTGGGTAAAACTGGTTTTCTTACTTTTTCAATAAAAAACATATTTGCAGCTAGCTTAAAAAATAACCACTTTGGTCATAGCTCTGACCATAACGTGGTTAGTAGTTCTGGAACTCAAAATGATGCCAAGATCATCAGCTGTTCCTGCTCTTATGTCTGAAGTTTTGTCTTCACCAGGTGCTGGACAAGACATGCCCATGTATCTCCGTAAATTAGCCTGACACAATCAACATGTTTGAAAGATAAGATTTAGAGGTTTTAGTAGAGAATTCTACAGCTCATCAGTTTGAATGCAATTGCTACTAAGAAAAATTTGTTATGAAATACACAAAGCACTTTTTATTCCCATCATCTCTTTCTATAGAAGGCATCTGAAATGACAAGACTTTTTTCATTGCAACAGCATTTGTACTTCAGCTGTCAACAGGTCTACCAAGGAATGGTCCCTTGCTGGCTGCTCCTTGGAGTGGTAGTATGGGTGACACTAGATATTTCTGGAGGAAATCCTGGGGTTGCTGCCAATGCATCCTTTTTACTCTGAAGTCTGAGTCAAGAAAAGCATGCAAGGATTGTAACAGAGAAGAATAGCAGAGGCAGAAAATGCAGCTGTGCTGTTGGTGACAGTTGTTTTTCACTCTCAGTTTCACTGCAACAAAAATGTAGGTGTAAAGCACATAATCCTGTTAGACTTTGTATAATCTTGCAGACCTATGAGAAGCTTTCAAGCCCGCTCATTTTATGGACTGATGGGTCACAGGCTCCAAGCTGTCTGTTAAAAGGTACAGGCCAGGGCAGGCACAGAAGGAAAAAAAACATGATGAAGAAACACGATGAAGACAAAGGTTTGCATGTCATTCCCTGCAGCTCTTTATTGGTGTCAGAAGCAGTAGCAGTGCACAGTGTCAGAGATGTTCTTGATGTAGACATCCTGTGGGAGCCACAAGCCCTGGAAGGCATTGAAGGAGGCGATGATGGAACCTCCCAGCCAGGCAGCAACCTGGTGGCTGAGGGTGGCAGCAGGGGGCCCCCGCTGCCTAGGCCCTGTGCCATGTGCTGAGCAACGTTGCACAGCTGTGTGGTGCTCCCTGCCAGCAGCAGCAGGGTGTTGTTGGCATAGGCCCCGATGAGGTGCAGGGAGTGCCGTCTCCAGCAGGCCCAGGACCAATGCTCCCAGAGCCTAGAGGGTGAAGAGGGCAATGAGGCAGTGGGAGTGCTCATCCTGCAGGAGGAGTGTCACAGGCTTAGGGTGGGTACTGGACAGGTGGCAGCAGCAGAATGTCTTCTTCAGGTGCTGGAGTGTTTCCAGTGGAGGTTGCACCCCACAGGCTGCCAGCATCTGGCTGAGGTGGAGGGTGAGGGCTTCCCTGGACATGTTCGGGTGAAAGGAGGAATGGGATAGTGCATAGCCACATACATCATGCCAACACCAGAGACCAGTGCCACGCCACTGGTGCAGCCATAGCAGCAGGCAGCAAACACAAAGTGAGGCATCACAAGCAATGGCTGGTACACTGAAGGCCTCAAAGTGCAGTTCGGACAACTCCTCACTGTTAGTGATGGGAGACATGGGGACATTGGTGACCAGCACAGGCAGCTCCTTGGGGTACATGGCTGGCTTGTTGTAGAAGACACAATGCCACAGCTCTTCCAGCCCATCCCAGTTGGTGACTACAGCATGGGTGAGGATGGCACTGTCCCTGCCTTGGCACCACTAACGGCTGCCACTCATCCCTGGCCAGCCCACTCCTGGTGTGGCCCATCCCCATGTCAATGATGACAGCTCAGAGAACTTGTACACAGCTGCCAGACTGAAGGCCATTACACATCTGGGGCTGGCTCACTGCAGGGCATATTCTGAGTTGCCGGAGCAACTGCATCTCCATTGCAGCTGGAGGGAGGTGACATAACTGCTGGCACAGAGGAAGCAGGAAGGACAAGAAGGAAGACCCTGGTCATTACAGGCCTGTCAGTCTTACTTCAGTGCCTAGTAAAATTATGGAGAAGATTATGCTGTGAGTTACTGAAAATCACCTGAAGGACAATATGGTCATTGGTCACAGCCAGCATGGGTTCATGAGGGGAAGGTTCTGTTTAACTAGCTTAATTTCCTTTTATGACAAGGTCACCCAACTAGTTGACAAAGGGAAGCCAGTTGACATTATCTTTTGGATTTCAGCAAAGTTTTCAGTACTGTTTATTACAGTATTCTTCTGGATAAAATGTCCAGCATGCAGCTAGGCAACAACATAATGCGATGGTTGAACAACTGGCTGATGAGTCAGGCCCAAAGGGTTATAGTAAGTGGGGTTGCATCAGCCTGGTGGCCAATCACTAGTGGAGTTTCCCCAGGGCTCCATCTTAGGGTCAGTTCTCTTTAATGCTCTCATAAATGATTTGGATGTAGAACTAGAAGGTGTTTTGAGCAAGTTTGCTGATGATACTAAACTGGGAGAAGCTGTTGACTCTGTTGAGGGTGGAGAAGTCTTGCAGAGAGATCCATACAAATTAGAGAGCTGGGTGATCACCAACTGCATGAAGTTTAACAAGAGCAAGTGCCAGATTCTGCATCTGTAAAGGGAAAACCCTAGCTATACATACAGAATAGGGGATGAGACACTGAAAGCAACCCTGCTGAAAGAGATCTGGGGGTCTCAGTCAACAGCAAGTTGAGTGTTAGTCAGCAGTGTGCCCAGGCATCTGGGAAGACCAACCATGTCCTGGGGTTCATCAAGCATGGCATTGCCAGCTGGGCGAGGGAAGGGATTGTTCTGCTTTGCTCTGCACTGTGCAGCCTCACTTTGAGCACTGTCTGCACTTTTGGGTGCCGCAGAACAAAAAGGAGATAAAACTATTAGAGGGTGTCCAAAGGAGGGCTACAAAAATGGTGAAGGGTCTGGAGAGAAAGATGTATGAGGAGCAGCTGAAGACATTGGTTTGTTCAGCCTGGGGAGGGAGAGACTGAGGAGAAACCTCATCACAGCTTGTGGGCTCCTCATTCTAGAGAGCAGGTAGGCAGGCACTGATCTACTCTCTCTGGTGATCAGTGGTAGAACCCAAGGGTATAGCATGGATCTTGGCAGGGAAGAATCAGGTTGGGTGCTGAGAGGAGGCTCTTTACTGGGAGGGTGGTTGGGCACTGGAACAGGCTCCCTAGGGCAGTGGTCATGGCACCGAGCTTTCCAGAGTTCTAGAAGTGTCTGGACAATGCTTTTAGATGTAGGGTCTAATTTTTGTGTGGTCCTGTAGGGAACCAGAAGTTGGACTTGATGATCCTTGGGGGTCCCTTCCAACTTGGGATATTCAATGATTCTATGATTTTACAGGCTACAGCTTTGTCATTAAGCACCAAACCCTAATTTTCAGGGCTCAGAGCCTGCACTTGGACTCCAAAGCCACCATTTCATCACCTGCAGCCTAAGTTTTCAGGCCTGGAGTCTTATTTTATGGTCACAAATGTTATTTTTAGGGTACAAAGCCTCCTCTTGGGGGTCCATGGCCTTCCCTAACATGACTAAACCTCCTTTTTAGTGCACAAAGCCTCATTCTATGGGCCAAGGCCTAATTCTAGGGTCCAATATTAATAGCCAACTCCCCACTTTGTGGGGGCCCAAAGCCTCATTTTAGTGCTGAAAGCCTCCTTTCTAGTGCCCAAAGCTACATGCTGGGAGCCAAAGCCTGATGTTTAGGGCCCAAAGTCTCTTTCAGGGATCAAACACACATTTTGAGAGATCAAAGCATCACTTTAGGATCCAGGCTGAGCTGAAGAGTCCAAAGCCCCACTATGAAACATTCAAAGCCTCATATCAAGGACCAAACCATTCTTTCTAGAGCACAAGCTCTCTTTTTCCACTCTAAAGCATACTAATGGGGCTGAAAGCTGCTTTTTTATTGCCCAAAGCCTTCTTTAGATTAGTTTGATGGTTGGAATTGATGACCTTGGATGTCTTTTCCAAGCTAAATGGTTCTATGTTTCTATGTCACCAAGGCAGCCTTGGAACCCTTATGTTGGAGCAGGCTTCTGGAGTCTCCAGTCCCCGTGACCCAGTCTCTTCTCCAGAATGTACTTGTACACCTCCTCCACATTTTATGTCATCTCTGCATCATCCTCAGCAAGGCTGGTAGAAAGGAGACAGCAGAGAGGGATGTGGAAGCGTGGAGTTATCACCTCTCACTGGCCTTTCCTGGATGAGGGCCATCACACACGTTCACTTTTTGCTTTAGTACTAGGCATGTTAGTCTGACTTGTAATCATGACACAGTTTTTAAGATACAAAGGTGGTTCTGGAGGGACATATGACTGTATAGCTTCTGCTGAAGGCTGAAGTTTTAGCAGAGTAAGCTAGTCTCATCACTAGCTGGTTCACACTGCCTGGAGGGATGGGACCCTGGAAAAGAAACACCCTCTGAAGTGTGCCCAAGTTTTGTACTGGAGGGATCTGGTCTGAAGCTGAGCCAAGCAGCTCTTGCCCTGTGTGGGTGGCAGGTGGCTTTGCTGCCTGGTTGGGTCCCTGGCACTCCTTATTTCAGTAGGATAAATATTTTCAGTGAATCCTAGTCAGCATCCAGGATAATAAATCTGTGCCATTCTATTCACGGGTCCTCCTGGCTTGTGCACTCAAATGAGTATCATAAAAAGAGAAAAATGGAGTCTCTGTGTTTTGTTCACCAAGGCATAGTTATATTTCTGCACACAGTTTTGCCCTATAGATTTTCCCATCTTGCAATTACCTTACTTGATGGCTATGAGCTCAGATTTTGGCTAGGATTAATTCTGTGATATCTTCTGAGACATTTTTGTTCTTTTTTTAAAAATAGTCACATACCAGTGGACTTCACTTCTTACATATAACTTAAAGTACTGGCTCCAAGTATCAGCAAAAATAAATGGATTGAAAAAACTAATGCCATTATAGCTAGGAGATGATCTCACTTTATATCCCTTAGCTCATTCTCTTTAAGTCAGCCTTGAGGGAAGAAGGGTGGGAGATTTTTGGACCTTTACCAGGGTCCCTATTAAGGACCAATTTGCTTTCCATTATTTAGCAAACAATGTGGAAAATACAAATACCAGTGGGACAAAAAGTGGTTTATGTAACTAGCAGTGGGAAAACTGTGGTAAACCAGGGGTGGGATTAATCCCTTAACAGAGGAGTGAGTAATAGCAGCTGAGTCAGAGTGAGGTCTCGCTGCGTGCAGAGCACGTCCTAAGGAGCTGAGCCTTTCTGCTCCCTGGCAGTGGTCACTATAGTCATGCAGGACCTATGTGAGCCATGAAGCCTTCACACGCTGGAGCTTATGCGGAAGACAGGGACATATAAAGGCAATTTAGAGAAGTCATGACTTGACTTTCTAATGAAAACTGACCGAGCTATCTGTGTACTTACGATTTTCCTTGGATAATGTGTTATTTGGGTTAATGATACTTCATGACAGTCCCGCAAAAAAAACTGCTATGCATTCATTACAAAAAAAAACCCCACACAAAACAGATAACCTATTCAAGAGTGCTATTAAGCTACGAAAAAAAAAACATTAACTAGAAAAAGAGACCGGTCTCCAGTGCTCAATTTAGTACCACTTGATAGCTCTTGTTAAAGGTATGCAATATGAGGACAAAGTTAACATGCCATTTGTCAGTGGAGCCATTCTTCTTATAGAATCTGCAGCTTGCAGCTTCAAGCACTTTGTTTCTCCAGTTTCCCTGGGAAAGCCACATAAGCAGATGATTAGAGGGACATAGATTTTGAATCTTTTTCGTAGATACTAACACCAAAGAAAATAAACTGGATGTCTAACACACAGCACAAACCCTAAGACTCGCAAAGGGAAGCCCTCTCCTTTAATATATTCCAATTGTCATCATCTGTCTCATAGGTTGTTGCCTGAAAGCAAAGTTCATGGCATGATCATGAAGCACTGGCAGATCACTAACTAGTTCTTCAGAAAAAAAACAGGAATGCCTCCAGCTTCTCCAGTGACTTGCCCAGAAATGAGAGATCATGTTTTCTTGCCCTTTACTGGTGCCTGAACCTGCCCCTCTCCCACACTGCCAGGTGAGTTTCTCCCTGAGCTGGAACATCTCTCTGGCTCAGCAGAGGACCGATGTTAAAAGTCAGCCAGGAGAGCAGCGCAGGGAAGAGAGCCCAGCACAGGATGGAGAAGGCAGGAGGAGGAGGAGGCAGAGAGGGAGGGAATTCAGCAGGGAGCAGTATGGCTATAGCCTCAGTCACAAGCATCTTCTGACAGCTCAGCAGAGGAACTGCATTCAGTGAAAGTCAAAACCTACCCACTTCCTGACTTCTTTTATTTTTAGAGGAGAATGAAACAAACAGCTTTAAGTCCTCCCTCCCTCCATTCCCACCATCATGAGGGGTGATGATGAGATGAACAAAACCTACCCGCCAGCCTTGGGAACTGGTGTGTTTATGTAGGCTCCCAGCTCATCACCTTGAATGATCTGAAGTTTCTGCATCTCCCTGCAGAGTCCCAGTGCTCGCCTTCCTTCATACCTCTCCTGAGGTTCACTCAGTCCTGGGAGAAAAAGCAAAAGGGTGAAAATAAACCACACTACAGATTCCAGTCAGATGTTCCCTTTTAAATAAAGGCTTGACAAATAATCAGTATCAAAGCACATCAGTGACCACATTGTTCAGGCTTGCATTTGGGAGTGCTTTCTAATTAAAAGCAAATCGCTGAAAGAGACTTTCAAATTGGTTTCATTGAAGAAGAAGAAATGAAGGGAAGCTACTTGAGATCTGACAATAGCTGAAGTGATTTGTAAGCATGAAGCATGCAAGATAACATTTAATTAACAGCAGCAAAAATAGAACATCGCTTTGAATTTACGTAAGTTCTCTTGTTCCATGTATGCGCAATGCCCTTTCTTTAAGTTTCTCTTCTCACAAAACTGTATTAACCCTCCATTCCTAAAGATGATACTCCCCTCACAGGCTGTACAGCATTTCTCACAGTTTCCAAAATTTCATACTCACTTACAGGGTTTGCCCCAGGCTGCATATTTCAAAAAAATCAATCCAGCATCATTTTCTTTAGAGCCATGAAAGTAACTGTGTATCTGAAGTGACAAATAAATCCTTACACTTGTTAAGACTGTGCACAAGCTGCTTACTGACTTCCAGTTTTGAAACATCTCTGTGATTTTGCCAAGCGATATCTCCAGAGTACATGCAACTCAGGTGATGATCCTGGGTCCTCTGTTTAGTAGAGCCACACAGGCAAGGTTTTGGCAGCTGATCTGTTCTGGGTGTCTGCTCCAGAGAAGCCTGAATCACAGTTCCTGGGCACTGCTCCTCTTCACTGACCAGAAAGCACATCCTGACACTGCAGATGGCTCCAATCATGGAGATCATTCAGTGTGTTTGATCTGTAGAAAATCTTATCTCAAAGCACACTTCCTGGGTTGCCTGTGTTTGCATACCCATTGCCTGTCCTGAACATCACATGAACATGTACACATGTCTCAGCATCATTCCAGTGGTCACTACAGACAGGATACCACTTGCCACACAAGGAGGCTGCAATTTATGCTGTGTCGTGATGGCATCCCTGTCTGCATCTGATTACTGTCCTACATCAGAATGTCAATGTTAAGATGCCACTGAAATAACTGTGATTGCACTTGAAGTCAAGGATGCCTTCTTTGGCATCACTGGTAGACTGTCTCCCTTCACACTGAAGCTGAGGGAGCTGCTGCTTACCAGAGACACCACTACTGCACATCTGTACAAGAGCAATCTTGTGCATCTTTGAAGCCAGCACCCAGAAGTTCTGCTGAGGTTCTCTCCAATAAGGACAAGTCTGTGAGGCTGGAGACCACAGTGTGCTCAGAGCTGTCATCCATAAGTGCTCCTGAAAGGCTGCTAGTAAGGGGCTGACGTTTACACCCAAGTCCATTTCAGTGAAGGTAAGGGCTCCTCTTTCTGTTAAATGAAGAACCAGAATTTCTCCATGGTAATGGTTCCCTCTTTCTCTGCTTCACCATGAACCTTCCCACCAGTCTCCCCTTCTGATGTTCTGCTAGAGTTTAAAAACCCATAACCAATCTACACACAGCTTACACTGTGCCCCAGACCAGGCTGCTTGTTTCTGTTGCTTTTGTTACAAATACATACTAGTTGAGCTATGGTGTCTTCTTTCATTTTTTGGTGAAGTTACCTTGCTTTTAGTTTTACCATACTTGTGAGTTTTGCAAGATTATTGCGTACTATAGTACAACTCTTCATATTAGAAACCTTCAGTTTAGAAACCATATCCCTATCCAGAAAATAGCGGTAATTAATAGTAACAATAAGCTGTACAGGAAATAGTAGTTAATCCACTAGTAATCAATAACTAATTATGCACAGCAGTTAATCAACTGTACAAGAAACTGGAGCATATGTACAATCTATTTATGGGATCTTGTTATTGAGAATTAAGTAGATTGAAGTGACTGGGGCATTTTGACAGTGGGATCTCATGCATCTGTACAGCAATATAATGGTACCCCTGGGTGATGATGTACAAGCCCACTGATCTTCCTTTTGCATTTGATGCAATGCATGCTCTGAAGTCTTCTTGACTTTGACGTGTCCTCTGTAAAGTATGCAAATACACACTTGCCAGATCTTTCCTCTTCTGATCCACTTTTTTCCTCCAAAGACAGTAAGAGAATTCTCCAAGCAAGCAGAGAGATGGGAACAAACTCTGATGGATCACGTTCCTGAATTAAGCAGGTTCAGAACAAGAACAAGCAAAAAACAATGGGATAAATCCCCAGAGATTCAGTCTATCCCATTCTTCAGCTTAGATTGATTGAGCCAAACGACATTTCCACTGCATCCCCAGCTCACTAGAAAATTGCACATTTGTCTGATTGTAGAGATTGACAGCTGAAATGATCTGAGAGTGATTGCTTTTCTTTTTTTTTTAATTCCCATTATCTGTTTTAAGCCAACAAAGTTATGACAGTAAGCATACAGCAATTTCTATGTTTTGTGGTGAATCTATTTCTAACATTAAAAAAAATACTATATTGGGGCAGGTAGGGCTGATAACACTATCGTGACAAATGGATCGGTAAAAAAAAATCTCTCTTCAAAGATAGCTACATGTTTTGATTTAATGAGATGCTAAAGACGTGCGTCAGCTGCATTAAGAATGGACTGCATTACATAGGGGATAGCTCTGTGAATCTTACCAGTTTTAATCCTTCTCTGTCTTTTGTTTTGAGAATTTCCTCCCTTCTGGTCTCTAAACATCTAAACTGGTCTTTTCTAATTTTCACTTAAAGGAACTCTGTATTAATTTACTTAAAGAAACCCTCTATACTTTAACAGGAGCCTGTTTTAACCTGTAGTGCCAATCATGTTGCGTCTTCTCAAAGCTTCAGCTCAGTCAAGGAGTTTCCATCAGCATGAAGACACAGGATCTTTTGTACATTAAGAAACAGCCTACACTTTCCCCAAGGTAAGGCTGGAGCTTGTCTGATTAAACAATCAGAGATCCCATTTGGTTGGCTTTTTGTCTGTGACACTTCCTTTTGTCTTCCAATTTATTGTCATAAGCAGTGGGACTGAAGGAAGATTTAATTTAAATCTGATTAAATTATGGCAAAGCTTGAAACATGTTAACAATCCCCTCTGCTTAGCAGAAGAGATATATTTCCAAGCCAAAATATATCCAGGAGAAGGCAGAAATCCAGGGCTGTGTTCAGACTTCCTTTAAGGGGTGCCCAGTTTAAATTTCAGCTTACTATAGGACCTCAGTTTGAGGGAGACTGATGTCAAGAGTTTCTTATAATGTTGCTCATTTTATCACATCTTGTGGTATCCTCACAAAAGCCACAACAAAAATATCTGCTTTTTGTAGTATCTGCTGGATGTAATTCTTGAGCCACAAAACTCATAGGAGGAGTGTAATTTTCCTTGTAAATATAGACTTCCTATGTCAAAAGCATATGAAAACCTCTCAGTAATGTTAGGTTTTGATTGTCTCCCCATATCCTCTGCTCCATACCTTATAGCTTTTTCAGATCTGCAAAACCCACATCTAAGTACTTCAGATATTGGAAGGCACCTGGTTTGGCTTGCTGTGCTACAATACTTTGTGCTGGTAGCAGCTGCAGACTGTGGAGCTGCGCTTCTCCAGCTCCTGTTGGGCTGGGCACCTCGTGTGATTCCTCCCCACCAGGAAAAGTATACTGGGAACCAGGTCAGCAAGGTGGAATCCACCAGAGATCTCAGCAAGTTCCCCATCAGCATAATCAAAACTTTGACATCTGAACGAGATGTCAGAAGGTGTCATCATTACCAAGTTTTCTGACTGAGCTCAGTCAGCTCTACTGTGCTGGAGGTATTTGCTGGTATCTGTCAGTTAATTAAAGCTGAGTTTTCCGAAGACAGAATAATTGTTCTTTAGACAAATTATTATGATCTTTCATCACCTGCTGTTCTGATGATTCTGTAATCTTTATTTTTATTGTGTGATACTCAGCGATACCCTTTACTACTGCTTCAGATTGTTTTAATGACTGAGATTTACATAATGTTTTACTTCAACATATGCCAGTGTCTGCCTATAGCTGAGTTTCTAAGGCACATACAATGATCACTGGGTCTCAGTGGCTAGACTGGATGAAGGACGGCTTCTGCTGCTCCCACACACAAAGGAGAGCCTTTCCCAAGTGCCTGCTTCCCACCAGCAGAGTGAAGTGTCCCAGGGCATGGCATCTGCCCTGGGACAGGAGGTGAGATTGGCTTCAATGATAACAGTTTGCTCAGATTCAGAGTGGGAGGCTGTAATGCTCAGGTCTGTGATGCACTGTGGGCTCTGGGAATGCAAGCAAGGAAAAGCTGGGGATGTGACAGCATGGGAGGAGAAGAGCTGGGCATCTGAGCTCCTGCCTGTGAGCTTGAAGGCCAGAAGCACTTACTCGTCCTGCTCTGGTGTCCCAGCTCCAGGTGATGCTGCAGGGCACCATGCTGCCTCTGAAAAACCTCCAGTACCTGCACTAGGGTGGGATGCCCGTGGTGGGACATCCGCGGGCAATATGTCCTGCATGAAATGGGCATTGAGCACTTGATACTAAGGACATGCTTTGATCCTTCAAAGTGCTGTGCAAGCCCCCTATGGGGCACTAAGTATGGAGAAAAGGATAAATCTGGTTATAAAACTCTTTGCTTTCATGTTGAGAGGCAAAGTTATAAAAAAACTATTAGTCAACACTGTAATTGATGGTTTGATGGTAATTCACAGCAGCACAGTACCATGAATATCAATTTTATTCAAAAGAACAGATAATGAAAACTTCATTTTGTAGTGACTCACGTGTAATATACTGCATTTCCTTTAATAGGAAGTGATGTGCATACAGAATCCATAGTTGCTATGATTAGTTGTTGCTGATCTTTAAAGATAAGAAGCAATGTGGGGAAAGAAAGTGAAAACTGTGTCAATTTATCAACAAGAAAGTTACTCAGATACCAGAAGTAATGAGGCTCTGAATAAAAATGACTATAATGAATCACTTCCTTGAAGTATAATTTAGCTTGTGTTTAGAACTGAGTAAGTAAAGCTTTGAGATCCTAAGAAGTATGTATTTCATGTAATAAAACAAAATTTCTTTAAGTCCTTAAAAATAAATTTGTTTGCTGTTGCATAACTGCTGCCACATACATTCCAGTGCATAACATTGGAGTTCAGAGCCTTTTACACCCCATATGCACAAAATCATATGGACCCTATAAGTAGCATATAGTCTGCTTGGCATAGGAAGCTAGTGCAGAATGATGGCTCTAGAGATGTATTTAAAATTTTCAGGATTAGGTGTTCAGTAGGAAGGTGGTTATGTGATCAAGCACCTAATGCGTTCTGCAAATCTATGTTGCTTGCTGTTCTGCTTCCTTCCTTATTACAAATCAAAACTCCATGGGATCAGCCTTCTGCTGAGGGAAAGCAGGATACAATCTCATAGAACCAATGTTAGAAGGGCAGATAGTCAGAAGACACTTTAAAAGTCATTTAGAGTGCCGTTCAGAAAGACTGTACTTGTCTTTGAGCACTTATTTTCAATGTCAGTCATAAAAGATAAAATCAACATTAGTTTAGCAGAATAATTCTAACTCAAAAGAACTATTATATATTATTGCACATTACTACAAAAGAATCTCTGAATTTTTTCACAGTTTCAGTAGCAAATAATTAACAGGAGGTCACCTCACAAGGCAGGAAATCATTGAAAAGTCTCACTATTTTAAGTCTTAAATTACAATCATTCTTCAGAGTTTTTACCTCCAAAAGAAGCAATTCTAAATAAATAAAAAATACATATACTGAACCTTAACCTGTTAAGAATTACTTTTGTTCCTGAAGAGTTTTCTTGCTGTTAAAGACCAAAAATACTTGAACAAGTCTGTATCAACCTGTTATCTGCTCCTGGCAGGTCCCATGATAATGTTTCCCTTTCTGTTGCCAGAAACCTCACAACAAAAGTTATTTTGGCTAACTGATCCTTACAGAGGCAAGGTAGCACTGCTGTAGGAGCAGGTGCTCTGGTTGCCATCCCACTATCTCCAGGGCATTTCCATCTTCTTTTCTGGGTAATTTTAACAGCAAAGGATTACCACAATTCTTCAATACACCTCTGCAATTGTTATTGATTTATTTCATTTATACATAGCAATGAGGAAGTGACACTGAAGCTGAAGATGTATTGTGTGGTCTTAACGTACAAGACTTCTAGTCATTAAATCTTATTTAAGGTGGGAAATTTAGCCACTCTCTGGGCAGTTCTTTCTGAATAGCCACTGTGGATTTCATGTTGCTACAGAAATGTGAGAGTTGAATAATTTCCTTTATCCCACTGTTTTCCAAGGTTGAGATTCCAGTAGGAATTGTTTTTTTTCCCCTTTCCCTGCCAATAACAAAATAATGTCAATAACAATGAAAATAACAAAGGTTAGGTTCCTTTGCAGTTCCTGTGGTGCTGAAGCATTCTTCAGTCATTGCCAACACATCAGTTCAAGTTTAGCAGTTTTCCATGTAAATCTAGCAACGTGCTCCTATGTAGGGTAATATCAAGCTACCTTGTACACCTCACTTCAAGGAGGACATCAGTAGTGATGTCAAATTAAAAACATGGACAAAAGTGTTTCATTCTTGGTCATCAAAGTTTGCTTTAAACTAGTCAGTCATGTCTCCCAACAGTTTAGTGCGTTTTGATGTTAACTGCAAGTTTTGATTATTTTGCCTACAATGCAAGATGTCAGAATACCTAATTCCCAGACATACAAATTCTTCTGAAAACCAATATTTGCATACAACGCCCCTTCAAAGACTTTTGTTCAATTTCTATTGTTAGGTGCTTGATTTATTTTATTTTATTGTTAGGAGGCATTCCAGTTCTTGTAAGCCAACAGACTATAACCTTGTTAACTGATATGTTCATTTTTACCTTTTTCAACAGATATTCAAGTTATTCACTGCTTTTTCTTTTTTTATTATTATATAAATTTTAAGTAGCTTTTTTTTTTTTGGTCTTTCTTTCCTTTATTTTCATTGAAGAGAATCCTTGCATCCTGCATCCTCACTTCTCCAGCACTAAACCTGGGAGAATTTGTGACATTTGACATCTGTGAGTTGATTTCTGAAGACTGAAGTTCTGCAGTTGCTGAAATGGCCGAAGCTTCCGTAAATACAAGTGCACAGGTTGAAGTGAGTATTGATTTTGTACATGAGGTAGAGCTTAGAACACAGACCAAAGGTTTACTAGCTGGGTGAGGTCTATTTTTTTTCAAGACATACAACATAGTGGAGTGATACGATAGATGGTTTTCAGATTTATGTAGATAAAAAGAAACAGGTGAAGTTACAGCTGGTTCCACTAGCACCACATACTTGAGTACTGCAAATGAAGTAATAGCAATAGATGGTGCTGTCATCCACGAAGTGTTGGTTTTCATTCTCCTCCATCTATAATGATAAATTTTCTTAGTAACAGAGTCAACTGCTCTACATTTTGGAAAGACAAATCTCCAACCTCTAAGTATTAAGTATCTTTTCTATAAAGCTTTTCAGTTTTGGAGGTAATTAAGTTGTGTTAGAATTGGGGAAAAAAATCAAATAAAGCTGAAAGATAGAAAATTCCACAATTTAACAGAACTAAGCAAGAGATTGTGAGTTTATTCCATCAGTGATTTAGTCCTGAACTGACTGGCCTGAAGTCTGTTACTGTGTTTTCAACTCCTTCTCATTGAGTATTTTTCAGTAACCAAGGAGCAATATTTTAAATCCCTTACTCTCCCTCTCCCCAGTTTGCAGGCAGGCCTAGGGGTAAGTCTGGTCTCGTATAAGAGTCCCTGAGTTATTTCCCAAACCAGCCCAATAACTCACCCTCGTTTGCTGAAGTGTTCTTGGGAAAGACTGGTGGGGCTCAATGTGTTTTGGGGTTTTTGTGAAACATAAATCCTCTGTCATGACAAAGCTGCTCAGGGAAAAAACAAACAAACAAACAAAAAAAAAACAACAAAAAAAACCAATTCATAGAGCTATGATTTTTTGCCTGGAGCACAAATGTTTCCACACTGTGTGGCTAGGCTTCCTGCACACGCTAGCACCACAGTGGGGGCCCAGGACACCTGTGGAGGGTCAGATGGGCTGGAACAGTGACATGGTGGCCCTGGGCTCTTGCCCCCGGGCACAAGAGAGGGGCTCTATTCCTTGAAGTAGACAGCAGTAGTACGGCCCCAGTGCTGCAGGTCCTGAGTCCCCTTTCTGCCCTGTCTGAGGAGTTCTTTTCTCTCTGTTTGCAAGCTGCTGGAAATTTCAAAAAGTTTTGTCTGATTTTGGGGTAAAAAGGCTAAATAGCCACATCATCTCTTCCATGAGCACAGCCGTGCAGCGTTGACACACTCACCCAAGTCTGACCACACTGCCAGGCATATTCATCTGTTAGTAAGACAGTCCATAACCTCTTTTATTAAGTCAGTTAATATCCAGAACTGGGTTCACAAAACCCTACCAAGGGAAACCCTAAGGCATCCTGAAGTTTTCACCCACTTCTGCTGGCGCAAGGGAACTAACTATGCAGCTGCTGAATACTCAAGACACTTGATTTTTGGTGACCAGAGACTAAGAGCCAGAGTTCAGCTTAGAAGGTTTCAGGCACGCAACTGGCTCAATCAGCATTGATTGTTAATTGAATGTCAAGGAAGGAACTGCTGGCCCCAGTGTTTGCCAGCTAAAAACATGCAAATCCATGCAAGTGCTTCCAGGCTCAGACAAACTCCTGGTCCTCTGCTGTGCTTCCTACAGTTCTCCAGGCTTACACTCCTCTTATGGGTTGTCAGGGATCTGGAAAAATAACCTGCCTCCATGGGTCTGCTGGACACCTGACTAAAAACCTTAAAACAGGGAAGGTGCCAGTAAGTCAACAGCTGGCACCTACTGCACCCAAACGGTTACGCAACATTGGCAAACCAAAGTTCTGCCCATAATGCCACTTTCAATAGTCCACAGTTTTACAGCTACATATGCTCAAAATCATCATTTCCAGAAAACTGCACAAGACTTAAGAAGTTTAACCAGAATGTTAAAAGAGCTCTTCAGAAAAATACATTATCATAATATTTTGCCAACTCTTTGAACATATTTATTCATGTTTGGATTCATGTAAGGAAGTATCCATGCTATAAATTGTTATTACAAACATGTCATTAAATAGTACATTTATAGTCATAAACAAACAAGTCATTTTTACACACACTAATGCTGGATTTCCTGCTACAAAACTGGAAATGTATTCGACCACCTTGTATTTTTGTTCATTCTTGATATAAAAGGATAAAGTCGCTGCGTTAAGTTTACACATACTGTTGTTTTTTATGTGCTCAGACTGGATACACAGAGGATTTGTGTCTGTTACTCTAATAACACATATACTGGAAACTTAGCCTTCTGTTCTTGTTATTGATTTTGGGTATAGTAAGTGATTTTAAACACTGCAGAAAATTATAACTGTAGTAACAAAGAAAAATATGCTTTTTCCTGCTTGCTCATATGAATGATTGATCTGTTATGAAAAAAAAAAAAGAAAAGAATATGCTTGTACCGTAGAAAGGCTTGATAACACCAGCTGGTTAAAGGAAAATTACATTTTTTTATTTTCCAGAACATTACTGTGATTAGCAATATGAAAATGCACTGCCTGGTTTTTCAGATACCAGGGAAGCAGAATTCTTCAATGCTGTTCTCCTTTCTGTTTTCTATTTCCTGCAGATCAAGTTGATAATACTCAAATGTCACACGATTTATGTGTTTGCCACTGGAGACCATCCGTAGCACAGTATTGTCACAACCAATCTTCATTTGAGCTAATTAGGGAAAAAAAGATAGAGAGAAAACATTAAGATAAAATTATATGAGAGAGAGGGAAAAATGATCTGTTGACTAAGGATTACAAGGCAATAATAGGGTTTTGAAAACAAAGAACATTTGAGCATAGTAATGACTGGCTAGTGTTGCTATTGCTGCCTAAACACCTTATTTTACATTTGTTAGTTTTACTTTATAACATTTCATCATATAGCTATTTCATCAGGTGCTGTAGCCTTCGCCCCGGCAGATGCTGCTCACCCCCCCCACCCCCCACAGTTTCATGCATATATGTGACAAAGAGGATGGTGTGTGCTTGCACTTGCTGCAGCTGGATACTAGAACTGAAAGGTGAGGGATGGTGACATCCTACCTTGGAGATCTCCAAAACTAACAGCATCATATTGCTGGAAACACCCAGACTGCTGAAGTGTGATTTCCCTTCCTTTACACCACCAGGAAAGCAGTTTAAATGCCATAGCTGAATATGTAACAGCTCTGCCTTCATTTATTATGAATTTCCAGGCTTGTCTGTTGGCACTAATGATCACACATGTCATTAGTATTTTAAAATATGTGGAACTTAATCTTGTTATCATAATTACTGCAGGGGCGAGCGTAGGTGTTTATGGGTGCGCTGCATCACACCTCTGGATGCTGGCTCTCATGTTTTGCTACACATGAAGTTCACCTGTCTGAAGGCAACATGGGCTCAGGAGAGCTCTGCGCGGCCCCTCCGGTTACGTGTTCATTTGTAGAGAGGGATGAGGAAGGAGGAGCTCTCACCAGACCCATGAAAGGAGTGACAGAGGTCAGCCAGTGGAAACATCTTGGATGGGTCTAAGCCAGTTCCTCCTAACAGCTCCACAAAGTCCCCCACTCCTGCACAGCCCAGTGACGGATTCTAAGAAGACAGAGATTAAAAGTTATTTGCCATGTTTCAATGAAAACAACAATTCTCTAGACAGGATTGCAGTCAACACCAGGGTTTAAAATTACTTTATGCTCAAACCTGTATCAAATCAGGCTGTTCAAGCAATAGTACTTCAATTTGACATTTATAAATTAATTTCTTGAAAAAATTCCAAATAAAGACCTAGGTGGGCTCTGAAAAATTATTGGCATGTAGTTAAGGTGTCAATCCAATTAATCCCAGTGCAGGTAAGAAATCTGATCCTGGGTGCTCAGACGCTTAACCAAATGAACAGAGTCGGTGCTGCATGTGTGCCCACACCCAGCTGGCATACAGTGAATTAGGCTCCTCTCTACCTAAAGTGTCCTTGTGAAAGCCACATGTAAGGCAAGGAGATAACTATGGACAGCTGAAGCCAACCAGCTGAGGCTGGCTTTGTCCTCAGGCACCATGCTGCAAACCAAATTCCCACTGTTCAGCCAGCAGCCTGTCTCCAGCACTGCAAAGATGACCCTTGTTCCTGAGCTCTTCCCACCTACTCAGCCCTTTTGCTGATCACTCCTTCACACTTCTTGTTCCCCTTCACTGTGCGAGTGAGATTCAGACATCTCTTAAAAGCTCCTTGCTTTGCCCCAGGGACCTCCCTCTTTTCATCTGGGTCTGCTTCTGGGCCTGTGCCTCCAAAGCCATTCCAGCCCCCTCCAGCCTCCACCAGAGTTGTCATTTTTCTTCCTGAGTCCTAGGCCTTGCTATCAGACTTCCGAGATGCTCCTAACAGCTCCTCTTCCTCTATCAGTTTTGGTGCAAGTTACCTCTTTTCATCCAGGTTTTGAAGCCTGGCCCCTCCTAATACATTGTTTTATTCATTTTTTGTTTTCTTTTCCTGCAGCATCAGCAGATCAGCTCTTGCTGCCAATTGGCACACACAGCTAACATTTGTCACCCATTCCTTACCTTGATAAAAATAGATACTCTTAGCACTTCCATTCATGCTGTCCTTCATGCAGGGATACCACACACAAAACCAAATAGCTCTGTCTTCATTTTGCTCTAACCTCTTCTTTAAAACTTTTCTTTGAGGCAATCCTCTCAAAATCAAAAATGAATGAGCCCCTGTGTTTTCCACTGACAGAGACATTGCCACTGGTTCTTGCCTGCCTGTTCATGCCCTGCCTCCTGCTAGCACCTTGCCATAATGGCTGTGGGCCCTGGCTGCTGCTCAGACATTGGCAAGCCCCAGGGAGGACTGAGGCTACAGTCTCACTGGCAGCAGGAGACAAACTTTCTTGCTGTTCTGGACATTTTGGCATCTGCATTTTTTTGGACCTTCCAAGCATAGGATGCCACCAGCATCTCTTGTCCTCCATTCCTGGTCATCCCAGAACACCAAATGATGTGTGCCAGAGGACATGGACTGGGGGATGCACTGCACAGTGAGCAGATCGACCAGATGCAGCTGGATTTCCACTGTGGTAATACCTTGCTGCATAACCCACTCTGTCTCCTCTCTGTTCAGAATGCTTGCTATGAGAACTGCTCCAAAAGTAGTGTTTCCTACTTTATGATGTTGGCCCACGATGACAGAGGTGGATGTTGGTGGTATGGCAGTAGAGGTTGAACCTTCCCACCAACATTCCATTAGGTGTTGTTGCTGTGTGACAGATGGCAGCAGAGGGGCACTCTGACAAAATGGCATCTGACATGGAAACGAGCATGAAGTAAAGGTGGGGCATTGAGTTCCTCCATGCAGAAAAAGGGCACCCACTGACATTCACTGATGCTTGCTGAACATTTATGGAGACTGAACAGTGAGGCGGTGTGCTGCAGCAGCGGTAACAGCGACATGAAAGATAAGACACAATTACAAATGGACATACATAGCTGTCACACCATGAAATGAAGAACATTTCAATTAGCTCATCCCTGCAAACTGGCTAACAGTGGTGACTATGTTGAGTGTTTTGTAGCTGAGAATTTGCTCTATCAAATAGTGTTATTGCGCATTTTGTATCTGTTGTACTTTCCATGGAAATAAATAGGAGACATTACTTTTGGAGCAACCTGCATACTTTGAGAAGATTTAATGGAGACAGACAACTCTGGTAGAGCACTCCTTTATTTCTAATGTAATTCTTACCCTTTGTTACAGTGCACAATATTTACATGTCTTAATAGCACTTTGCACAGTTGGTTCATCTCTGCGGTATTACAGAGAAAGCAGACAGACCAAGCTCTGTTCTCTGGGAGACCAGCTCTGAGGCTGAGCACACACTGCTCTGAAGCACACACACCCTCACAGCCAGAACTGTGGCAACCCCTGTTCCAGCCCACCAGGAAAACTGCATGCGGTAGTGATTTTCCAGGTAACAAATAACTCACCTTCAAAAAGAGGCCGTTTAAGTGTCCCACGATGAGATCGGAGATTTTTATCACCACTGGGTAAATTATAGAAAAACTGCAGTTTCTGTGTTGATGAGGAATGACCATGGTAAACCTTCCTGAGGGAGTCTGAGAGATGACATTGCAAGCTGGGGCACAGGAGAAAGCACAAGAATTAGCTGTCTTGTCATTACTGCCCACATGTAGTAAAATCATGTACTTCTGGTAATTACAAAGAACAGTTTAAGAGCTGAGAGTTGAAGACAAAAGCTGAAAAATACACATGTGGTATTTTTAGGTTTTCTTGCATGGAATTTTTCCCTAGAAATTCTCCATCCATTGGTTATGGCATAGTATGAGGTCTGGCAGAATTTTGGGATGAGCTGTCAACGGGAAAGCCCACACCCCAAATGCACACATCAGGGATGTGTGTTGTCCAGGGTTTGTACTTTCTGCCACTTTGAACAATGGTAAATAGGTATGCAGGGCTTTCATTTGTTTTCACTCATCATCACCTGATATTCCCAGCAAACACCCAGGACCTGTCTTGCTCCTCATAGCTGGGTTTCCTTAGCCTGTGACATATCCCACTGAAACACCCTGTCCCTGGAGACACTCAAGGTCAGGCTGGATGTGTCTCTGAGCAACTTGATCTAGCTGTAGTCGTCCCTGCTCATTGCAGGGGAGTTTAGATGTATTAGATGGCCTCTAAGGGTCCCTTCCAACTCAAACTATTCTGTGAAACCAGAGCAGCACGTACTGATTTTGTCTTAAAGTTCAACATTAACAACTCAGGTCAAGCAGCAGCTTGTAGTCTGCATCACTACCACTTTTCGAAAAATTATGCAGGTGATCATTATTTGTGCCCTGGCAGCTCATAGGCTCATCACTTACAACTGTATTCTTGGAATCATACTCCACTCATCACATCCCCGTTCCATATACTGAAAGTACTGTTGATTTTTTTCAAATACCTTCTCCTCGTTGTTCACTCATATTTAGAGGTCGCTCAGATTAAAATCTCTGGTTTACTTGCTCAAACCAAACATCATAAGACATAACAGTGTTAAATTTGAGAGATCTGGTTTGAAATAAAGATCCTTCTTGTTCTGAATACAGATGCAATGTTCAAGTGCTCTCCTATGCTTTGTTTTTTCCTCTTTCCTGCACAGAGGCAAACTGGACCAGAGTCAAACACTCAGGCAAAACCCACCAGAACAGCATCGGTGCAGAGAGTATCAGACTTCAGTGCTTACAGACACATTTGTTCTGCTTCCTACCAAAACTGCAAGCCACTTGGTAACACGAAATCAGACTTACGGAAGAGGTTGACATTTTTCTTGACTGTGACAGTAAATCCACTGCCTGGCTGGTGAATCCTGAAGAAGATCATTGCCACATTCTGCGATGACCTGATGCTCCTCTGGACAGTGCCACTCTCACAGAAGTCTGTGTACCTTTGGGAATTGGGGAGGGGGTGGTCCAAGGAACTAGGAAACTTCTCTCCTTTGAGTATCCAGCCATCAAATACCTGCAGGGGTTCAACAATTAAAACCAGGGCTTTTGTGCATCATCCTGCCAGCAGAGAAGAGAAGCATGAAGTATTACGGGCACTACTTTAATTTGACATCTGATGGCCAATTCACAGCTTCCAAATAAAACTACTATTGTTTATCTACATCCTAGCATTTATCTAAATATCCAAGCTTCAGTCAATACTTAGGAACAGAATAATAACAGATATAAATCTTAGTTTTGTTTTTATTTCCTTCAAATGACTATTTTGGTGACGTATCTGATGGAAACAATTCTTTTTGCTTCAACACCATCAAATTCACATCAGTTTCTGGATTCATTAATATAGCAATTCCCTTGCTACTAAAACAAGTTTCTGGCCAACTTGATGTGGGAGCCACATCAAAAAAAGTTGCCCTCTTGTGCCCTGAGCTTTAGGCCCACTGACCTGGCCTGTATTTTTCCACCACCTGTGTCTTCAGCTCATTTTAATGGGCCAAGGGGCTTCCCAGTGCACCAGCGTTTCAGCCCAGAGGAACAGCACAATGAAGCTCTGGTGCGGAATTTTTGGCAGAGGTATTGCTCTCTCCTGTGTCTTTTCTTTCAGTACACTCTAACCAGCGGAATGCAGCTCAAACTCTGCTTACTTGGCCGGAAATTAATCAGCGACATCTACGAATCTTTCCTCCACAACAAAAAAAGCGAAAAAATTGCCCTCCTCATGTGCAGGGAAATATGTCAGAATAGAAATCTATTAACTCCAGCACAGGCATGAAGTTGATTTCTTCTCGCTTCCCTCTCTCACCCAGCAACTCCTACTGCATTCCTTTCTAACACACTGAACATCTGAGGGCCAGATCCTGCCACCGCTTTGGTGAGTAATCCTGTGAACGTGTATGGGACACTTTGGTGGCAGAGCTGCAGGACTGGTCTCCAGATTTGCTGGAACTGAAAATTTTTTGAAGTCATGTGAAGCAGCTGCTCAGATTATACCAGAGGAAAGCTGCCTGTAGAAATACAGCAGCATAATGAATGAATGGACGACCCAGTAATCAAAGGAAGGAAACCATTATAAAGCCCTGGAGATCACTTGGTGTTTGTCCAGCTTTCACAAGCAACTCTCAGTCTGGGGTCAAGATCCTTGGGCACACAGAAGGCTGAGCCAACCTGCAGCAACATCTGGGGAGACCCCAGGCAGGGGCAGAGAGACAGGGCTCTCCAGCAGCTCAGCCTGCTGCTGCACGTGGGGCTCAGTGCTGTGCTCACAGAGGAGCAGACATGTGCCCTCCTGCCTCCCGTCACCTCCAGAACTGACTTCACATCTTGGCCAAAACTCCAGCAAAACACTCCAGCAAAGTTTCCCCATTCTGGACTATGAATGGCTCTGTGTCACTATCCTCCCACTCAGTCAGAACAAGTGTTCTGAAAACCTCTGGCAGGGGCGTTCGGAAATCCTTCCTGCAAATATCCATGTCCTAACCAGCCAATGCCCTGTGCATGGAAGTCCTGGCTCAGTAACAGCAGAAAGTGCATCATCAGTGCTTGCATGGCTTGTGGGATAACCGAAGCTATAAGAAAACCCTTCCCATGGGTCAAGAGCCTTAGCTCGTGCTGACTAAAATTTTCAATCGGTCACAAATGCTTTGTAAACGCTCTGCATGTGCACAGGCACTCATGTCCATGTGCGCTGCCTGCCCCTTCCATACACAGCCAGCACCCAACACCCAGAGCAGGGATGGGGACGAACAGCAGCACCTTACCTTCAGGAAGTCACCTCCTTGGCAGTCGATATTCACAAAGTCATATTCGATGGTGAGGAGCTCCTCAGGTTCACCGATGAAGAATGTGGCGCAGTGCAACTGGGGCTGATCCGCAGTGAAGGTGAACTGCCCCTCAATGCTCAGCATATCAATGCAGCCTGCAGAGACAGGGCCGGGCTCTGCTCTGCCTGTGGGCAGCACACAGCCAGTGCCTGCTGCTGGGCATGGGGACAGCAGGGATAGACCCAGCACTAAGACCCAGCAGCAGGGAGGAGGGGGTTGCAGGTGAACCAAGAGGCTGCTGAGCACAAGGGGATGCTCACAGGTGTGACATATCAGGGTGTATCAGGGTGGAAAACTGCTGCTGTGCATGTGCACAGCTGTAAAGACCCTGAGTTCCTTCAGATTTCTCACTCATCACAGCTTCTCCATCTGCCCCATCTGCTGGGGCTGGGCTCTGCCCAGGGCTGCAGGTGTAAGCCCCTGCCCTCCCCCCATTGGTGGGACCCCCAGCCCTCAGCTCCTGCTCTAAGCTCTCTGCCTCAGCTTTCTAAAGTTACAACACTCTGCCCTTCTCCCCTCAGCCCCGTCACTTCCGAACAGCCCTGAGCTCCCCCAGCACCTTCCAAGATAACTCACGCAGCGACCGCCGGTAGATGTGCCCTGCGGACAGCTCCCGCTTCAGGTCTTTGCTGAGGAGCAGGAAGGGCTCATCTTCACCAGCATCCCTCACCTGCGGGGAGACAGCGGGAAGAGGACGGGGCAATGCGAAACACAGCCCCTCCCTGCAGCTCTCCAGAGCAGGTGCGGGCAGATCGCATCCCTGCTCCAGAAGGGATGCAGCTGCATAACAGCTCGGTTACGAGCTGCTGCAGCGACGAGTAACCTGGCCCCTGCGAGGTGAGCCCCGCATAGTGAGCCTCGAATCCGTAGCCAAAAGCACGAGGTTGAGAAAACGATGGATAAATAAATGAGGATGCAGGCTTGCGGGTTAATGTCAGTCCTGTGGCCAGGTGCAGGGGCAGTGGGAGTAGGAAGGGAGACAGGCAAAGCATAACACTCAGAGGCTGGGGATAAAGTTAGCAGAGAGCGGAGAAGTGCAGCGAGGTGCACTCGCCCCGTTGCTCACCTCGACGTAGCGGGTGTCCCCCTTGGAGGCTGCCAGCAGGATGAGGACGAGGTGGCACTGCAGCTGGAAGGTGGACGGCATGGTGGCACCCCCTCCGTGCACGCTGAGCACCTGCTTCTCTGAGCCGGCAGGCAGGAGCCGCCAGGGCATCTTCAGAGACTCTTTTTATAGAGCAGTTGGGAGGGGAGGCACTTGGTCCCCGTACTGATAGGTTAAACCATGGTAACTGAATTCCTCTCACAGTGACACAGTACGTGGGCATGACGAGGGTCCAAACCACAGCCACGAATTCCCCACCCGTTTCGCTCCCCGCGCTGGCAGTGGCAGTGCTACTGCTCTGTCTGGAGGAGCTGCAGAGCTCCCGGGGGAGAGCCCGTCCCCGCGCAGCCCGGTGCTCGCTCGGCACGGAGATTTCCAGGCACTAAGCGCAAAGTGAGGGGCGAGGAGCATCTCTCCCTCCCGTCTCCCGCTTGTCGGCTCCGCGGGCACTCCGCTCCCGGTGCTCCTCCTGCTGTCCCAGCGCTGTCTTCCCGCTCCCGCACAACGGGTCTGCTGCAAGGACACGGCAAAACCGAGCAGCCCTTCCCGCAGACACAGCTTTTGCTGAAATTAGGAAACCTGGGAGCTCCGGAGAGGGGATTTCCCACTGACCAGCCGATACGGCTGTTTCTCATTCCTGATCTAAAGGGAAACCAAGGAAATGCCTTCAAAAGATGAACCTGGGGTGAACGTTTGTAACTCTGCGGAGTACTGAAAACTGTGAACTCAGCAGAGATTGGTTTTATGGCATGTTCTTTTTACAACTGACATCAAGTGATCTGATCCGTCCATGCCTTGCATACAGTAACTATCGTTCCCCAGTCTCAGCATCATGCTAACATCTCCTGCTCTAAGCCTTTCTGTTAAAAGCTCACTTCGGTTCAGCAAAAAATAAAAAAAGTGGTACAGACAAAGCTTTAGCTTTGCTCCTTCTGCTTTCACTTTTAGGGTTGGTAGGCAGAAACATTTGCCAGCTGTTTCACACCACTTGCTGGTCAAACAATAATAATAAAATTTTATTCTGTCTATACACCTATGGCTTTGACCTCACTATGCTGTAATTCTGACATCTGTAGTTCACTATAAACTATAGTATTCCTCAGAAGCCTTTCTGCCATTATGCCTTATCTGGCATAATACGGCATAAAGAACGCTGAGGAAACAGAAAACATTATTGAACTTTGGCACCATGCTGCACAGAGGGTGTTAAAATTGCTTTGGGAACAGAGTGGTCAATGGCTGAATGAACTGAGGTTGAATTAATTCATCTCCACGTCCTCACCTTGAATGGTTTAAGTACTGTGGTCGTGGGCAAGCACTGTCAGAAGCACGAAGGGAGCTCGGAACCTAAAATCCATTGGAGCTTCTGGGGAACTGAGGTTTTGCTGGAAAGCCGCAAGGTGTAGCCCCAGCCGTCAGATGATGCACAAGGTCGCTCCGGTGCTGGGATGTGTCCCGGGGAACAGGAACCCGCAGACCACAAGTTGCTGCAGGGCAGCCCGGCCTCGTGAGCTTCTCTGTTCACACATTTACTTCCTGAAGAGGTGAAACAAGCTAGGAGGACAACACAGTGGGCTGCCTGCTGCTTGCTTGTGGAAGCAGCCCTGGGAGACATCAGGGGTGTCGCCAAAGCACCCAGAAGTGGCATCCAGAGCTCTGTTTCAGCCCCTGTAAGAACCCTGTCTGTCCAGGGGATTGGATGCTGCTGAGTGCCTGGAAGTGCCTGCCAGCCCCCAGCCCGGACCTCAGCTGCTGAACTCTTGAATGTCTCCCCTCAAGGAGGGAGAGTGCTTGTTTGTGTGAGGATTTCACTTGTTATTGAAGGCTTGTTTGAATTCAGCTGTAAAAAGGAGGGAAGGGTATGTGACACTGCAGCTCAGCCTGTCTGATAATCCACCTATGAGCTCATCTGCTCAGACAAACCATACCAACAGCAATGCATAGCTGAGGTCTGGGTCAGCACTACCTGCAGGGATGCCCTGGCAAGCAGATAACCCTGGGCTGGAGGGCAGTGAGCTGCTGGCAGGTGAGGTGAGGGGACTGTCATTCCCCAGCCAACAAGGAGCGGAGAGAGGTGAGGAGTCTCCTGCACCACTGCTGCCACCTGGGACCTATGGCAGCTCTGTGCTTCCTGTGCAGCTGCTGGCCCTCCCCAGCTCCCTCCCCTCGGAGCCTGCCCTCCCCCATGCAGACTCTTGCCCCAGCTCTGCTTGTGATAAAGGACGAGGCTGAGCTCTCCAGGAAATGTGATTACACCTAACAAAGCAAGGAAAAACCAACAGTTTAAACAGGGTTCCAAATGTCTCTACAGCACTTTGGAAGGAAATATCACTTTAAAGGGGATAAAAACCTTCAGGCAAATGAGGAGGGTGCCATTTTTCTTTCATCGTGTTGAGTCACATTAACACATCACATGGCAACTTCGTGTTGTCAACATCAAATTAGACAACACAATAGAATATGTTCCTGGTCTGTTTCTGCTATGGGGCAGCTATCTCCCTGTGACACCACCACACCACAGCCCATGGCTGTGACTCAACGTTGGGACTCTGCACAGGACATCACCTGCCCCATGCCACGGTGCCTCAGAGTCGCCCTGGAGTCTCAAGTAGGGTTGTGGGAGTGTTTGGGGGCCCCCAGCCCCTGCCATGCATCATGCTATGAGCCTGTAGGTGTCTTGTCAGCTACTGCTTCAGAGGAGACATCCCGCTGTGGTGAGAGATGCAGAAAATACAGCTGAATAAAGTGTAGTGAAACGAACAATGTTTACCCTCCCCCATGGAGATGAAGTGATGCTCTGTGCTGTAATGCAGGTACTAAATGTGTTTTCCTCTCCTCACTACTGTACGGAGAGTCCACGGATGATGCCATTGGCATGAAGCTTTGCAGCGAGTGGTGCTAAAGCTACGGATATCCCTTGGGGCTGCTTCCCCCGTGCAAAGGGAGATGGGGTGTTGTGAACCAGCGGTGTCCCTTGAGGCCTCATCTCCACAAACAGCACCCTGCTGAATTTCTGTGAATAGTCCCTTTATTTATATACAAGCTTCTTCACAAAGACACCACAGGGAGCATCCCAGTGGCAGACCATCGCATGTCCCACAGGCTGTCCCATATCTGTACCAGGCAGTTCCTTGGCCCAGTAAGAGCAGCAGCAATCCCAAGGTGCTTCACCGTCAGTAGCATGGGCAAAGATGACCCTTTCTGCCTTGGGCACTCCATCCTCAGCTGTTGGTGCTGTTCATCACCACTGTTCAGCCCAGCTGGAGAGACAATGCAGGGAGATGCACAGTGCAGGACCTCCGGTTAGGACTCAGCTGCCTGCTGTGCCAGCTGCTAGCCACTGTGCTAAGTTACAGGCATTTCCCTTCTGCTCATCCCTGTTTTAAATCAGAATTAATTAAGGGTGTAGCTTTTCCTTTCATCCATGGTGTCTGGGAGCTGTAGCACTATCCAGCCCTTGCTGCTTCTCATATGGCAGCATTCCCACACAAAGACCTGTGTCTTTGTGGGCTAGGGGAATGCTGGGTGCCATTTGCAATTGATTATACAGGTATGGCATTCAGATGGCTACAATTCTTTCTGCATATTATTCCTGGGAAGTGGAATTAGCTAGCCTGGATAAAGAATCATAGAATCATAGAATCACAGAATGGCTTGGGTTGGAAGGGACATCAAGGATCATCAAGCTCCAATCCCCCTGCCACAGGCAGGGCTGCCAGCCTCCACATCTAATACTAGACCAGGCTGCCCAGGGCCCCATCCAACCTGGCCCAGAACACCTCTAGGGACAGGGCATCCACAACCTCTCTGGGCAGCCTGTTCCAGCACCTCACCCCTCTCATGCTAAAGAACTTCCCTCTGATATGCAACCTAAATCTTCCCTCCTTCAACTAAAAACCATTTCCCTTGTCCTGCCATTATCTACCCTTGTAAAGAGTTGACTCCCTCCTGTTTGTAGGCTCCTTTTAGGTACTGGAAGGCTGCAATGAGGTCACCCTGCAGCCTTCTCTTCTCCAGGCTGATCAAGACCAGCTCCCTCATCCTGTCTTCATAGGGGAGGTGCTCCAGCCTCTGATCATCTTTGTGACCCTTCTCTAGACCCTCTCCAACAGCTCCCTGTCTTTCTTGTACTGGGGGCCCCTGGACACAGTACTCCAGATGGGGCCTCACGAGGGCAGAGTAGAGAGGGACAATCATCTCCCTGTTCCTGTTGGCCACCCCTCTTCTGATGGAGCCCAGGATACCACTTGCTTTCCAAGCTGCAAGAGCACACTGCTGGCTCATGTTAAGTTTTTCATCCACCAGGACCCCCAGGTCCTTCTCTGCAGGGCTACTCTCAAGGGTTGTTCCTCCCAGTCTGTATATATGCCTGGGATTCCTCTGGCCCAAGTGCAAAACCTTGCACGTTGCCGTGTTGAACCTCATTAGGTCCCTCCCTTGCCAAGTTCAGTTCTGCCTGTGCCTTAGCTTTCCTGATTCCATGTCTGCAAGTCTGGACAGCATCCCTGTATTCTTCCCAGGAGACATGCCCTTGTTTCCAAAGCTTGTGTGTACCTTTCTTCGCCCTCATTTTGCCCTGCAGGTCCTTGTTAAGTCATGATGGTCTTCCGCCTCCTCTGCCCACTTTCTTACTCAGAGGGACGGAGAGCTCTTGTGCTCTCAGAAAGGCATCCCTGAAGAGTAGTCAGCTTTCCTCAACATCTTTGTCTCTAAGGACAGCATCCCAGGAAATCTTGGCCAACAATTCCTTGAACAGCCTGAAGTTTGCTCTTCCTAAGTTCAGGGTCCTGACCCAAACTTTGCCAGGGCCACATTCCTTGAGATCACGAACTCAACCAGGGCATGGTCACTGCAGCCCAGGCTGCCTCCAACCTTAAAGCCTTTAATGATCTCCTCCTCCTTCGCTCACCTCCTGGTGAGCATCAGGTCCAAAAAAAGCAGGTCCGTGAAGGAAGCAAAGAGATCTACTAGCCCTGAAATGTCACAGATGCCACTGCTGGGGCTAAATTTTAAGTTCTGTTGCTGCTAAATTTTATCAACTACTGCTCTGAAAAAAATTCCATAGAAAAAGAAGCAAAGGTGAGGTTATATGACAAATTACAGCTGAAGACATCACTAGGAAACTGTGTTGTTAATATTGACTTACAAAAAACTTTGCTTCAAAACCTGAGAGACTGCAGGACTAGTGTGGAGTGGAATGAAATAGAATGGAATAGAGGAGAACAGAACAGAACAGAAAGTTCAGTGGGAAGGGATATTCAGAGACCATCTAGTCCAACTGCCCAAGGAGCTTCTGCTTCTGGTCCATTTCCCTCATTCCATAAATCACCATAGGTTACACTGAGGTCACTCAGTACTCACAAATCACTACTGAATACTTCACATCAGTTCTGAGGCTCATCCATGTATCACTACCTGCTCCCCTGCAGGTGCTGGGGAGGGGGAGGAGGAAGAGGAAGAGAAGGAAAAAGAAGGAGACTTTCCGGCCACATCCCACGACTAATCATGAGGTTCCCTCTTTACAAACAGGTTATGCCACACTGTGCTATCATGGCAGGTAAGGGTCAGTTAATTGTCAGGACCTGGAGCCAGAGCATCCTGTGCATCCAGAACACATGCACACACCACCTCACCTCATTGCAATGGATCCCAGCCAGGGGCAAGCCATAGTGCAGACCTAGAAAACAATCAGTGTGGTAACATCCGAAGTCCCTCTGTTGTTTGGGTGACCAAACCATGACTGCCAGGCGCCTTGGGACTGTCATTGCACTGTGTCATGACTATGTCTGGGGACTGCTTGTAGCACATGAGATAGGAGTTTGGTCATTGCCATAGTGGTTATCAACGGATAAGGACAATTCTACAGAAAGAAACAGCATAACTACTGGAAAAGCTGTTAAAGCAGCAATGCTGTGGATCTACACTGGAAAAGTGACTAAAGTAATTAATTTGCCCCTATCAATATTCTGATATGATTCTCCTACACAAACCCAACCACAGTTTCAATGACAACTTGTCATGGTTTTATGATTTTTGGTTATTGGTATTCCATATCAGGAAAGGAAAACATTCCCATTCTGCTGTATTCCTTTAGTCCACCTTTGGTTTGGGGTCAGTCAGGTCTCCCACAGCACATGATCCAGGCTCAACCCAGTGCTCATCAACTCCCAGAAGGCAGTGGTCTTTCCATCGCTGACCTCTGTCCCTACCTGTGGCCCCAGTTCTGCGTGCCCATAGAACAAAATCCACCACCTCTTCTGAGCTTTGCTGTACATCTCTCTGTAATGACAATTCTATTAGCTGTGTGTATATCTATAAATTGGCTTTAAATAGAGCTGAACATTCTCTCAGGTGAAGTAAGCATAGCTTGTTAACTCTGGGCAGTTTGACACAAGAGATATGTGATTTGTCATGTTGAATGCCTTAGAGAAATGACAACTGCAAGCTATTGATGAACTGAAAGACTATCAGCATTGTGCAGGCTTGATGATAAGTGTTGCATTAACACTATTTATGGCGTTGAATAAAAGCAAGGACCGTGAAGCTCACAGTTTAGCAGGTTACAAATAATCAACATTATATTCAGACACTGAGATTGCCCTGAGGGTGATGATCACTACCAGCTCTGCCTGTGACTCAACCCAGCATCTACACAAAGCCATCAGGGCTAACAAGGGGAAGAAGAGAAAAGCTTTCACCCAGAAAGGAGAAATGCGATGTGGGAGGGGGTGGTGAGTGAAGCCATGGCACATGGCTCTGATGCTGTCTGTGCTCTCTGGCTGTGTCCCAACAGAGCAGCACCGGAATGAGTCAGCCTTCACCCCTCGCAGCCCCAATCAGACCCAGTGCCCTCGCAGAAAGCATCTCCTTCCCAGGACACAACACAGCTACCCAGGCTTTACTTGAAGGCAATGTTACGCGTGGGACCTGCAGAGCAGATGGTGCTGCAGAGTTCTCTGCTGATGCCTCCCCTCCCCAAACCTTGAGATTAAACGGGCAGAAGTCTGAGTTTAACATATTACAGCTGTGTATATACATTAGGAACACTGGACACACTGTACTCAGAAAATGCTGCTTTACTTATGGTGCTTTTTTCAGCACTTACGATTACTTGCAATAATAAAAAAGACTATGCCACAAACTGTGCTAAGATCATATGACATAGCTAGCACACTGTCATCTGCTCTGTGATTTAGCTTCTGTGACACTTGGATAATTCGTGGTCTTTGACCATCCAGCGCAATATCAACTATACAAGGAGTCAAACCACTCAGCGCATGAAATTCACTGATTCTAGGAGTAAAGGGTTGTAACCAGCTCTGCTGAAGTCGACAGAAAACCTTCAGTGTTGACTGTGGGAGGAATAGGATGAGGCTCCTATTTAACTTCTGTTGACATAAAAGAGAAGACAACACACTTCTCAGAGGTTCTGCCTCGTCCTACATGGCCAGTTTGCTGGCTCAAGGTGTTCACTGTCAGTTATTCTTCCTTTATTTACAGCGGAGAGGAGCCAAAGGGAGCTGCTATGCCTCAGAGCTGTGGCAGCGCTGTCTGCCCAGCTTGGTCCAGCACTGTGGATATATATCTTCTCTGTGATTTGCACAGGAAGGAGCTTTTCTTTAGGCCCCACCTTCCCAGTTTTTAGGCAATATTTCCTGTCCAATACTGATTTCCAGCACAGAAACACCAGAATGTCCAACGAGTATATACACAATAATAACAATAAAAAGGAAGAGATGGAAAAGATATTATTTTCCATTTTGATAGTTTGAGTATTTGCTTACAAATTATGAACACAGTGCAAAATCCAAGAGTCTTTCTGGGTTGCTACTGGAGAACAGCTCAGTTTACTTCACATACTGCCAGAAGACTTGCCTTTCTTTTGACAGAGGACCTGGCAGTCCTCACCCCTGCCTCAAACTACTGTACTGCTTTTGATACCAGTCCACACAGTAAATCCGGCCAGCAGCAAAACCAGGAGCAACGTTTGGCAGCTCCATGTCACAAAGGGCTCCTTCCAGGGGCTCACAGCACCGGGCACTTTCAATCAGCAAAGCTTGCCGCTGCCATCCCTGTTTACTGCTTTCCAGAGAGTGCTGCAAGAGCCCTTCATTTTCCTCACGCACTCGCTGGTGACACTTGGGGAGGGGGGGTGCGATGTACCCCATCCCCGCTCTGCTCCCATCGCCATGAGCTGACACATCCACTCCGGGAGCTCCCGGGGCTGCGGCGGTTGGGGAAACGGCGCCCTGTACTGTGACACCGCCCCCAGGCGGTGACGTCACAGACGGTCCGGCAGGGTATCAGGCTCCGCCGCTAGATGAGGCAGTCTGCCCGACGGAGCGATCCCGAAGTACACGCGCGCGAGGCGGCGCGGCTGTCCTCAGCCCGGCTCCCCCTCAGAGAAACATCACTCCTCCCCGGCTCCAGGTAAGCGCCCAGGCTGGGCTGAAACGCTGCCCGGCGGCATTATTTTGTGCGAGGACGAGGCCATGCCTTTGGTGCCCAGGTTAAGCTGTGCGGTAGTGCGTTTGCCTTAGATACGTGCTTGGATAACACGCACTGCGGTCATTAATGAGCGATACTTTCTCCTCCAAAGCTCAGCTCAGGGATGCATTCAAAGACAGTTGCAGTTCCAGACGTTTGGAAGGGAAGAATACGAGCCCATTTCCCAAGGAGCTCTCAGGTATCTTTCAGCTGAACTCATGCATTGCCAGCATGAGGAGGAGGGGGACTTGAGCTGGAAGGCTGGAGCACATGCCAGATCTTCAGCAGCAGTGATATATATATATATATATATATATTTGGTTGAACAAAAAAGCAACCCAAGTTTCTCTGGGGACTAATTGTATTCAGTTGCAGATGAATTTAACCCAGGTCACCATGGCTGGTTGCTGGCCACTGGTGTCAGGGTGTGCAAGGGGCTCTGAGGCAGTGCTGCAGAGGAGGTGAGGACTGAGAGCAGGATGGGGTGGTTGTGCTGCTCTCACCACACCCGCAGCCACAGCTCTTTCCTCTGTTGCCACACCATTGTGACAGCAGAAATAGTGAAAATCTGTGGAAACAGCAGCCAGCAGTGATGGCCAAATCAAGAAACAGGTGAATGCCAGATAATAACTCAATAAGCAGAACATTTGCTTGAGATTTCAGATGTTAAGTATATACCAATCATCTGGGGAGTTAGTTGTAGCTTTCCATGCCCATACCTCACGGAAGCGTACCAAAACCTCATGTAGTGTACTTACCAGGGGGCAGAAAGGAGCACAGGCAGACAGAGAGGCCAGCCCAGCTCACCTCCTGGCTTGTGCTGTAGAGCTGTCTGTTCCTTTTTCAAGACAGCAGCAGCATGCCCATCACTTCTAATAACACATGGTAGATACAGCACCCCAAGGTGACTGATGGTCAGAAAGTCTTCCCTCTCACTCCTTATTAGTACTTGTACCAAAGTCCTCCAAATCAGCCCTAAATACCTAAATTCCAATTTTTTTTCACAAAATGATAGACACCAGTTGCTAATCTATGATCACACAGGTGAGAACAGTAGAAAGAAGTCTGAAAGAAAAAGAGGGAAAAAAGGGGGAAAGAACAAGGGGAAGAAAAGAAAAAGGGGAAATGACAAGAACCTCTGCATTTGGCAGGGAACTAGGAAAAAAGAAGAGGAAGAGGAAGAAGAGGAAGAGAAAGAGGAAGAGAAAGAGGAATAAAAAGAGGGAGAAAAAGAGGAAGAGGAAGAGAAAGAGGAAAAGAAAGGAAGAGGAAAAGGAAGAGAAAGAGGAAGAGAAAGAGGAAGAAAAAGAGGAAGAGGAAGAGAAAGAGGAAAAGAAAGGAAGAGGAAAAGAAAGAGGAAGAGGAAAAGAAAGAGGAAGAGGAGGAAAAAAGGGGAATGTAAAAGAAAAGAAAAAGGGGGGGGAGGAAGAAAAAGGGGGAAGAAAATGAAAAAGGGAAGGACAAAATGAAAAAGGGGAAGAAAAAAGAAAAAGGGAAGAAAAGAGGGAAGAAAAAGAGAAGATGAGAGGAGAAAAAAGAGAAATAAGAGAGAGAGAAAACAGAAAAAAGGAAAGAAAAAAGAGAAGAAAAGAAAGGAAAAGAGAAAAAGGAAAGGAAAAAAGAAAAAGGAAAGCAAAAGAGAAAAAGGAAAGGAAAAGAAGAAAGGAAAAAGGAACGGAAAGGAAAGGAAAAGAAAAGGGAAGGGAACGGAGGGGAAGGGAGGGGGAGGGGAGGGGAGGGAAAGGAAAAGGAAAAGAAAAAAGAAAAGAAAAAAGATGAAAAAAGAAAGGAAAAGGAAAAGAAAGGAAAGAAAGGAAAAGGGAAGGGAACGGTGGGGAAGGGAGGGGGAGGGGAACGGAGCGGAAGGGAGGGGAGGAGAGGGAAGGGGAGGAGAGGGAAGGGGAGGGGAGGAGAGGGAAGGGGAGGGGAGGGAAAGGAAAAAAGAAAAAAAGAAAAGGAAAAGAAAAGAAAAGAGAAAAGAAAAGGAGTAAGGAAAGGAAAAAAGAAAAGAGAAAAAAGAGAAAAGAGAAAAGGGGGTAAGAAAAAGAGGGAAGAAAGTGAAAAGGGAAGGAAAAGAAAATGAAATGAATAAGGGGAAGAAAAGAAAGAGAAAAAGGGGAAGAAAAGGAGGAAGAAAGTGAATAACAGGAAAAGAAAGGGAAAAAGGGGAAGAAAAAGAAAAAAGAAAGGTCGAAGTACAAGAAAGATGGGAAGAATAAGAAAAGAAAAAAGGGGAAGAAAAAGAAAATAAGGGGAAGAAAAAGAAAATAAGGGGAAGAAAAAAAGAAAAAGGGGAAGAAAAAAGAAAAAGGGGAAGCACAAGAAAAGGGAAAAAGTGAAAAAGGAGAAGAAAAAGAAAATTAATGATGGGAAGAAAAGAAAAAGGAAAAAGAAAAATAAGAAAATGAAGAAAAATCAGAAAATGAAGAAAATGTGGAGGAAAGGAAAAGGAAAAAGAAAGGTCAGCCATGTAGCCATTCTACAGGACAAGAACCTCTGGATTTGGCAGGTAACCAGGAAAAAAGAAGAAGAAGAAGAGGAAGAAGATGATGAAGAGGAAGAAGATGATGAAGAGGAAGAGGAAGAAGATGATGAAGAGGAAGAGGAAGAAGATGATGAAGAGGAAGA
>NC_034438.1:24166248-24378733 GCF_002078875.1 Numida meleagris
TCATCATCATCTTCCTCATCCTGGAATCGACTGTAGGACCTCTGCGTGTAGCCATCCTGAGCTTTGTCAACAGCTTTATTCACTTTTTTCACTGCTTGCCTCTTTACCTCTTTGGCAATATCTTTTGCCCCTTTCACTAATGAAGTCCTGTCTTTGTATGTTTCCTCCATCTTGTATCTGCTCTACTGCAGAGTCAACTGCTGAACACTATTTGGAAAATGTACTGCGTGTTGGACGCCAGCAGGAAGAGGCCAAGAACCTGCAAAATATGAGAGAAAAAAACAAAAGTTTATACTTTATTTCTTATTTGCTTTCCCACATTATGTAGTACCATATCAAAACAGGACACCATAGTTGAGGACTTCAGCTATAAAAACATGCAGTATTTAGTGTTACAAGGAAAATATTCCAGAGGAAAATCTAATATCTACAAGTTTTCAGAATGAAATTTATAACATTCTAATTTTTCAATAGTTGCTGGATTTCGTTCTGAAAGAAAACAAGCTGTATTTCACATTGGCACTGTCCCCACTGAACCGTTCCATTTGAACTGCCACTGTCCCATTTGAACTGCTAGGTAGTAAAAGGCTACAAATATCTGCTTTTCTTCTCAAACATTTTCCATAAAGTTTCCGTAATACTTCCATCTCCCCAAATGGATAAAACTTGTCAGGAGGTAATATTTCTGAGCTCTGTACCAGTCTTCTAAAGTTGACTAAACTTGGTCAGTGCATTCACACAGAGCAATGCTTAGCAATGATTTTGGTGCAGCCTCACGCTATAATTGGTGCAGGGAGGCAAGAGTGTTGAAATGGTAACTGTTCCACACTTTGGCAATTTCCAGTCCCTGAATCAGACAGAGAGCATCCCTCTCTTACTTGCCTGTAGTAACAAGCAAGCTGGAGCAATTACATATCCTCAGCTAATACACCCAATGGTGTTAGTCCAGAATGAGTTCATGCTGATCTACCTGCGTGAAAGCACCAGAATGTTTCATCCTAGTTCCCCTCACAATCACCTTGCTATGGTGTTCCATCTCTTTCTCTGTGTCAGCATTTGTGACCCCGCAGCTGCATACCAAGCACCATGCTTATTTAACTGAAGAAATAACCTCTTCCTTTTTTTTGGGGGGGTGCAATGTTTAGGTATATCAGAAAGGTAATTTGGCTCATCACATGCCTGCACAGTCACTAGGGATGTTTGCACAATCACTATGTTTAGTAGAATGCAATGGTGGCTGAGTGCAAGCAGAAGTAAGGAAGAAAAGCAGGCTCTTTCTTTGGCAATGGTCCATAGTCAGACCAGCTGAAATTGATTACAGAACTGCACCATTACTCATGTCTTTGAAGGGGCAGGGTATGAAACTGGGGACTGCGTCAGGGTTGCAGAAACCCCACCTCTGGGACAAAGCAGGCTTAAATTTCTGTATCAGTGCTTCCAAGAAAACACTGCCTGCTTCCAGCTTGGGAAAGAGGTTATTTTTAACCACGATCATTTTAATGATCCATTTTTCCAACTTAGCTTCAGAAAAAGCTGAAGTTGCAGTACTGAGGATGCAGTGGGATGTAAAACAGGAGTAAGAACGAATGGCTGCAAATTTCTGAAGAAAATCCTATTCCTGAGGTGTTGTGGATCTGTCCCCTGAAGTTCACAGTAGCTCAGAAGCTGACATCTATTTGTTCTGTTGCAAACACTTTCCAGAAGTATATTCCTGGTATCGGTTTTCAGATTAATACTGCTTTGAGGGATAGAAAGAATTACAGACTTCATCATATTAACTAAGGACATGATGCACTTTTGATAAAAGAAAACCAACCTGAAATATCATAAAATATGCAGGTAAAAGAAGCCAAAAGATATGTCTCTAGATCTGTTCATTTTTATAATGATTACAGAAATTCACTTATTATTTGTTTTCAGTCCCTTCCTCTAAATTAACTTCAATCAGTCTGATTGTTTCTCAAAGAAATCAGGTGTGATGTCACAATTCAACTCTTCAGTGCAAACTGAAGCATTTACTGGAAAAGAAATACAGCCTTAGCAAAAAAAAAATTAAAAAAAAATCATATAATATTTATGACTGAAAACTGTAGCCTGCTTTTAGGTACATGATGATCCTTCTAAGTAGGTCATCTTGCTGAATCTTTTATGCTAAGGCAATTTCTCTAATTGCAGCTTTTCAGTTTTCAAGGTGCTCCTCCAAAGTTACTGTCTGTACTGAATTAGGCATGTCATCCTACGTGTGGACTGCAGTATCTACTAGCTATTACTGAATTACACAAAAACATTCACCAAACCCGCTGCAGCCTTCCACAGATTCTACCAAGATCTTCACAAGCTCCTAATCACTATTTTTCTGAGTGTGAACAGATCGTTTTGATTATTTTAGGTTATTTCAAGGTGTGCATGCACAGTGTATTTAAAGTCTTAAATGCTATGATTCTTCATATTTTCCTTTCAGAAATTACAGCCTTCTTTTAAAGATTTTCAGTTCATATTGATTTTGTCAAATTCAATTTTACTGTATAGTCTGTCTATGGAGAGAAGACAGCAGGAGTTTAAGAATATTGAATGGAAGTGCAAATGTCAACAGTGGCAAAGCAGTGATTGCACTTCCATGGTTCACCTACCTCATGAGTTCAGAGAGCTACACTGTAAAAATAAATCTTCAAAAGCAACTGAGCTGATAGTGTAGTTTATAATAGACCAAGTATATCAATAAGGAATTATACCTGTTCAAATTAATTAACATAACTCTGCCAGCAAAAAAAATCTGCACACAGACTAAATTAAATTTCTATCTAGGCAGACAGGAAAGATGCACTGAGTGTGAAAACAGAAATGTCTCTTTTATCTTGCCTGGGTTTCCAAGTGTCATGGTTTTGTGATTTTTGTTGTCAATATTCCACATCATAACATCATGTAAAACACTGGCAGTTGAAGAGTTAATCTTCTGTTTGTGGGGACTGCTGTTTTTGGGTGCTTGGTTCTTGGAGGGGGAGGGGAGGAGCTGCATTCCCCAGGGGTCTTTACGTCTGGGGCGGGGGGGGAGGGGGGGGGGGGGGCGGGGGGGGAGGGGGGGGTGCTGGTGAAGCCACCTGCTGGACCGGGGGTCTTTCTCTTCGTATGCGGCGGAGAAGCACATGATCCCCCTGCAGCTTATGGAGTAAGAATCTCAGCATTGAACTCTCTCTGTTCTGATTTGCTCGCCTCAATTTCAGTATCATATTTAGTAAATTAACGTTTCTCCTCGGATTGGTGCTCCTGTTTTGTTTTAGACTCGTCTACAAGTTCCCTACCTTTCCCCTTTTCCCTTTGTCTTCCCCAGGGCGTGGGTCTGCGGGTCCCCTGCCGCATCAGCCACCGGACCGAGTCGGGCCGGCCCCTTGACCACCGGCAATCTTTTTTACCTCTTTTCTCTCTTTTCCGGGCCTGTGGGCCTGTAGGCCTGCTCTCCCCCTGTCACGGACACAGATCCATAGGTAACGCCGTGACACCAAGCAGTGTACTTCATTGGACCACTATTCTTTTAAACAACTTTTCCTTCTCAATGAACTGAAATCCCTGCCTTAGGGGTGAGAAGTACAAAGAGCAATTACTTATAGCCCATGCATGATAGATCCCCACCCTTTTAATTATGTCAAAGTGATTGACTGCAAGTAAGCAACTGGAGACTCTGAAAGAATGAGGATTAGCAGTTACCTGCATAGCATAAAGCAGCTAAAGCAGATGAAAGTCCAGTCACTCTTGTTAGTGTTACCCAATAAGCCTGTTTGCTTTAACTAAACTAAACACCAGATTCCTGTTCAGTGCCTTCAACTAAAAATTAAAATAAAAATATAAAAATAATAACATTTCTCTGGGAATATAGTGTTTTTACTTGAAATAAAAATGTCGTTTCTAGTAATATTAACAGATACATTTTTCAAAACATACAAAGATACAAAGATTCAAAACAATCATATTATCTCTTTGCTCTAATGTTTATTCTTTTTCATTCTATTATATTACTAAATTAATTTCATTCTGCCACATTCATGTGATATAGCTGACAGTACATATTTTGCTACACCTAAAGTAAAAGCGGGACATTGCAAAATAATTCAACAAAGTCCCAGGAAGCTGTAAATCTGGGAGACATCAGAAAAGCTATTCCCACAAACACCTGCATCTTTGCTAAATGCAAGCTATGAGAGGACACAGTGAAGGCTCTGGGTTATTTAACAGGTACACAGTATTAACTATTTGCTCATCTTCACATAATAAATTGCCAGAATAGAACTGGAAGACACACTCAAATGGAGCTACAACATTTAGGATGCACTTAAGGACCTAGTATAGCATCCATCCTGTCTTTCTTTTGAATTTGTGAATACTCTTCAAATAGAAAGAAAATATTAGAAACACTTCATATTTAAATCAATGCTTCTGTATTTCTAGCCAACATTTTGATTTGAGTTTGATTTCTCCTTTTTCCAGCCTTCATTTTATTCTTATTCAGCTTTCATGGATACAAGCATTTTGTCTCTTCTGAGTTTATCTGTTGTCATGAGTTAGTCTTCATTTGAAGATATAATCTTCTGTTAGATCATAATCCCTTCCAATTATACTACTCTGATGTGTCAAATGTTTTTTTTATCCAGATGAAAAATAAGTACCTGAACATACAAATAGATTATGCTGTTTTCTCTCATGAGCTCTCAGCTGTGAAAACAGATTTAAGAAAATATATGAAAGTATTACTCATTGCTGTGTAATAACAAAGGATTCAAATTTTACTAAATTTTGCCAACAATTCTCACATGGTACAGTTCAAATCTGACACTGGATGCAAACCCACAAGCCACCACAGACCTGTGCCATACACAGAAGTACATCCCATTGTTGAATTTATGGGGACACCTATGGACTTCTCTCTCCCTTCATGTCCAAAACTGTCTCAGAAAAGCCACTCTTTTATTCGTAGTACTTGCTTCATTACGCCTGAATAAAGAACAGAAACCTCAATTTCAACACTTACGTAAGCACTGGCACAAAAGCTGGTGAGTAGAGGATTTTTTTCTGGTGATATTAGTTGATTGTAAGAGGGGCATTTATAGCCCAAGCTGATGTTGTTGGCCTCTTCCAGCATCCATGAGACACACACCCAGGCTGTGTCTCCTCTAGCCTTGGGCTGCAGCTGCCAAAGCAGTATAAGCCATGGCGTGGCTGCAGTGTCACCAACAGAGAGGGAACAGCAGAAAGCTGGTGTAGAAGCTGAGTTATTTTTGCTCAGTACTGCCACTCAAAACAAACAAGCAAATACAATAAAATCAAGATAAAAACAAGTAAAATAAAATGCTAGCACTTTGATGCATCTGCTATAGTCATGTTTTCTGCCCAGCTGAAAGAGGATAACACACTGCTCTGACCACAGAGACCCACCAGCTCCCTACAACTGCTCCAAGTGGAAAAAAGAAAGGAGATTGCCCTTACAATGGAAGAGACAGATTAAAAAGTCTAGGGGTAGTTACTGGGAAAAGTGTATCTTAAAAGCACTGAGAATGACACGAAGTTATAAAAACAAGTCAAGAAATCCTACTCAAAAAGAAAAGTAAAAAATAATTCATTGTAGAAAGCCATCAGGGAATAAAATCTGCAAATGCAACAATCTGCCCCAGTGACTCAAGATAAAAAAAAGATAAAAGTGATAAACTAGGTATAGATCTCTCTGTGATTGGAAGCCCATTTACTTATTAGTATTCATCCAGAGCCTTTGTCCAAAAATCTTTCAAAAATAGACAAATAATGAAACCAAGAATGACAGACTAAGCTTCTCTGGTTCAGCTGTGGGAATCTGAGGCAGAAAGTAAGCATTCATCAGCTTGACCTAGATAGTGAGGGGGAAGGAGAGAAAGATTTCCAGGTGTACTGCAAAGTGAAATGAGTCTGACTAGAGAAGATGAAGTGCATCAAATCTAACAAAAAAAGAGCCATCATGCATATATATGCATAGATATGTATATCTCTACTATTATATACCTGTAATTATATACATAATGTGTATATTTAAATGCTTATATCTATAACGAAACACTTCACTGCAGATAAGTTGTTAGTAAGAATAACTATGAATGTAAAGTTCAGTCAAAAAAGAAACACTTCTCCTTGTTGGCAGAAGGAACTTGTTTGCAGTTTATCTTACTAGTGCTAGAGAGTAATGAAGGAAATGCTGCTGGTAAAGCAAACTGCACTCTCTGACAGAAATATTAAAATAGAGAGGTAATGTTGCTGTATCTCATTAGGCTGGGTACACGAAAATAGGAATTTAAAATGGGGAATGCATTCCCTGAATTAAATAAATACTTGCATGAGTGAGGTTGAAGTATAGTCTATGAGGGTCTAGGTGGATACTAGGCTGAGCAGGAGACAGCAGAGTGCTGTTTTCCCACTGGCAGATGGGCTGCATTCTGGGTTCCACCAACAAGTGTGCTGCTGGCTGGCTGAAGGGAGTATTTCCCCTCTGCTTGTGTGCCACTTCTGGACTACCATGTCCCATTTTATCCCCTTACCACCACCAAAATTTAAAACAGCCAATGACAAACTGGAGAGGGAAAGGATCACTAAAATGTTTACAGGCCTAACGGAAGAAGCCTACAAGGAGAGGGAGAGGTATCTGGGCTTGCTAGGCCTCCGGAGGAGAAGGCTAAAGGAGGAAACGAATCACTGTATCCCATCACCTGAAGAGGAATTATGAAGATGATGGTGTCAGGCTCTTTCTTCTCAAGGGTGCAGAGCAAAGAGGAAAGAATGAACATCACAGGTTGCAACAAGGGAAACTCCATCTATTTCTAAGGAAGATGCTCTTCATGACAAGGTTGTGAATCACTGAAATGGCTGCTCAGAGGCATCAGCCTTGGAGGTATTCAGTATTCAACTAGACAACATCCTGAGCAACCTGATCTGAGTGTTGAGATAATTGCAGATTTTAGAGTAGATGATCTATGGAAGCTCTTTCCAACATAAACAATTCTATTATTCTAGAATGTTCCAACATGAAATATTATACTATTGTAACATGTTAAAAAAGCCAATTATCTGTCATTAAATGAGCTAATTTTTATAAAAGAAAATCAAATGGCAAGTGGTGAATATGAGAGTATGAAAACATCTTTCACAGAATAACTGAGTTTCCTAACCCAGCCTAGAAAGTGAACAATACCTCAGAGGACTCTGGAGGACAGGTAGCCTACTCACACCAAAGATAACAAAACGTAAATGGTTAGCTTAAACTGCTTAAACGACCACTAGCCGTATAAGAAGAGGAAAACAGTCTCCTATTTGCATACAAATTTGGTCTTGGAGAAGCATTTGACAACGATATCAGATGTGAATAGCAATTAAATAAGTATCCAGGTATCTGTCATTTCACATTAACTTGTACCTTGGCAGAACATAATTTCAGTGTTTTCAAAATAGATTTCTAAATAGCTCTTCTTTCTGTATATTTAAGTAAGAATTAAATTTCAAAGTTTTGTATAACCATGACAAATATTCATTTTGAAGTAATTAAAAGTTGATGATCTGTCTTCAGATATATTGGCATCTCACTCGTTTTTTCATATCATTTTTTATTTTAATTCTAACATGCTGATGGGAGAATTACAGACTTTATACTTACCTTATTTGCTAAGATTCTTGTTAAATGATCCAAAAGGACAAACATATGTCTCTTAAAAGAGAAAGGAACTTAATAAACAGATCACTGTATTTTTAAACTAGACTGCACACCTAAGTTCTCAAACATTGTGCGAAAGTACAACCAAGACTGCTAAAAACATATTGCAAGTAACTTGGTTTCACATCACCTTAGCTTGTCTGTTTCTCTTGTATGATATTTTGTAAATTCCTTGACTGAAAATCTGTACTGTACAAATTCAAGATACTGTACAGTAATCTTTTCTATTTCTTCTTGTTTGTTTCAGGATTTTCCTAGGACTGTGTTCTGTATTTTGGCTGGATACTCTATCAGATACAGTGTTTCTACTGGAACATCTATTCAAATGTCAGAAAAGAAACTAAGCAACAGACTAACTGGAAGTGGCTAACAATACAATTCCCAAAGCAAAAGATGCAATGAAAGAAAGCAAATTATGACAAACGGATGTGATTAGTTTGTTTCATAATATAAAGCAAAATATGAAAGCATCAGTCATCTTAAAATTTAATTCTAAGGTCTGTGTACTATCTGCAATACTTGTACTCTCAGGAAATCTCTGCATAATGTATTTAACTGTTGTAGTAGAAAAACATTTATAGATTACTGTAAATGACACGCATTCTGTGCATAAACCCATGAGAGGGTTGTGGTCAATGGATCTATGTCCAGGTGGAGGCTGGTGACGAATGGTGTCACCCAGGGTCTTGGTGCTCTTTAATATCTTTATCAATGGCATAGACAGCAGGATCGAGTGTACCCTCAGTAAGTTTGCTGATGACACCAAGCTGTGTGGAACAGCTGATGCAATAGAAGGGAGGGATGCCATCCAGAGGGACTGGGACAGGCTTAAAAAGTGGACACTCAGGAATCTAATGAGGTTTAACAAGGCCAAGTGCAAAGTGTTGTGCTTGGGTCAAGGCAATTCCAGATATGAGTACAGACTGGGAGAAGAACTCAGTGAGAGCAGCCCTGCTGAGAAGGACCTGAGGGTACTGGGGAATGAAAAGACAAATATAAGCCATCAGGACAAGGGAGGTGACTCTTCTCTGTCCTTGTGAGGCTCCACCTGGAGTACTACATCCAAGCCTGGGGCCTCCAGTACAGGAAGGGTGTGGAGCTGTTGCAGCGGGTCCAAAGGAGGGCCACAGAGATGATCAGAGAGCTGGACCACCTTGTCTATGAAGAAAAGCTGCAGAAGCTGGGCTTATTTAGCTTGTAGAAGAGAAGGCTCCGGGAAGATCTCATTGTGGCCTTCCAGTAGTTAAACAGAGCTTAAAAACAGTAGGGAGACTGACTTAGTATGTGGTTTAATAGTGATAGGACAGAAAGAAGAATGGCTTTAAACTAGGTTGAGGTTAGACATTAGGAGGACACTCCATCCTCAGAGGGTGGTGAGGTGCTGGCACAGGCTGCCCAGAGAAGCTGTGGATGCTCCAACCCTGGAAGTGTTCAAGGCCAGGTTAGATGGGGCCAAAGACTGAGTTTCTAAAAACTCAGAGTAAGATTCAGGAATTTTCTCACGATTCTCATTATCAGAAAACCCTTGTGATGACAACAACACATTTTTAAAAGTTACCTTTTGTTTATGAGCTAAAGAAAACCAGTGAATTCTATGTTACAATTCTATGATGGCAGCAACTTATCCCTCTGCTTCAGATGCACCTCAGATATTAAAGATTATGGAATGTAGCTATCCAAATGGAATGCTAGTTCTGCTGTACTCAAAAAGGTGACTTCTTACACTCATAAAGTCTTACCTCTCCCTGGAGGAAAAATTAACAGTTTTAGGTGGAAAATTTTTACAATTAAAGTCTGACTCATTGGCTTCCAGTTCGTCACCTTTGGACATGAAATCAAGCCTTCCAACCCTGCCAACTAGAAGTGCTGCTACTAAAAATCCTGCTGGTTTTTTATAAGGCTGTACTGACTTATAATTATACAAACTGTTTACATTGTTTCAACCCACTACAGAAAACAAAGACTTCCTGAAGATTCCATCAAACTCAGATTTTTTCCAAATTCAAAATCCATCATTTGCTAAGAACAGGCTTAATTGGGTCTCTTCAGCTGGTTAAACTGAATTACACAGTTACTGCAACTTGCACAGTGCACATGTGCCACAGCACATCCAATTTTTCAGCAACTGCAAGGAAACTTAAGCCCTAAAGTAAATAGTAAATCCAAGTGACTGCAGGTGCATGGCTTCCATTACCTCACAAATTTAATATTTTAGAGGCTTACGTTTCATATCCCTACCTGGTTCACTGAACTTCACGAGACTTTATTTTGTAGGCTCAATAAGCTGAGTGAGAAGGGAGCACAGAAAGAGTAAGATAAAGGACCGAGGAACAGATTCTGTACTGAAGGGGCAGCAGTCTCTGGTTTACAGGTTCTGCAACCTAGATCTCTGTTAAAACAGAATTTATCCGCATTATGCAGTCTGAACACTACCTCAGTGTGGCTTTCTTCCCTTGGGTAGGATATGTAGCAGTGGATAGCACAACTGAACACGGAGCTCCATAATTTAAATCACAGAATAGGCAGAAAATGAAGGCAGAAAATACAAGAGCTGGTGATTTTTTTTTTCTCCGATTTCAGTAAGCTTCCTTCAGCTTATTTTGAAAGCAGCCTGCTTGACAACCTGAAAAATGATCTGTTTCCTGTGTTTAACTCCACACAGCAACAAGGTGTGGTGAGATGAAGTGTCTCAGAAAGAAATGTTGCCATTTTGAACCATTTTTTTCATTTTAAAGCACCAGGACACCCGACACCCATTTTTCTCTGGATGTACTGTATGAGCACAATAGGTCCTAACGACCCTGATCAGCCTCAGCGGTAGTCCCAGGAGTCCCTTTACTCTCAGAGCTGGGCACCCCAGCTGTGCCTGAGCTAAACTCAGGGTACTTACTGCTTTTTGTGTAACTAAAGGCAGTGCTAGTATCAATAAATCAGAGAAGCAGCGCCACATCAATAACATCCCCTGAATGCCACAGATAAGGTGGACCATCTGCCTCATCAACACCTCAATTACACAGACTCTCAAAGCACACTGAAGCGTCACTAGTCACATTTGGCTGGGGTGTCCAGCGTCTTGTCATCTCCTCAAGCATTTGGGCAGTAAGGTATTTAAAATATTTCACATTACTAATGGGCATTTATATGTATTTCCATCTATCATCTCTTCGGGCTTGGTCTATTATTATCACTTTACTTGTTCAAATGAGAGTTTAAGATTCCCCTCAGCCAACCTCAAGAGGACACCTGGATGACTCATATCAGATAATATCTTTTATTCATGGACAGAAAATGATCTGTACCCTACCAGTGCCCGCTCACTAATAACAGAAACTGGTTTCCAGCTCCAAGCAGCCCTCTTGCCTACTCCATGGCTGCGCAAGTCTGAACAATGTACAAGAAGAAACAACTCACTTGCAGCTGTATAGAGATATAACTTTGAAGGAGGTACAATAAGCAAACTAAGTTCCAGTGAAAGACAGCAACCAAGATCTAAAGGTCATTTTCATTTTTTGGAAAACAACTGCAAGAACAACAAAACATACACTCAAAAAAACAGCATTCTGATGTCAAAAATATTTAAATTTAATAAGTAAAGCAATTAAAACATAAATTCTTGCTTCTTCACCCAGATCTTGATTATAGCCTACAATTAGCTTTTAAAAACCACTATATAATGTTAGCCTCTGGATATGTATCACATTGATTAAGTGCTCAGTTCCTTGTAAGTGTGTGTATCAGCTTGCATTGAAAAACATGTCTAGTAAAGCAGATTGTAGAGCTGGGTCAGTGTTCATTGCTTGCAGTCTGAGAGCAAGGGGAATTCCTGCAAAAGAAAGGCAGCTTTTAATTCAGTCCAAAATTTCACAGGAATTTGAATCAGCATACTTTTTTCCTGACCTCCACATTTCAATAGCAAAATTCACAGCCATAGTATTTAACCCTTGCACTCTATGTTGCTACAGAGCTATTAAACCAACAGGCAAAGAGTGCTTTTAAGTTGTACTCCTTACACTTAACTGGATGTTTTAAAAAACCTCTACATGTTTATTCAGCCCTTACGAAGTACAACAGTTCCATTTTCATCAACCCTATTCCAGTTATGCCATACACATTCTTGTAAAGTTTTACTGAACTAAAAGGTCTTCAAAATTAAAAAATGCACATTACTAAAGTACTAAAAATAAATGGCATCACAGAATTTTTATTCCAACTCTTTTAGAATATTAAATAAAATTGGGTTTATTCATTGAACAAATGCAATAGGATAAAGAAAACTGCTGGTATAGGGTTACAATGACGGAACATTTCTTCTTACAGGAATTAGTTTTCCTAGTCATAGGAATTGAAGAAAGCAACGTATTGAACCTATATGTCATTCCTCCTATTATGCACTGAAATACAGATTTTCATAATGGCTTCCTTTTATTTTGTGTGTAAGAAGTACAACATACAACAAATCCTCCAAGCTTGGAAAAAAATATATAGTTTTAACCAACAACCAGAGATAAAATGAACCTAAAAGTAGATCGCACATGTAATAAAGAGTCATCAACATTTGACTGGAAAAGAGTTTAATCAGTAACTCAGTTCCATTTCCTACCTGTCTCTCCAGGCAGGAAATTGTATTGTCAAAATTCATTTGCCACAACATGTCCACTTTATCAACCAAGTGATCTTATTCCGCAAGAACTTGTGCCCTTGAGTAAAATAATTCATATAAACAACCCTATTGCAATAAATTAGATGATTTATATATGTGTGTGTGTGCATACATACATATAGAGATTTGTAAGCATAGATGTATTCCTCTGTCTTCATCTGGGATAGGATCTAAGCGTCCAAGCTAGAAGAGAGCATGCATGCTCTCATCCTTTAGGTCACTGAGAGAGAAGGGCAATGGGCCCTCCATCAGATGTTTCTTAGGAATGAGATTTCTGTGTTTTAAATTCTCACAGGATTCTTCTGCACTACACTGGTCATCTGGTGAAAATGAAATAATTTATCTGACTGTATTATTTTTAAGATAAACCATACAAGAAAATCTCAATGAAGATACACTGCAGCACTTGTGCCCCTATGAGTCAGAAAAAACAGAGCAGCCCAGCACACCAAAACCCTTATGTCATTCCAAGAAAATGAAAGAATTACCTATGCCTGTGAGATTTGGACTTGGATTTCTTAAGTACATGTTGTATCCTTTAAACAAGATCTACCATGATACAGCTTAAACTGGTAAAAAAAGTTCTACAGTGTCCATGTTTTCTTATCCTTTATGATCCAACAATATTTATTCAAGTTATTTTATTATTTTAGCGTTATAGAATCATAAAACATCATAGAATATCATAACATAGCTTGGGTTGGAAGAGACCTTAAAGATCATCTAGTTCCAACCCCACTGCCATGGGCAAGGCTGCCACCCACCAGCTCAGGCTGCCCAGGGCCCCATCCAACCTGGTTTTGAATGCCTCCAGGGATGGAGCATCCACAGCTTCTCTGGGCAACCTGTGCCAGTGCCTCACCGCCCTCTCAGTGAAAAATTCTGTCCTAACATCTAATCTAAATCTCCCCTCTTTTTGCACTGATCATCTTCATGCCCTCCTCTGAACCCACTAGAACAGCTAAATGTCTTTCTTGTGTTGGGGGCCCCAAGTGAGGCCTCAGGAGGGCAGCGCAGAGGGGGACAATCACCTCCCTTGCCCCCCTGGCCACCCCTCTCCCAAGATAGGGTTGAGCTTTCCATCTGCAGACACGCACTGCTGGCTCATGTCCAGCTTTTCATCTGAGTACCTAGTTCCTCCTCACCAGGGTTGCTCTCAGTGAGTTCTTCTCCCAGTCTATACTCCTGTCGGGGACTGCCCCAACCCAAGTGCAATACCTTGCACTTCGCCTTGTTGAACCTCATTAGGTGGGCCCACTTTTCAAGCCTGACCAGATCTGGATGGCATCCCTTCCTTCTTTTGTATCCACTGCACCATTCAGCTTGGCGTCATCAGCAGACTTGCTGAGAGCTATCAGTCATACTCTCCAAGTCACTGATGATGTTCAGTAGTACTGGTCCTATGACAGATCCCCTGGGGGACACTGGCCTCTGCCTGGACACAGAGCCATTGACCTCAACCCTCTAGCTGCAATCATCCAATCAGTTCCTTACCCACTGAGTAGTCCACCCTTCAAATTCATATATGTCAAATTTAGAGAGAAGAATTTAGAGATAAGAATGTGATGTGGGACCATATGCACCTCGCAGAAGTCCAGGTAGATGACATCAGCTCCTCTTTCTTTGTCTACTGATGGTGTCACTCCATCATAGAAGGACCAGGTTTGGTCAGGCATGATCTGTTGGAGGATCTGTTCCATGAACTTTCCAGGCGCAGACACGATGCTCACTGGCCTGTAGTTTCCCAGACATTCTTTTCCACATTTCTTAAAAATTGGGAGTATTATTTCCCTTTTTCTAGTCATCAGGGACTTCACTTGACAGTCATGAATAACTTGAAATAACTGTTCTAACTAAAAATGCAGTAAGTTTTAGTCAAATCTTCTTTGTGTACTCCAAAGAATAGTTTCCAAGGAATAGAAATGTGGCCTTGAGGTCAATTCATGTCCAGCTCTGAGCTCACAGTATAAGATACCAAATTTCTGTAAATAAATACAAAATTAAGTGATTCGGCACTTTTATAATTTGGCTCCTTAAAAGGAGAAATAATAATCTTATTTCTCAGCAAAAACAATTGTTGATCAATGCAATTATCTTGATTTTGCTTCTCAGACTGTACCAGTGCAATAGTTTCTAGCCAAATAAGGGATGTTTTATGGAATGCAGTTTAACAGGACAGAGTGTTTTGCTGTGAGTAATTAAATTCTCTCTGAGCATAAATTCTTCATTCCTAGGTCTACATGTTCTGATTTTGCAAGCAAATGTGAAAAGACACCATGGTCTTTACCAGAAATTATTCTTGATGGGGTAGAAGTGCTCACAGGAGAGGGACACCAAATTCCATGATTTACTAACTTTAAATACAGTCTTTATGCCAGTAACCCTTCGTAACACTAGAATCATACAGTAAGGAAGGTGTGAAGGGACTTAATGACTCCAAATTCCTGCTGAAAGCCAGGTTAACTTCAAAACTGGATTGGGTTTCCTGTAGTGATACCCTGGCAAATTCTGATGATAGAACGGTGATTCCACAGCATCTGCATAAGCCTGCTCTGGTGCATGACCACTCCCATAGTGAACAGTTCCTTCGATCTCAGTGGAACTTCCATTCCTTTTCCTGACTTCATCTTCTTTATAATTACTTACTAGATGGTGGCAGACAATAATTAGACCCCACTCTCTGCTTGGCCCTCTCTTCCCAGCAGAACAAAGCCACAGCCTTTCCTTGAGCATCATGTGTCCCAGCCCCCTGCTATACTATCAGTCTGTCAGCTTGTTTCTTCACTGGGTGGAACCTTCAATTCTGTTCTGAAGACCATATGTGGACCAAGATCTAGGAGAACCTAGAACAGCTGACAAACATTTTCTTCCAATCACTACCAAAATAACACATAGACCTTAAAACACTAACTGGGATGTTAAGTACATTTCAGGTTGTACCCCTGAGCTACTCATATGTCAGCAAATATAAAGCATAAAGTTATTCCGCTGATTTTTCTGAGCAACGTTTACTTTAGAGAAAAGCCATACCACTGACAGATTGAAAGATGTTTTACAACAGTTTCTCAAATACTGGAAATAGCTTTGCTTCCTCTGGATCGCGGAGCAGGGATTCACCAAACTTATTTGTTACTATAAATAGAAAAATTAGCAAGCATTTGTTCTTCCCAGAGATGCCTGATTTCCTAGGAAAATATGTTTTCACTATGCAGAGTCCCATTCTCCTTAATTACCTTGAACAGATGGTCATAGCAAGGAATCTTCTATATTGTGCTCCAAGAATACATGAAGGATAAATGTATACTAAATACAGAAGGAAAAAAAAAACAATTCGAAGTAATTTTCTGGCTTTCGGTAGTGTTCTGCCATGAAGCTGTAGATAGAATGAATCTGAAATTTTAACACTGACAGAGAAGGAGTGGAAGTTGAACAGAAACACCACTGAGTGCAAAGCTTGTCAACAGTAGTTGACTAAGATGTGATGTATGATTTCCATAAAAATCCTCACTGTATCTTGGGTGGTAAGATTATCAAAGTTCTGGATAGATTATATATATCATTTATAAGTTACTATGAAGTTACAGAAAGTTTGTCATGCTGTGTTGGAGAAGGAACGTCACACAAGTGGCAGTTTGGCAAGAGAGAGAGAGAAATATAAGAAATAACCATTACGTAAAGTTTTTTATGAATGTCAATCCCCGGCAGGGATTTGAGCAAGATTTCCTGAAATTTCAGATCTGAGAAGTCAAAGGTACAAATACCCCAATATTTTCTAGAGTGATTCATAAGCCAAAGAAAGGCTTTGATAAAATAGAAGAAGGCAGCCTGACATGGGTTACTCTTTACTTGATCCTTAGTCACTTCAGTTACAAGACGTCTCGGAGAAATTCTTGGTATTTTTTTCTTTTTAAAGCACCACACACACATTTGCTCACCACCACCACTGCCACTCCTCCCAGGGAGGAAAAAGAAAAGAAAGAGGGGAAAAAATAAGTAATGATGCAGAATAGTGCCAGTTTACCAGCAGCCAGCCAGTGCCCAGTGAATCCCAAGCCAACAGCAGCCTTCTCAGCCAGTTCCCCCCAAGTATTATCGTTGATTATGACGCCATGCGGTAGGGGACATCCCTTTAGGTCAGATGTTGCCCAAATACGGACATCTCAACTTCTTTAGAATTTCAAAGTTGTACATTTACAGGAGATGTATATGCTTTAAGTCACAGAGTGATCTGTCCTGATATTTTTCTATTTTTTTACACAGTTAAGTACATACACAGACTTACAGAAAATGACATTCCTCCTTTACATCACGTATTCTTAAACTTGAAAAATATCTCAAATACTACAAAGCTTTTATTCTACTGACTACCCATATCATAAATTCTAATGAGGCTAAATAAGACCATGATGATAAATGGGACAAAAGGAGTGCCATCACGTAGAACAGTATTCTGTTTATAAAAGTACTTGAAAGTGATTGCATACATTCCACTTTTTTTTGTCAGTATGTCTCTGGAACTGTGAAAATAGCTATTAAAAATGTGTAAAGTGTAAAATATATACAAAAAGGCTTTTAATTATTCTAAAATTTAGTCATTTCTTCTTTGATAATAATCAACTCTAAAAGGATAAAAACGCACATATAGAAAGCATACTGTTTTGTCTTTAAAGCTGAATGTATGCTTTTAGAGTCTTTATGAGATTTTATAAGGTAAGTATGCCACAACAAAAAGGAAAAAATGTGATTATTATTTTTGGTGCTGAGAAACACATCCGAGTTTTTCCATGTAAATTAACACGACAGTATCTTCTACAGCTAATTATATATAAGGGCTGCTCTGAAAGCAATGCCTCCTATTTTACGATGTTGGCCCACAACATCAGAGGCAGATGTTGGTGGTACAGCAGTAGAGGCTGAACCTTCCTACCAGTATCCCGTTACATGTTATTGCCATGTGACAGATGGCAGCAGAGGTGCACTCTGACAAAATGGCACCTGACATGGAAGTGTGTATGAAGCAAAGGTGTGTCATCAAATTCCTCAATGCAGAAAAAAGATAGCACCCACTGATATTCATTGATGCTTGCTGAGTGTTATGGAGACTGAACGCTGGATGTGAGCACAGTGAGGCAGTGGGTGATGCATTTCGTCAGTGGTGACGGCAACAGTGGGTCACCTTCACTGGTGCATGGAGATTGCTCTTGAAAATGGTGATGACTACACTGAAAAACAGTGTATTGTAGCTGATAATTTGTTCTATCAACAGTGTTATTGTGCTCTTTGTATCTGTTGTAGTTTCCATGGAAATCAATAGGAGGCATTACGTTCAGAGTGACCTAAGTAGATTCTGTTTCAATGCAAGTTTAAGGTGTCTCCTAGCACATGGAGTAGTAGGAAGACACACACTTTCTGGTCATATGCTTCCTTATTTTTAAAGTAGTTACAACATTATGTAAAACCAAAGAGAAAATAGTTACCATAAAAATTTTCTTATGTCAGTTTTTTCTAACAAAATCTCTATGCTGACAGATTCTGAGCCAAACTCACAAGGAATGTGATTCCATTCTCATCATTCAAATTACAGGGGTGTGCACTGGGGCATAAATTAGTGATACATGTATGTATATAGAAGTGTAGTAATTTCAAATGGTTTCCCTCCTCTCACAACTGAGATGCTGCCACCTGCAGAGCGCAGCTTTGTTAACAAATATTCAATCCCCTATACATACTCAGTAGTTCAGGTATATGCTTAACTTCATGCTGCTTATAAACATTCAGCATTGCATGTCTCTAAATATTTTCCATGAAATAACACATTTCAAAAATCATGTACAATAACATCTTTGTAAGAGAGGAAATACTGTCTTTGTGAAAACCCAGGGCCTCTCATAATACCTGCATTATGACAAAATGGATGCCATTTTAACTCATGTTTCTAACGTGTTCCCTGTGGTGATGAAGGATAAAGACACCCCACGATGTAAGAGCGAGAGTTTCACCAGCAGTAACTATTCCCTTCTGATATGAAACCACATCAAGATCAGTATGGCTGATTTTGCCACCTAGCTGTAGGGATGAAAGTCACAACAAGGGTGTTGAAGCACTGGAATGGCTGCATAGAGCTCTGGAATCCCCATCCCTGCAGATACCCAGACTTCGACTGGACATAGCCCTGAGAAACCTGATCTAACCATAAAAGTCAGCCCTGCTTTTGGAAGTTGACTGGATGAAATGACCTCACAGAGTCCCTTCAAATGGAAATTACTCCATAGTTCATTTGTATTGTGCAGAAACCATCTTGCAGACATCAGCATAGCAGAGACTCCCACAAACCTTAATATTCCTTTTTCTTGTCTTTTTTTTTTTTCCTTCTTTTTTTCTGAGCAGATCATCCTTACATGATTACCTGACACAGTAACGAGTTTACTGGTCACTTGTCCGACATCATTATGCGCATTTTATTTTGATACTCTCCCTGTTATCAGAGCTTGATTTGTTTAATAAAACTGCAAGGAAATAACTGTTATTTGAAAATAAGGCGCTGCTCAAACACTGAGAAATGATGCTATAAAGATAAATGAATCTGGTGTGGGTGGCAGCCTGTGTGCCAGCTACACATAAAGAGACAGTGAGTCCTGCCCATCAGAGGTGACATCTAGGCTCCCAGAAGAATATGACCCAAAAGCCAAAACCATCATCAACTGCACAGCTCTATGCTGATACAATAAGTAGGTGGCCCATGAAATGTTACTGTTTGGTGTTTTCACCTTCTGCATTTGGAATTATTTTAATGTTGATTAAAAACAGATCAAATACAGCTCAGTAGAAAAATGAGGAGAACTTTGCTCTGTAAAATAAAAACTTTGTGTCCTCTAGAGTTGTAGGAGACCACAGTAATACTTGGTCTTACCTTTTCTTTTCAGCACCCACTACTGAAGAAGCACCCCAATCACTCACAGATTCACAAATCCCTTCAAAGAGAGCTAACAAACTTTTGCTACGGGATCTTACATAATCCAAACCATTTACTTCATTGGATGAGAATTAAAAAGCAAGATGTCAAGTAGTTTCTGGCATGTTCGTGTCTGTGCAAGAAAGATATTACATATACCCTGCAAAGAGCTTTCAACATGATTAGGAAATGGAAGAATATACTGTTGATCTTATCAGTATTGATGGTGGTGCTAGGTGCTTGGACGTATGTTGTGATCAAATTTTCAAGTACATGTCTTTTTAATGAAAATAAATATGACTTTCGTCCCATTTTCATAGACAACAAGGATCTAAGACATATCCTCAGCTGACAAAGAGGCAGGATTTCAAGAGCCCATCCATGTAAAAAAAAGAAACAACAAAAATGTACATGTCAGAGAGCAGTTCTGGCTTGCAGCTGGAAGCGCTGCTCAGAGAAACCACTCATTTCTGCCTCAGGAGCAGCTGGGAGGACCACTTCAATTGCACGACTGCGGCATTGTGTGCCTGGGGTAGAGGACCAGACTGGGGAAAGGTGCAACGCAGCCTGCAAAAACTGCTCCTTGGGATTAGCACTGTTACTTTTACAGAAAGGCAAGTTTAGCCTCCAGCTTAACATGGAATGAAAATGATGGCACTTAGAGACCCAGCAACACTGTAAGATGCTGAACGCAAAGCCACCTCTCAGATCCATGGTGAACTGTACTTCTAAACCACCAATTTCCATGACGTGCTTCCCAGAGTGCTTCCCTACACGCAACTTGTATTATCATTAATGGAAAAAAAGCCTACAGGATGCTTTAACGCAGCTAGCTACCGCATTCTTTGTCTTTTTAGACAAAAACCTACATGTACTTGTGAGATGCAGGCTACTGTCCTAGAACAAAGCACATAACTAGACCCATAGGACCATGACTGCAAAAACAGTTTGCTGAGAAGGAAATAGCCAGCCTCAGAGATGCTGCTTTATCTTAAATATATCTTGCTTCTGGCAAGCTAACGTGAAGCTGAAGCAATACTATATTTTTCATGAGTCTCGGATCAATACAAAGCTATATGCTGTGTGCTGGAACAGCTACATTACATGTAAGGTGTTTTTCATGCTTTTATTACAGTGCATTTTTAGTTCAGTTAGAAATACTTGGAAGGAATGCCCACCTAATCACGAAAGTCTGATGTTTTGTTGATGCGTGTCAAGTCTGGACTGTCAGCAGGTGCTCAGAGGAAATGCAGACAGAGGTAAAACTCCAGTCTTAGAAATGAAATTTATATGTCTTAATCAATAAAATGTATTGCACCTTAAGCAATTTGATGGTTACGCCTGCAGCATTTAAACATTTATTAGCCTCTCCGGGTGGGGAAGCTGACCGAGAGTTCGAGTCACAGAGAAGGAAAGGACAGGCTTTGTCTTGCTTTACGCTGATTTTTTTGGTTATGGCACAACAGTTTCAATAATAATCACGCTAAAGAAATCTGCTTTTTTTAATTGCATTGAATGTGCACGTATTTGTCTCTCAGTGACATAAAAAAGGGAGAGAACAAGCCTGACTACAGCATCACAGACTGGCAACATACGGATGTACAGAAGAATAGTTACTCTGCATGTTTAGAATGTCTCTGAAAGAACCACATGGTGATATGCAAAATAAACACACAACACCACACAGTGATACACAAATACAAATTAAAAGCCCGTCAGATGCATTTTTGCAGCTCTCAGCCAGCGCTCTATGGAAAAAAAGGCCATCACGTTTTGCAACATATGTATTTGAGAACATATCCATTTAACTCAAGACTGAAACAGTTCACTAATTTAAAAGAAAAACTGTAATATCCATACATACTTTCAGTTAACTTTTCCATTTTGCTTCTTAAAAACATAAGAAAACAAGCTCTAAATTCAGTTCTCTGTATTATTTGGAGAGGATGCTGATCTGCTCTAAGACAAAGATATTATGCACTACATAATAAAAGGGCAGCGGCAGCAGCTGTGGGTTCCCTATCATAGGTTTGCAAACACATTTAATCTAATTGATGAGCTTTTGTTTAAACAAGCATTGATATGCATCCTGTGACGCATACGGGTTGCAAGGATTCACAGCAACACACAGCCCAGGTGATCTGCCTGTGAGGCTACACCAACTTTTATACAACTGAGAATGTGGAATATCTTCATTAATATCATTTTTATACCTCAAATACTATGTATCGACACTGCAGGATTCGAGTTCCCAATGAAATCCACAGCATGACTCACGCAGATTTTAATGGCAGGATGAGGACCGTTGTGGATAAACATTTGTCCTCCGTGCTTTAAAACACATCATTTAAAAATTCATTTGACACCAGCCATTACTGCAAGCAAGTTATATAAGCTTATATAATCAGGAAAATACAATCACGATTATAGGTGTCATGTAGTCACCTGCAATAACACTGCGTTTTGCACATATAACTGAAGGCTTCACGTGATCCTCCTTTGTTGCAAACATCTTTCTTGTAACACTGCTAACAAGTAAGAAAAAAATCCACACAACTCCTGTTTTGCTCTTACTAAAAAATTAACTACATTTCTGAAATACATAATCAGAGAACACTTGCCTTGATCTCATTTGGCCGAATACAAATCTGTTCTTCTAGAATGTAATGACATGATTTTACATGAAGTTGCCATCAGAGAAAGCCTATGTCTGGTCTGTGTCACCGATACCCAGGGTCATGTTTGTTGAGTTAGCAATAGGAATACAGCTTCAGAAGTACAGACATGGGACTATTGTTTGTTCCTTTTTTCCTCCTTACGGTATCATTTAAAGATGTTTGGAGACACCATGTGTGTCAATAATGTTAACTGATACACTTTGTTTTCCCATTTTTTTTTTTTATTTTTTAATCAATACCCAGCCTATGGGAAGCTTTCGTCCAAATGTATATATGTAAGCCCACTTGGAATGTATTATGACTGTATTTTAGAGAATTCTGTGTTTCTGTGTAATACAGAAAAGAGATGCTTACTCTTCTTGAATTACAGATACAGGTATTTGAGAAAGAAAGGAAGAAAGAAAGATGCAAAATAATCCCTGAAATGATAAGATTTAATGCAAGCTATCATTCAGTAAAATTGCAGAAAATGGCTAACTGAGAGGGGGGACGACTAGCATCTCCAATTTACCATGGTGCTTCCTTCTCTACGAAAATGCTGAATAAATCCTTAATGACAAGGAAAAATATGAATGTTACACAACATAGCATAGTAATAATTTGCATTCCTGCAAGGACATCCATCCACGAAAATAAAATCCATTCTAAAACTTCCATAATTCAGGAGGACATATGGCATAGTAGAGCAGGAGGTTCTTTCATATAGGGAACTCAGGAAAACACTTCCAACAGAAGTATACCATTCCCAAAGATTCTAGCTGGAGAACTTTATTTGGTGATTTATTTATTTGTGCATATTTGTTTTTCTTCTTCAAATCTTTTGTAGTAAGCTAATTGTAAATTCATCAGTAAGTTCCTTCCAAAATCTCCTTACAGTTCACAACACTCACAACGCAATAATTTTTGACACAGTTTGTGCCACCTCCGCGGATCAGCTCAGCATCTCCCTCTCTCCTAAGGCAGAAGTTGCTGTGAGCTCCCTGCACTGCAGTGCAATGCAGACCAAGTACCAGCAGTACTGATTGTTTCGTCTGGTAGGCTTCCCTTGTGTTGTACTAACATCTGCAATCCCTGCCAGCCCCATAAGAGGTACACTCAGCAGCCTCCCAACGATTTCCGGGAAGGAGTGCAGGATACCATGAATCACTGAAGAGCCTCTGGATGATCTCAGCATCTTTTGATGAGACAATCTTCTTATCTCTTCCTTCTCTCCTCACCCCCAACTCTGCATAGATGTGCAGTGGCCACCCCAGACAGCATGACTCAGCTCCCACCCTTGCCCCCATCTCAATGCACCCGCGGTCCTTCCATGTTTAGGTAGCCAGGACTCATCAGCGACCTCCACGCTCAATTACCCCCATGTCACTCAGCCCTGAGATCCCTTGAGTCCTGCCACTGCTCAGGACTTCCAGACCTGCTGTTCTGTCTGCTTGCATCCCTCTGGCCCTTCTGCCCTGCAGTCCCTAAAGAATTCAGCATCCCATGGGTCTTCCTAACACCAGTACCTGGACTTCAGCAAGGATTTTACCCAGGAAACTAACTCCATGCTTCCCTTTGTATGTATTGCCTGGACACCTCTTACCCTTTGAATTCCTGAACTGGTAGGAAAGCAGTAACAGTGTGTTTTGGAAAACTCCTTTCCTACAGCTGTAAGGAAGGGGGTTCCCCCCTCCCCTTATGAGTGGTGAACGCTAAACTATTCTCCCAGCATAGTCAGTGTGAATCACGATCCTTGAAGGCAGACTATAGTGAGAAAAGCAATACAGTTTTCCAAAGCTCTTACACTGTTTCTTTTCTTTCCTTTCTTTCTTTCTTTCTTTCTTTCTTTCTTTCTTTCTTTCTTTCTTTCTTTCTTTCTTTCTTTCTTTCTTTCTTTCTTTCTCTCTTTCTCTCTTTCTTTCTTTCTTTCTCTCTTTCTCTCTTTCTTTCTTTCTTTTTGTATTTTCTGTTGCATAGCCTGAAACCCTGCCTGTTTGCTTCTAAACACATATTAGAAAGTGTTGGCTCCCTAAGGAGCTGGAATCCCTGTATCTCTCCTGCCTGTCTGATTTTCCTCCTCATCCTTACCTCTAGGACACTGGCAAGCTTGTTTTCCTCAAGCATCTGAAGTCTCGGCAAACCTGCTCCCTCCTGGTTTTCTGCTCCTCTACCGTGCAAAAGTTATGCTGCCTTAGTATGCCAGTCAGCTTCCAAGCCGAGATGAGATACTCACACCGCCTCGCGTATGTGCCACCAGGTCTGAGCGCGAACAGCCGAGTGGGCGCCGGATGCAACTGAAGTGAGCAGCAGCGGAGCGAAGACTCAGGAATCCCTGCACTCCCCTTAAGGCTCGACCTGCCCGAAGCTGAGCTCCCTCCTCCCCGCCAGACAAACCCCTTCTCAAGTCCTGTGCAAAAGTTGAGGTCCTCCCCTGCCGTAAGCACGCTAATGGAGGGNAAAAAAAAAAAAAAAAAAAACCCACGACTTTTTAAAATGCTGTTTCCTGTTCAAGAAGAGCACTGGACAGAGCAACAATAACTCATTTGTCAGTGTCACAGCTCTCGTGGGGCCCCGTCCAGGCTGGGCTGGGAATGGAGCAGGCAACGGGCACTGGGGTACAGTGGGTCTGCCCTGAGCCAGGTGGGTGCGATGCCCCAGTCTCCTGGCCAAGAAATGCTGTTTCCCTCATACATTTATACACAAATCACCCCCGGGAATTCTGACCCATTAATAATAATGTTACTGCACTGAGCCGAGCCACTACCATTAGCCCAAAGTTAACTGATTTTTGCTAGGGGATCCCTTTGGCAAACCCAGGGTGGTAGCTGGTGCGGTCAAGCACAGCCATGCAAGCTGGAAATCACACTTCGAGCCTGCATGTAGACAAAACCCTGTGGGATACCTCCACCAACTGCTGCGCTGGCCACTGGCAAGACCCCCAGCCTGAGAAACGTCTGCATTAGCTTCTACAACATAATACCCTTTGGATGGAGAGCCCCCTCCATCCTCTACATCATTTCTGGAGACCAAGCTGGAAGATGTTAAGTCAGCAACGTGCCTCTACAGAGCAATGTGCAACCTGTAGGATGAGGAAAGGACTTTGAGCAGGTCAAGTGGAAGAGATGGATGCCAGGTTAACTAGCAACAGGGCAAAAGGGCATGACCTTGAGTTGTGCCAGGGTGGGCTCAGGCTGGGTATTAGGAACAATTTATTCTCTGAAGGAGTGGTGATGCATTGGCACAGGCTGCCCAGGGAGGTGAGGGGGTTACTGTCCCTGGAGACGTTCCAGAGCCGTGGAGATGTGGCACTGAGAGACGTGGTCAGTGGGCATGGTGGGGGTGGGCTCGGGTTGGGGATCTTGGAGGTTTTTTCCAGCCTTAATGATTTTATGGCTCTATGACTGCATCTGAAAGGGACATTTTTAGCCTGAAATAGGACCAGCTGCTGTGCTATACAGTACTGAAATCTCTTTCATGCTCATTGACTCGACCAAACTGGGATTTTCTCCTCACTTTTCCTTTTTTCTTACCCGCTTTCACTCATTCAGAAAAACAGTCTGGCCATGTAGGCACCTCTGCCACTCCTCTGCACTTCAGCCCACCCTGCCTCCCCCAGCCCCAGCCAGCCGGGATGCTCGGACACCGTCCCCACCGGGCTCCATCAGCACCATGCAAGAGCTCTTATCACATTGATTTTTTCCCATTATCCTCCCAAATCAACTCATCTCAGCTTTCTGTCTCCTCTGCAAACTGAGAGCTCGTGTGTGCTACAAATCCGCCCTGATCATCCTGAAACATCCCCCTTTCCTCAGACATTTCCTTGCATTCGAGTTACAGCAGGGATCTCCGCACTGACACGAGGCTGCGTTACTCAGCAAGCGGCGGGGACTGCAATTAAAAGAAAACACTGAGCGCAGAGCAACCAGCCTCTCACAGAATTGCATAACGAATAGGAACGGCAAATTCGAGGAGGGGAAAAAAAAAAAGGGGGGGGAAGAAAAAAAAAAAAAAAAGAGGAAAAGTTGCCCGGCAGCAACAGCGGGCGCTGCCCGCAGCATCACTTACCAGAGGGCCCGGGCGGGCTGCGAGGCGCTGCCGCTCCCTCCTTCCCCGCCGCCTCCTCCTGAAGCCGGCTGCGGGAGGGAGCGAGCGCGCAGAGCCTCCCGCTGGAGCCGCCAGGCGTGACGGGCCGGGAGGGGCGGGCCGGAGCCACGGCGTGGGCTTCGCCTTGCGGTGCAGCCGCTGCGGCAGTGCCGGGGAGAGGGGGAGCGGCGCGGGGGCGGCCGGCGCCACCCGGGATGGAGGACGTGGGAGAGCGGGAAGGGCGATCCCCGCTGCAGGGCCGGGTGCGAAGGGAGGCACGGAACCCCCCCGCAGGAGCGAGTTGGAGGGCGGCGGCAACGAGCCCCCTTTTGCGGTAGAAGGGGAAAACAGAGGTAGTACACCCACGCGGGCACTTGGTTTCAAAGCCAAGGTTTCCCGAGGGGCAGCAGCAGTGTAAATGTGTGGAACGGCTAGTTTCCTCAGGGTTGCAACAGGCCCTATGGCCGCCTGAAGACCACCGCATCCCTGCTATCCTACTGGAGAGTGCAATGAGCACTTCTCAGCAACAGTGTGAAGCTGGGTGTGCTCCACGAGCAAAAGCTGCAGCTTGAATCACCGTGACAAAAAGTAGAGCAGGTGTTGGAGGTCTCCCATGCGAGACTCACCTTCCTGAGCGGGAAAACACCTGACTGCCAGAGCCAGAGCAGGGAAGGAGCAGACTGCCTCGGGTGCAGGCCGAATCCCTGTTGTTGGTGGCTTTTAGGAAAAAGACAGAAAAAAAAACACATTTAAAAAGATGACTGCCTTGCCCGGGGAGAAATGGATAAACTAGATAATCCTATGAAGTCTTTTTTTTTTTTTTTTTGGAGCGTCTATTAACAGCAGGAGGTTGCTGAGATTCACACTATAATCACCATTTTTTTTTAATGCTATAGCATCAAGGACCGTGAATTATACCATTACTTTGTTGTAGTGGATGCTAATAGCTGCTGATGAAAAAAGAATATGAAATAGAGTTCCTCCTTTATGGGTTTGTATAATTACAGGCAATTCTTCCAACAGCTCACATGTGAAGACAAATGCAGTGATATAACCAAAGCAAAGAAACAAGAGAAGGTGAAGAGAGCAGGTGGGGCTCCATGTTAAAAACGCCTTTCAAAATGAGCAATTATTCCACCAGTTCTGTTAACAAACCCGGAACTTGGGTTTACCTCTCCAGAATGCATTACACTACAAATGTTCCCCGCAGTAGGAATGTGGGGTGGTGGGCAGATGCTACCAGCCATCCCCTGCCCTGTGCTCTGCACATGCCTGGTGCATGGCTTCTGCAGAGCTTTAAGTCAAGTCCTGCCCGTATTTGTGAGTTTATATACATGTTTTCTTACACTCTAAAATGCTTTTATGTTCCTCTGTTGTTGTGTGAAAGACTCAAACAGCAAAGGAAACGGACTTATTGATTAGCTACTCAGGGGAAAGCCAGGATGAACTATGCACAGAGCAGCATCAAGTGTGAAACGCAAACAGAAGAATAGAAAAGAAACACTTATTACTTTTCTGTCCCTTTCAGTAATTCTAATATTAGAAAATTGCATTGTGTTAGAAAAAAACACCTCCTTGTTAGTAAACCAAACCGGCTGTGTACAGCACGCATGGAAAACAAAGATTACAAAATTTTCCAGTGGCAACAAAATAAAGGGCTATGGGTGCTGTCCAAACAAGAGTGATGGTTAAATGCTGTTGCCATCCATTTAATGTTGACTATCCAATTAAAATAGGAGCATTTTTCTACACAAAATGTACTTGAAAGATTCCCAGCTGTATTTTACTGAAATGAATTGATTAGGACAGATGACAATGCTCCTAGTGATTTCTTGATGAAAAAAATAGCAAATTATTCTGAAAAAAAAACCCAAAACAAAAACAAACCAAAACAGCAACAACAACAAAACCACATCCATATTTAGTCTTTGAACAGATAGGACTAAAATTCTAAGGGAGTAAAGTCATTGCAGTAAGATTACAAGGGACAGACTGACAGACTCAAGGCTGTTTTTAGCTTTGCCTTAAGATTTCACCAGGAGAGGGCTACGATGGCAGCCACCTTCTTCCTCACCCACTGCGTTATTGAGAGGGGGCTTTGCAACAGACGTTTGCATGCTTCTTGTAGCAAATAGGCAGGTAGACTATAAAGAATAAGCACAAGGTTTCTGCCTACAGAAGTAAAATCGCTTGGCCAAGAGAAGAATAACGCAGAGCAGTGGGAACATGGGATTACTAGGAATATGGAGCGGGCAGTGTCACGATCAGGTTAAACTGAAGAGAGCGGCTCTTCCACTTGTCTGCATGCCTGACTACTTTTTCAGTATCAGCTTTGTTGTTTGTGTGGCCTCAGGGTAGGATGGTGTGGTGAGTGGCTCTGACTGAAGAATCAGCCTTGACACACAAACAATGCACGCTGAAGCCCAGTGGGTTACAGTCGGACCTGTGACTGACTCACTTGTCTCAGATTGGGTTAAACCCCTCCTGAAGCACCAGCATAGAAATGACCGTGTCAGCTCTGGAAGGTGTCACTGAAAATGTGAGGCATCATTTATGCAGAGCTATGCAGTGTTTCCTTGGTCTATTTTCTATGCACAAAGTCTATTTTTTTTTTGTATGATAGGAGAAAATTCCTTCCACCACCACAAACCCACTGCAGGCTTGCAGGAACCAGGTCTCATCTCCACTACCATGAAAGACATCGCGAGGTAGGAGGTGAAAGACATCCCAAGGTAGGAGGCCTGTACACATGCATCTCTGATGGAAATAATGCCTTTCAGATCTTAGAATTTCACACAACCTCTGTCTTCATTGCTCCTGGGTCATAGACCTTCTTGAAATTTGCCACAAGTACTCTTTTGTACCATGCATAGAATGAATTCTGTATATGCATTCAGTTAAGCTCATGACATCTGTGGTTCTGTTGGCGTTCTGCCGTGAGTATGTGACACATCTGGACCGATTCTCTTACAGTTATCACAGACCCAATAACACAATGCATTCTGATAGTGAATGATCCTGGAATGTGACCGTGTGTGCATTGCTTTCCTCTGCCAACAGAACAAAAACAAAACCAAACAATTCCTAGGTGGACTGAAAACAAAGAAAATATTAGAAACATTACTTTGTAAAGGAATTGGAAAATGCAGACCTTGCAATGCTTCCGTTATTTGTTCCATTCTAGTTCTAAAAGTATAGGACAAATGTATGTCTGTGTTAAAGTACTGCATAATTATGTCTGGGGTTTTTCATTGTTTGTTTGTTTCATTGTTTTGGTTTTTTTTGAGGGGGAAGTGTGGCTTTTTGTTTACTATGTCATTACTTTATCTTTCACCTCAAATATTTGTCTATGAAACATTAGTTTAATTCTTTCACTATTTCCTTTTTAGGATATAAATATGGCTTTACTTCTCCACTGAACTGTGACTGAAAATAGCAACTGGCAAAGATTCATAGTATTTCCCCTGAAATCAAAGTTGAATTTTCACAGAATCAGGGTCTTACACGATGCTCCCACAGTCTTACATTATGCTACTAAATGAGATAGGCTAGGGGAAATGAACAGCATATATATGGGAAATGCATAGAAATGTTGCAGTTAAGCCTCAGCAAGGGGTCAGGGACTGCTGTAGCAATCAGGTTACCTCAGCCTCTGAAGTTCTTCAGTATGCTGCTGTATGCAGTGCACTAACAGTTGAGACTGCATGTGTGCATAGCAACCTACACAGCGGGACCCAGTCCTGAGTGAGACACAGCTTCATTTCAGATAAATAATGGCTGGAAAATGCTGCTTAAATATACAAAAGGAATGCACTGTTGTCTTAGGTGACAAAGACAGAAGAAAAATCTACAATTTGATTAAGAGAAGAGGAATTTTTTTCTTCATTCTAATTGGAAGCAGTAGACAAGTTAAAAGAATACTGCATCAAAAGAGAAGAATCTGATACTTTGCTGACAAATGAAAAATGACTTTTAAAATCACCGTATGTGGTACAGGCTTTCACACATACAAATCATATTTTCTTTTGGCTTCATAAAAACAAAAACCTATGACAGGTCAAGGCTGGCTTTGATCAAAAGATCCTCTACCTCTCCTAGAATTAAAGGTGAAAAGTCACTAAATAAATTTTCACATGATGTGAGCAACGTTATCAGCTGACTAAGTAGTCTACCAACAGCAGGACTATTAATACCTGAATCCTTTTGGTCATGATACAGATACGAAATAAACAATCTCTCTTGCTGACAGAACATTCTCTCCTTTTGTCTCACTGCTGTCTAAATTGCAAACTCTGACAGAAATGAATGGTCTCTTAGAGTATCAGAAACCCTTTTAACAATACCTCCTGAATCCTAGTCTAGGGTCTTCTGCTGATCTGATACTGTGGCTTGAACAGAACATCTTCTCAAGCCACTGCTTTCCTTTTTTGCCAGTCTTGTGTACTGGGATGTTATAGCTTTAGACGTGAATAATACCATTGCACTGCTTGTAGAACAGATCTCATAATTAGAATTGCATCTGTGTCTTAAGTCTGATAAGAACATTTCTACTGCACTACTGCATCATCCTAACTAAGCACTATATCCAATTGAAGTCCTGGGGAATAGTTCTTACATAAAACAGTCCTACTCAGTGCTGTAAATCTCTGCTGAATTAAGGCCTAAATTTACAGCAGGATAAATAAAATTTTTCTTCACAGCAATGAAGAAACAAACCTTTTTTTTTTTACCAGCAGATTAGATGTGTATACATACGTACTGAATTTTTATGTACACGTTCATTGAAATTGAGATGACTTCTGAATCATATTAAGTATTTAATTTGAAATTTGCTTCTCTTTCAAACTTCATATTGCATATGTGTTTGATTGCTCTTTTTAAACTGAATACTGATGCTGGTATGTTGTCATTTCAATAAGTTTATTTTTTTTTTAAGTTCCCACAGTGCTAGAGCACAGATCACAATGGAGCACAGGCTATACAGGTACATACTGTCTCCAGTATAGGAGGCAACATGCAGATATTAGGAAGAAAAGTTACTGACCACAGAACTCAAACATGAACGTAACCGAGACTAGGCTGAGTTATCCAAAATCATGAAAACAAAAGATGGCAGTTAAAAAATAGAGTGTATCTCACAAGTTCAGTTATTTGTTGATAATAAGTCAGATGAATATAAAAGTTGATAAATATGTATACAAGTCTATGGGGCCAGGTGACATGCATCCCAGGGTCCAGAAGGAGCTGGCTGATGTGACTGCCGAGCCACTCTGTACCTGGGAAGGTCATGGAGCAGATTCTTCTGGAAGAGGTATTAAGATACATGTGAGACAAGGAGGTGATCTGAGAGAGTCAGCACAGTTTCACCTAGGACAGATCGTACCTGACCTATCTGGCAGTATTTTTTCTTGTGATGGAGTGGCAGAATTTGTGGATGAAGGAAGAGCAAGTGATTGTCTAAAAGAACTTGTGCAAGGCTTTTGACATGGTCCTGCACCACACCCTTATCTCTAAATTGGAGAAATATGGATTTGAAGAGTGGATTATTCAGTGGATAAGGAGTTGGTTGGATGTTTGCAGTCAGAGGATTATGGTCAATGGCTTTATGCCTAGATGGAGACCTGTCAAGAGTGGTGTCCCCTGGGTTCCTGGTTCTGGTGAATGAAAAGTTGGACATGAGCCAGCAGTGTGCACTAGCAGCCCAGAAGGCCAGCAGTATCCTGGACTACATCAAAAGAGGGGTGGCCAGCACGGAGAGGGAGGTGATTGTCCCCCTCCGCTCTGCCCTGTTAAGGCCCCAACTAGAGTACTGCATCTAGGTCCAGGGCTCCCAGCACAAGAAAGACACTGAGCTGTTGGAGAAGCCCAGAGAAGGGCCACGATGGTCAGAAGGATGGAGCACCTTGCCTGTGAAGAAGGGTTGAGAGATTTTGGCTTGTTTAGCCTGGAGAAGAGAAGGCTTCAGGGAGACCTCGCTGTAGCCTTCCAGTACTTGAAGGGAGCTTATGAACAGGAAGGAGACCAACTTTTTACATGGTCTAATAATAGTGATAGGAAAAGGGAGAACTGGTTAAACTAAAAGAGGGGAGATTTAAGTTAGATGTTAGGAAATTTTTTTTTATTCAGCGGGTGGTAAGGTGGTGGCACAGGCTGCCCAAAGAAACTCTGGATGCTCCATCCCTAGAGGAGTTCAAAGGCTGGCTGGATGGAGCCCTCGGCAGCGTGATCTGGTGGGAGTCAGTCCTGCCCAGGCAGGGGGCTTGGAACTACCTGATCTTTAAGGTCCCTTTCAACCAAAGCCATTCTATGATTCTATGAAATACATGTTAATGTGAATTGAGACAACAATTTCTTCTATGAGCATAGTGATACGGTCCAGAATATTAAAAACTGCTATATATTAACTTACCTTGTTAGTGTCTTACATTAAGTATCTCTTCATGCATATCTTCAGTTTTGCTTCTTACACTTATGTGCATCTTTAAAACAAAACAAAAACATAAACAAATAGCAATTTATATTGTCACATGATTGACTGGTGCAAATCCCTTTTAAAGCTGTTCTTTCAGTTAGGACAGGGCACATAAGTGATGCTTTATTTCAATCTAAAGAAAAAATGTAACACACCTGATCATTTTCTCTGAGAGTCAGTACTGAATTATACTAAGGGTTGTACAAAAAAACCCCTGTATTTCAGGAACTACTCATTTGCACTTGCAGTCTCAGGGGTGTGTTGTTTGGGACTAGATAAATTACATGAAAGCATAATGAAGTTATGCCAGAATCACCTTTTAAATGAAGATATCCTCAACAGCATCTCTTAGAACTAAAAATCTGCAAATGAATCATTTAAATAATCTGATCATTCACTCATGCGTGAATCCACAGCCCTCCTGAGGGTATCACAGTCATGCATATGATATCCAAGAGTGTTGAACCTTGCATCAAGAGATGTGTGACCACATCGAGGGAGGTGATTCTACCCTCTCCACTCTGCAATCGTGAGATCCCACCTGGAGTACTGCATGCAGTTCTGGGGCCCCCAACATAAGAAGGACATAGGACTGTTGGAGCCAGTCCAGAGGATGGCCACGAAGATTATCAGAGGGCTGGAGCACCTCCCCTACGCGGACAGGCTGAGACAGCTGGGGCTCTTCAGCCTGGAAAAGAGAAGGCTCCAGGAGGACTTTATAGCAGCCTTCCAGTACCTAAAGGAGGTCTACAGGAAAGCTGGGGAGGGACTTTTTATAAGGGCATGTAGCGACAGGACAAGGGGAAATGGTTTTAAACTGGAAGGGGGTAGATTTAGACTAGATAATAGGAAGAAATTCTTTACTGTGAGGGTGGTGAGACACTAGAACAGGGTGCCCAGTGAGGCTGTGAATGCCCCCTCCCTGGAACCATTCAAGGTCAGGCTGGATGGGGCTTTGAGCAACCTGGTCTAGAGGGAGATGTCCCTGCCTGTCACAAAGGGTTTGGAACGAGATGATCTTAAAGGTCCCTTCCAGCCCAAACCATTCTATGATTCTATGATTTATTCATTCTTATCTTTCTGAAATCTTTCAAAGGAATCATACTTTTACTACTGAATTTCTGAGGCAAAGCAAATAAATTCTGAGACTAATGCAAATTCCACAGAAGATTTTGGGGGTTCTTTCATTTCATGTATTCTTCCATTATTTGAGTCCACATATAAACTGGTCAGAGATCAGAATCAAGCCATAAGAAACATATTTTGAAAACAGAACAAGAGTTAACAAGTAGATCTGTACAAAGTACGCAATTATGCAAGTGGGTGACTGTTATCTACAATAAAGTCTGTTATTAGAAGTGGAAGGAAATAAACATCAGTAAACACATCAAGGGTGCCTTGCATAAGCATTCATTCTGGATCAAGTTAATTGTAAGAATCTGATTTTTCTGGAATTGTTGTAATTGATTTAGCAACTCTAGGAGTCTTTCCTTGATTTAACACTGATCACAAAGGACTTCAGAGTCCAGGCCAGCTTCTTTTCTTCCTCCAGACCCATCCTGAGAGATTTTGAACCTTTAATAAAAGAACATACAAGGGCTCTTTTGGGACCCCGTTTCTGGAAGTATTTTCATTTGGGTCACCTAACCTATATTAAAAGACTTTGGTTCTTAAGGAACTAATAATTTCTTCTTCACTCCCCACTTCCCCCCTCCAGTTCCCTTCCCCTAGCTTCCTTCCTCTTTCTTCTCTCCTCTGTTCTTACCAAAGGCTAACAATAGTACTACATCACTGAGAAAGAATATATTGGATTGTGGTGTTTTTTAATGTCAAAAACTGTATTTATAAAGAGAACACATTCTACTTGTTTATAAGCCTAAAGCATTACCTCTCAAAATAATATAAAAAAGTTCTATAAAACAATGACGCAGAAGGGTTCACGAAGTTAGCAAGTACCACAAGCATGTTGTAATTGGTCCATCTGCTCATCCCAAGGTCCACAGAAAACCTTTTTCTCCTAAAAGTGACGGTGAAATTTCCTCTTGATGTCACCTTCCTCTGGAGTATTTCCATTGACACCAGTGGAATAGCTGATTGACTGTGGTTCACAAAGGGAGAATTAGGACCAACATATCTGCAATGGAGCATGCCTTTGTTGAATGCTACTTTTGTAAAAGGCCATTCAGCTCAAAGGAATAAAAATTACAGGCCAAATCTTGCTCTCATTGTACCTACCTATCACCTTGAACCAGGGGCAATTTCATCAAGTCTAAGATCTCATGGCTCTTCACACTGAAATTAATGGCAGTACTCCAACAAACTGTAGTAATCAAAAGATACAGAGAAGAATGTAAGATCTGGTCTAGGATTTCCAGATGTAAGAGTAGGTGATTCCTTAAACAGCCATTTAGCCCTGTCTTGTAACTGTTAGTATTTATCGAATTTAATCATTCTTCTTTTCTCAGTACAAAAGGATATAGAAATAACCCAAACCTGGAGCAAAAGGGTGAAAATCAGTACTACATTCTGCAGCAAGATACAAAATCACAGTGTCATAGTTTTTGTATGTATTTATGTACTTGTACAATATGTGGCACCACTGAGCCCTGATGAGACTGTCTTCTGTGTTTTGCTGGAAAACATGGCAAATATTGTATATAGTGGTGCAATCTATACATCAAGTGGAGCAGCCAAATTGGCATTGAATATTCAAGTGTATAAGCAAAAGCTGAAATCACAATAAGGCTATAAGTGAGGGTCATTGCATCCATTTTTCATCATTTCCAGTAGAGATTTCATACTATCCCTGCTTTGTAAGTTACATCTAATTTGCAAACATTCTAACTGCAGTCATGAACTCCATCTCCAACTAGTGCTACAGCATGCCAGAAAAAAGGGCACATCAGTTTGCAGTTAAATTGTGAGTAGGGTACGAGTGTTGTGATGGAGAGCAACCCTTGAGCTGCTTTATACTTAAGGATAGGGAGCCAAATCTTCATCTCACTGAAACAAGCAGAGATTTTTGCTTTTTGGCAGGTACAGATTTGTGCTGTAAATCTTCTAAAGTGTATGGGTGTCAGTGTGTGCAAATAACATGTTCTAAAGGACTGTCTCATTTAAAATACAATCTTATTAAGCATTTCAGAAATAGAAAAAGGTTCTCAGTGCCTGTACAGTCCTTCCATTAGACAACTTCTAATTCAAACAAAAAGGTTTCTCATGTTTTATCTAAAATTGTAGATGAGTCACCAGCATAAATCCAAAATGTGCAACTAATCTGCTATGAAGCAAATGTGGCCACAGCTGGAGAAGGCGTAAGTCAAACTCTGGCTTTCTTTCCACCTATCCTAGAATTATCTGAATCAGCTATATATAACACCTACACACAAAGAGATACCATTCTGGTGAATTATAAACATTCACAAGCCCAGAATTACTATGTAATCTTTGAAGGCCAGACTTATTCCTCCCAGTGAACAGTTATTCACATAGGGAGCTATAATTAAATACTCAGGTGACTAACTGCTCACTAACATGACTAGATACTTCACTTTGGCTTTCTGATGTTTGTTTTGCACTCTTCCCGATGTCCTATTGTCCCCATACTATAAAACTGTGCACAGTCATATAAGTTGCTAAACAAATATATAAATTTTTTGTACATTCTTTTTATGCATTAAGATTATTCTCTTTTCTGGGCAGTGTCATTCATTTGGTGCTTGTTTTGAATACTTTTTCCAGTTGTCCTTTGCAGGTCTTAATTTGTAGCTTTCTTCCTGATATTATTTAAGAATACTTTGTTTCCAGAATGAGAGAACATGCATAGAAAGCCCAGCTGAAGCCAAATTTATTTTACCATTAGGGTGACATAACTTTAAGAACCAAAAATAATCAGCTTGTAACAGGGCAGTAATATTCTACAGAGGTCTCTATTTTTAAAATCAAAATACTGGTGCAAAATAACAACAATTCAGACAGAAATCACCAGATAGGAAATGATCTCTTGGAACATTTCTGACTTTTGCTGCTTTATAAACATTTAAATTAATCGCTGTTTTTACAAAGATATATAGCTGCAGTTCATTTTATCTTCTGCTTACCAGTTTGTGAATTATTGGTATAATTTTACTTTTGCTTTAAATCAAATACATAAAATATAGCAGTATATATTGAAAGAGTTGTGAGGAAGAAAGATTAGATTAGATTAGATTAGATTAGATTATTAGAACAGTTCAGTTGGAAAGGACCTACAAATAACACTAAATCCAACTGCCTGACCACTTCAGAGCTAACCAAAAGTTACAGCATGTTATTGTGCGCATTGTCTAATGTCTCTCAAGCACTGCCAAGACCTCCTCTCTGTGAAGCCTATTCCAGTGTCTGACCACCCTCATGGCACAGAAATGTTTCCCAGTGCCCAGCCTGACCTTCCCCTGGCAGCTCTGTGCCGTTCCCGTTCTGCCATTGGTTCCCAGGAGCAGAGCCCGGCACCAGCGCTGCTTCCCCTCGCAGGGAGCTGCAGGGAGCATTGAGGTCCTCTTGGCCTCCTCCAGACTGGGCAACATGAATGTCCTCAGCCTCTCCCCACAGGACATGCCTGTTACCAGCTCTGTTCCCTCCTCTGGGTGTTTTCAAGGCCTTTAAAATCCCCTTTATATGATGAAGCCCAGAACACACACATTATTGATGGTGAGGCTGCACTAACACTAAATACAACAGGATACTTCAAATACTTACAAAGTTTTCTTAATCTAATGACATTTTGCTAAATACACACAATGATCATAGCCTCAAAATTGAGTATTTTGTTGCTAGGAGCAACACCTCACAAAGTATTCTCCCAGCTGCCTCTGTTACTAAAGCTCCATCTGCTTACCACCACATGTGTTCACTGCATGTGATGTACTCACTACTAGCTTTATTTGTATAGCCTTCTAAGCCAGCAGTTTCTCCTAGAAAGCCCACAAAAATGGTTATTTTTGCAGTAGCCTACTTGGAAATAGAATTATGTCATCAAAGAGGAGAGGTAGAAAATACCAATGCGTAGTTAACTCCAGATGTTTCTTAACATACAAAAGATAGCACCAGTATATTTCCATTTGAAATTTTCTCACCTTAAGGTAGAGGGAATTTTGACCAACATTAAGTGTGCTGGCAGCAGACACGTCATGCATGAGCAGACATTCAGGAGCTCATTGCATAAGAAGAGATGGTCACTGTAAGAAAATGGGATCACTGAAATTTCTGGGAATTAAGTCACTAGCAGATAGAATGATGCCTCTAGCTACCTCATTTGAATCCTGCTTAGGTGCATAAGGTTTAAGATATGTTAAAGGCTAGATTTCCCATGTTTGGATATTCAACTTGAAATTTCTACAGAACACTGATCATCAGGCCAGGCACCTATAAATCCAAAGGAAGGTCAGTTATGTTTGGACATAAAAAAAAACAAAAAACCAAATTACTATATGCCAGAAGTCAGGGCGATGCAGAAGCAGTGAAGAAGCCAAGTGTGACAGCAAGGCAGGCAATGGCAGGACCTCCCTGAGAAGCAGCGCAGGCTCACAGCAGCCGAACAAGGTGTACAGGACAGGTCCGGTGACAGTAATGAGGTTCAACCAAGAGTCTGATTCCTAAGACAAGTCCACAGCACTGAGACAGGTGCGAGGTCAGTCCAGAAAGTTCAGCCAGCAAGTCAGTGACAGAACCAGGTCTGGAGATGAAGACAAGATCAGGAGAACAAGAATTAGGGTCTGGGCTCCTAATTCCTGTTCACACCAAGAAAGTGAGGTTGATGCTAACCTACTCCAGACTGCACATTTCCTTTTTGCTGTGTAATGCTCACTTACAAGCTACTGGCTTTCTTAGTTTCAAATATATATTTGAGTGAAAAAAAAGCTTCGCACAGTAACAGACCATTTAAGAAGAAATTTCCCATGCATGCTTCCCTGTAATAGCAGGTTCTAGGAACATACTGACAGCTTTTGTGTACATGATATACATCATCATTATGAATATTTTATTATACATGTATGTCTGTGCATAGAAATGCATACGTACATAAGTTTTTGTGTATTCTACTTACAGACCTGCGCACACATGCGCACACATGTCCATGCATAACATCACATGCACCCTGTTTGTGCCCAGGATTATTCTCTGTATTTGGGATTGTTAAATGTTTTTACAATGTGAAAGAGGACTCTTTGTTACAGACAGAACCCGAAGCAGTACACTTACTTAAGGAGGAGAAAATGTCAAAGCAAGGTTAATTGCATTTCTTGACATTTCACAGAAAATATAAGTTCTTTGCAAGTAGAAGTTTAAAGAAGGATCTGGCAGTACTGGCACAAAACTACAGAGTTATGAAGAAACAATCAATAGACCATCACAAAAAGGAAAAGCTATCCTTTAAGTGTAATTAGTAAGGCATTGTAGAAGAGTGGGAATGATATAACTGTAAGCACAAGATCAGCTCAATAATGACAAAAATAACCCGTTTGCTTTGTGAAAATGAACTTCTTTTTTTCCAAAAAATTCTTTGTTTAGAATTTGGAGAGGAGAAACAGAAACAGAATAAAGCACTGCTAATGGCTTTCAAAATACTGTAGAATTCAAAAGCTTAACAGACAGAAATACACGTAATTAAAACAAATAAGTGTATTTAAAGAATCTCTCCTATTAAAATATAATTTTAGTTACACTTTTCCTGCAATTTTTAGAGCAAAGTGGAATTCAAAGTACAAAAGGGTACAAAAGGGAAGACTTGGAAACAGTTGTAAAATATATTATTTATTAAAATAAAAAGGCATTACTAATATTTTCTGTACTAAAAATAAAGCGTCTGGAAGGATTTAGGAAAAATGTCATGGCAAATTGGATGTCTGCTCAGAGCACTGAACTCAAACACACTCAGTTTCATAGATAGCTGCCACTAAGGTCTTATATGTGTAAATTGTATGCACTGCTGATGTTTCTAAGTGCCTTTCTAATATCTTATTGCCCCACCGTAAGAAGTGTCTATCTCTCTGTTACTTGTTGCTTGTCAATGGTTATGCTAGCCAAGAGAGACTTCTTTCCATTAACTCAGATCTTAATGCTAGCAGCCTTTAAGGTGACCACTGCAGATTAGTGGAAAGGATAAACTCAGATCCCTGAGAAACACAAATACCAGGAGGTGGAACAACATCTTTCTGAGAATGATTTCTGCACAAGACAAAGGAGGAACTGATGTTATCTAGATGGAGCGAGTTGCAAGATAATGGATTACAGAACTGAGGTTTGTAATCCAGTTTCGGAAACACATTTAAAATTTCCCTTTCCAAAAATTTCTGAGTGACACTCGACAAGTAACTTTTCACATCTGTTCTGTGCCTCCAAAGTGGAGCAGGATAAGGAGGCATAACTACAGTAACGACTGAGACATCCAGATACAATAAAGCATGGTTTGTAAAAGATAAAAGGTTTGAAGCCAAATTCTAATTGTTTTGTACTGCCCTAACAAGCTCTGACCTAGCTCTGGACATAAGGACTACATTCCTTCATTACAGATTGCTGATGATAGGGCACCATGATAACGCTTGATGGATTATGAAAGGAATAGTCAACCTCTATTCTCACTTTAGAACACTTAGAAACACTATATTGAGTAAAAAGTCATCCTTACTCTTTATATTATTGGAAGCTTTGGTATTGTGTAATTCTGAAGACCACTATCTTCCTGAGTCTTGCATTTATCAAAGAACAATACCAAAAATATTGGAGAAAAAAAAAGCCACATGTAGATCATGAATCTTTCTTCCCCCTACTTTTTTTGGAAAGATTATGCACAATGCATAGCACAGTAATTAACTCACCTCCCAGTTTATGCTCTTGTTGACATAACAGAATTTTTCTAATTTTACCTAGTTCTAATAGTTACAGTATGTCATCCAAAGATATTCTTAAAACAAACATTAATGCTGCAGTACAGGATTAATTACTGAATAGCATTATTAAAAACATCTATAAAATTGTAGGAAAAAGCCAACAACATTGCAACAAAAGAAATGTAGTAAATTAGTTAAAGCAACGTTGCAGAGCTTGGGGATATTGAATTAAGTGGTCTATGGGGAGAATGGGCAGAACTATATCTCTATAAATGAAAAATAACTTAAATGTGTTTATGCCTGGATAACACAATGATTATTATTCTATTAAAAAAAAAAAAACAAAACAGCACAGGATAGAAGACAAATGTAATTCTACTAAAAAGCAGCAAGCTTATCTATGGCCAGGCACATGCTATGATGACACATCTGTTGTGATATTACTCACTCAAAATTATCTACCCAACCTAAGCATCAATGGATATTCAAGGTGTATGATATCTCAGTTTAACAATAGTTGAAATGTTGTTGTGTCACCAGGCAATTAGATCAAAACATCTGTTTTCATTAGGGACCAGTAATATGACTCTAATTACAAGCATAATAGCTGTTGATAATTTATTAAGCTCATCCTAGATGTTCCTTTTCCTAACAACAAGAACTTATTAGGCAGGTCTACCTAAGAAGCTGACAGTTTTCTGAGGTGGCATTGAAAATAATTTAATAAACTGTTACTTAATCTGATGGTATTCCTTCAATGACCATGAACTGTCTTTTGCATAGGACTTTTCATATCAAAGCATTGTCACACTTCATTAATTTTTTAACTTCAGCTAGTCTAATGTGCCAAGATAAGGTGGGTCCCAAAATGTCAAAAAAATTCACATTCTTAGGGAAAAAACAACAACAACAGAAAGAATGGACTAATGCCTTTCCCAATCTGAACATTCCATTAAAAATACAGGTTATATTTTCAGACTGGCTTAGCAGGAAGCCATCATGTTTCTGTCTCAATTTTTCCAACTCATCAGTATCACCTTCCTCAGCCTGGGAAAAACAGCTTTGGAAAATTTGAGCACACATGTAACAAGTAAACTTCATGTTCTCCTACGTCCTACCTTCAATGGTACTTTTTTGATACAGAACTTCTGTGCTCTAAGGAAAATTACAAGCATAAATTTGTGTCACGCTTCATTTTGTTCTCACTAAAAGTTGAACAAACTGAATACTGTATTTCAGAAGACAGCATACATGGTTGCTCATGATAAACTAATCACAAAAACTGATTTTTTCTGCAATGAAGGTCATTTTCTGAATCTAACATCTCAATTTTTGTAATCTAATTATGTTATTATTTATTGTATGACCCAAAGTTACGGCATATAAATACAGAAAACATCTTTTCCTCAGAGGTAAAAGAGAAGCACTGATTACTTGAAAAGTAGTTTGGAAGACTAGAACAACAGTTCTGGAAGTGACCTCAAGAGGACATCTAATCTTGCATGCCACAGAGCATCAGTTGTACATATCTCATTAGAGAAATACCCATATGAATCTAACTAGTGCTTAGAGACCAGAAGTAACAGAGACGCTGTGCTCTCTGCGTAAGCTGGGGGGGGCTTCACGATCCTACCATGAAACTGTAAGTCTGAGTAATACACATTACTCAGCCAAGGTGATGTGCTATACAGAAGAAACAAGAAGATAAGGTAAACAGAAACTAAAGAAAGAACAAATAAGGTGGCAGGTACAGAATGGCATCTTTTAACGCAACTCAAAAGAAATTGTTTTTGATTATGCATAACTTGTTGATGTTCTATGTGTCTTGTATTTCTACTGTACACACACATACATATATGCATATATAAATATAAATTTGTATGTGTACATATTCAAAGCAGTTTTGTATGAGCTGTGATTTGATCAATTAGTTTTACAAATAGGCAAACTGATTTCTCTTAAGGTAGTTACTCAGCTTAAAGTCTCACTTTATCTGCAAGCGGGCTGTGCTGAGCTTACCATTCTTTTTTAATTACTTGAAATTACACTACTTTGCCCAAATATTCAAAATAATCCCAATTTTGAGAATTTTACATTGATTTTTTTCAGTTGCTGACAGTGAAAATGTAAGTCATAGAATCATAGAATCATAGAATCAATTAGCTAGGCTAGAAAAGACCTACAAGATCATCCAGTCCAACCATCCACCTACCACCAATAACCCCACTAAAACATGTCTCTCAACACTCTATCATTTCTTGAACACCTCCAGGGACGGTGACTCAACCACCTCCCTGGGCAGCCCATTCCAGCGCCTGACCACTCTTTCAGAAAAGTAGTATTTCCTAATGTCCAGCCTAAATCTCCCCTGGAGCAACTTGAGGCCATTCCCCCTCATCCTATCACTAGTTACAAGAGAGAAGAGGCCGACCCCCAGCTCACTACAACCTCCCTTCAGGTAGTTATAGAGAGCAATAAGGTCAACTCTGAGCCTCCTCTTCAGACGGAACAATCCCAGCTCCCTCAGCCGCTCCTCATAAGGCCTGTGCTCCAGACCCCTCACCAGCTTCGTCGCCCTCCTCTGAACACGCTCCAGGGCCTCCATGTCTTTCTTGCAGTGAGGGGCCCAAAACTGGACACAGTACTCGAGGTGGGGCCTCACCAGGGCTGAGCACAGAGGGACAATGACTTCCCTACTCCTCCTGGCAACACTATTTCTGATACAAGCCAGGATGCCATTGGCCTTCTTGGCCACCTGGGCACACTGCTGGCTCATGCCCAGCCGAGCATTCAACCAACACCCCCAGGTCCGTTTCCTCTACACAGTCTTCCAGCCACCCTGCCCCAGGCCTGTAGCATTGCTTAGGGTTGTTGTGGCCAAAGTCAAAATGGAGGGAGTAGGCATCACAACCAACTTCAGTTTCCTGACTGCCTGAGAGTACACAGAGTTATGTTTCTGTGAAGGTTACTGAATTCAAAGAAACAGAATTTATTTTTTTCCAATATTTTCTAGTATTTGCTTAATATTTGCTGCTTTTGAGAACACTCTGGCTAGCGAGCTTACACAAATACTTGCAGAAGCAAATATAAAGAGAGTTTAAACTTTGTAATACTTAACTAAATCTTAAAAATGTTTGATGAAATTGTAAAAATTTGCTCACCTTTAATATCATGCCATGCTGCAAACACTGGAAAATGATTAATCCTAAAGTAAAACAAAAATAGGATATTCTAACATATAAGCACCTGCATGCTAATCATAAAAATGAGATAGAACTCAGAAAAGAAAATTGAGCCTGGTCTTTTCAACCTTTCTTATTATGAGGTCTGATGCACTGCGAAGTACTCCAGGGTAATCAGTAAAAGTCATTGACACTGGACTTTCAGAACTGGAGTATAAACAATATTTCTGTGCTTAAACTGCAATAATACCCCAGCATACCAGAAATCTGCTAGGCCCTCAAAAAGAATGCAAGCATCAAAACACTGTTGGGTCATTCCTGTGTTCCTCTAATTACACTGAGTAAATGTTCTGTGAAACAAAAAAGGACTAAGATAATGTATAGGCAATGCCAGCTACAGAAATATTGAACATCTGAAGGGTATAGTAGTCTTCCCACTGGCAGCAGCAGCAGCAGCAGAAACATTCAGGACAACATGACACAGTTGCTCTTCTTTTGCCCTTCATTAATGCTCTGGATAGACCTAATCCCATGCAGAGCCCAACGATGCTATTTATGTTATTTTCAGTGGGTTGAAAATGGAGAGAAAACACATCTAAGTACATAAAGCCTGAAGTTATAACCCAGCATATATAGAAGAGGCAGATTAGATAAGCTAAGAAGCTGCCAACTCTATATAGTCACTCTTCAATTGGATTTTATGCTTTTAAGTGTTAGGCAACAGCAGTACAGTCACAATGCATTAACCCAAAGTATTACAAGAGCACTGATTAAATGGGGCTGCTATCCATCACAGAGTGCTGCATCTGGTTGCTATTAAACTCTGAAGTACTGATTAGGGTCATGAATAGCAAAATTTTGATGGGTTTCTACAATGACATAAACTGAGAAATTTGGTGCTTGGTAGTGATCTTTTTTACCATCAAAGTGGAAAGAGTTGGTGCTGAAAATATGCATAATAACATTTGGTTTCTGAACTCTAAAATGTAGGTCACTTAAGACAAAGTTGCTATGTGCTTAAAACAGAACTGTCATTTTAGTCACTGGAAGACTAGTGGAACTGTAATATACTGCAGTAGTAAACTGATGTTACATTCATGCATTTGAAAGTTTTGTTTACAGTGATGATAATTTATGAGAAAAAGATCCTATGAGGCTAAAGGAAATGGTAGTCTCTTTTATCTGGTGAAATCGTATTACATAGTTATCAAAAGTACAGTAACTCAATATTCCATGTATGTATAAATCTATGTACAATTTATGCGTGGAAGTTTCAGATTTATTAGTCTAGACAATCTTCTCCTCAGTATCAGATTATTGTAACATTAAACACAGTTTGGTATTTTTCCAAAAAGCTGCTCTAAAATGTGATTCCTGATAAACCAATAGTGAGTTTGGAAACAAAACAAAATACAACAGCAATAAAAAATAAAGATAAACTGTTCTGTATTTTATCTGTAAATCAGATACAAGAGAGAAAAGGAAGACACTGTAAGTCTCAGAGATGTTCAGGGTTAAGAAGCAGCATAATGTATGAAAAAATGAGGATGAATTCTAGAATTCTGGAGAGCTTTGATTAAAAGATTCTGTAAAGGAGATTCCTTGTTTCTCTGAAAAACTTGCCTTTTTTTTTTCTTTATTCTTTTTTTCTTTTTTTTTTCTTTTTTCTTTACCTGCAGAACATAGCTCAGCAACAAAATATAAGAAAACAGAACAGGTAATTCTCAAACCAGAAGGCATCTAAACTCACTAATTTGGGCAGCAGCCAGAAGTAAGCAGTTAGGAACTTTTAAAAAGTTGCTGTGGGTTTCTTTGTTGTTGTTGTTTGCTTGTTTGTTTGTTTAAGTAAAACTGTGTGGTGACTGAGCACCAGAATAGAGTTCCCCAAGATGTTGCAGAATCTCCTCCCAAGAGATCTTCAAGAGCCACCTGGGTGGCCCTGCTGTGAATAGCCCTGTGTGAGCAGGTGCTGGACCAGATGGACCCAGATGTCGCTGTCAACCTCACACATTCTATGACTCGATGAGGAAGAAATAGATGTATGGCAATATTTTCTTTTAACACATAGAATCATAGAATCATTAAGGTTGGAAAAGACCTCTGTGATCATCTAGTCCAACTGTTCACCTACCATCAATGTTGCCCACTAAACCATGTCCCTAAGTAGTACATCTAACCTTTCCTTAAACACCTCCCTGGGCAGCCTGTTCCAGTATCTCATCATTCTTTCTGAGAAGAAATTCTTTCTGCTTCCTGCTTTAAGGAAACCAAGGCTTAGGATTCTTTTGAATTCGAGGTTTTATCTTTGTGGATGATTGCTTTGATGGATGTTTCTTTCTCACATCTGTCCAAATGCTTTTTGAAGATGAGTTCATACTGAGGACTATGTTCTAATATGGCACTGTAAAGAGGCAGAAGGACGATTGGTCCCAGGCTAACTGGAGTATGTAATTTATGATTTACTTCATCACCATAGCTCTGGAGATATTTTTGCTAATATCAAAAGAGCAGAGTTGGAGAAAATCTAAAAAGCCACAACGAAAGAGAACTTATACTTTCCTAGTGTTGTTCTACCATTGCATTTTTTGGGAAGAATATAATAAAATATTAAACTTGAATTTTCCCGTGTGCTTTTTTGAACAAGTATGCACAAAGTAAAGCTGAAATTAACTCAGTTATGTCTTTGCCAGTTGCTTCATTATGTAGATGTCTGGTAATGGAAAGAGCAAAGATATATGTTAATAGCTAGAGTTTACTTGCAGGAAACATTTAATCTTTTCAGAGCTATTTCATAAGCTATTCAAGTGCTGTAAAAATGCAGAAAGAATTAATTCCAAATTTTCTTCCTCCAACAGCTGGAGGTATATATTATATAATTTCTGTACCTAACTATGAATACTAAAACCAGTTCAATAATCTCTGTAGCAAAGGTATTTTCACTAACGTTTTAGTTATCACCTGTATTTTCTTTATAAGAGAATACATTTATAAATATAATTAAAAATCAATGTTCTGCATTCTGTTTACTTTTCAAAATTGGTAGTACCTGTTATGTTAGCATTAAAACTTCAACATTTCTCATACACACTGAGAAAGCTTAGATCTTGCATGGATTTTGCTTAAACTTTGTATAAATATATGAATCTTATGTATGTGATAAATGTGCTAATCTAACTAAACAGTCTCCGTGATATGGAAGAAGTATTGTTTCCATATGCTAAAAATTAGAAGAACAGTAAATTTTTCTTTTTATTTCTACTTTGCTGAGGCTTTTTTTTGGCATTTACTGCAACATGTCACCATGGAAACAGAGTTCATAGGTCATCCAAGACTAAAACTCCTGTCTGAATGAGAGGACTGTAATCAGCAACATGTTGAGAAATAAGTGACTACAGCAAATCTAAAGTAAAATCTGAAGTGTACCACTTCAAAAACTTAATTTTATCACTATTGTGATTATTAAAGTTCTATATTATGTTTGCCAGAGCTCTCTGAAAACTTAATTAAATAACACAACAAATCATAAGGAATAGTGGTCACTAGTGGTGTTCCTCAGGGGTCAGTACTGGGGCCTATCCTGTTTAATATCTTTATTGATGTAAAATGATGAGGGGATTGAGGAGATGATAAGGGGATGAGGGGATTGAGTGCACTCGCAGTATGCATGCCAATGACACCAAGTTGAGTGGCAGTGTTGACCTGCCTGAGGGTAAGAAGGCCCTACAGGGGGATCTGGACAGGCTAGATGGATGGGCTGAGGCCAGCTGTATGAGTTTTAACAAGACCAAGTGACAGGTCCTGCATTTTAGACGCAATGAACCCGTGCTACTCTCCAGGCTTGGGTCAGAGTGGCTGGAAAGCTGTGCAGAGGAAAAGGGTCTGGATGCGTTGTTAGTTGACAGTCACCTGAACATGAGGAAGCAGTGTGCCCAGGTGGCCAAGAAGACCAATGGCATCCTGGTTTATATCAGAAATAGTGTTGCCAGCAGGAGCAGGAAGGTGATCGTCCATCTGTACTCAGCCCTGGTGAAGTTGTACCTTGAGTATTGTGTTCAGTTTTGGGCTCCTCACTACAAGAAAGACATTAAGGCTCTGAAGTGTGTTCAGAGAAGGGCAACAAAACTGTGAAGGGTCTGGAGCACCAGAATGATGGGGAGTGGCCGAGGGAACTGGGATTGTTCAGTCTGGAGAAGAGGAGGCTCAGTGGAGACCTTATAGATCTCTACAATGACCTGAGAGGAGGTTGTGGTGAGGTGGGGGTTGGCCTCTCCTCCCAAGTAATTAACAATAGGTCAAGAGATAATGGCCTTAATTTGCACCAGGGGAAGTAAAAGTTGGATATTAGGGAAACCTTCTTCTTAGAGAGGGTGGTGAGGTATTGGAACAGGCTGCCCAGGAATGTGGTGGAGTCACATCCCTGGAGGTGTTCAAGAAACATTTGGATGTGACACTGAGGGACATGGTCAGTGGGTATGATGGTGATGGGTCAATGGCTGGACTAGATTATTTTAGTGGTCTTTTCCAATCTTATTGATTCCATGTTTTTATGATATGTTCTAGGTCTCTGTTATTTTCTTTATCCTACTGAACTAATTCAAATTTCATGGAACACATGTATGTATTTTATATATATATAATATACTATGTACTACACATTATAAGTTGTATGCTATATGTTATATATTAAATATTACATATTTAGGCATTATATGTTGTTATTATTTCAGATTATTTTAGATTACTATCTGCTGACATACCCAAGAAATACACCATGATACAGAGAAGAAATCATCCTGTTGTTACAATGCAGTGTGGGATGTTACAATACAATTAGTGTTATAAGAAATTTTCTGATCTAACCTTTCACAATTTCTTGATTTCTTTACATCTGCATAACCAGATATACTCCACGCAAGAGCAGGTAAACCTCTGCAGTCATTCCAACATTTTCAATAGGGACTTTCCTATTTCTGCATGCAGGGTCATTAAGGACATTATGTCTGCTGATGCCTGCCCCATTATTTCTAAGGAGAACATCTTCTGTCACTTCACATCCCTAGTAATCTGCCTATCACAAAAGGGTAGATAAAAGGGTGTCTTAAAAATAAGGACGAGGTTTAGTTAACATTCAAGAGGTTTCTCAGTGTACTTTGGAGAATCAGCAGGTAGAACATTGGTCAGATATGATGGGCTACAGCTGTTAAAATGAAATATTGCTCTGCATGACACAATGCCTGGCAACTTCCTACTGTGTTGCTAAAATTTAGCTGGGAAACAGAAAAGTTATATAGACATTTAAGTAGTCATTATTTTTCAAGATAGGATTCAGACTACTCACTATTGATAGATCATGCTACACGAAGGTCTACAGAACAACGTCTACTGGTAAGGCAAGAAATCAAGAAGATAATGATGGCTCTCCAGTCAAAAGGAATCCTGGGGTAAAACAAATACTGAGCCTCTTCTGACAATCAGCATAGCCTGCCTTTTGTACCTTTAATTTTAAGCAGTTGATTTGTACAGTCATATTTTTTTGCAAGGCATTAAGGTATATTGATGACATGGTATTGTCCATATTATACAAGACAGAAAATATCATGCACCTTCATACTCAAACTGTAGTGCTGAGTCAGTAATTTGTGTGTGTGTATATATATATATATGTTTAACAGAGCCAGAGAGAAAATTAATCTTGATGAGGCTCCAGAGGTGAGTGAGATAAAGTTTCTCAGCACAACTGAGAGAAAGTTACTAAGAAACTAAGAAAGTTACACCATTAGTTTGGCTAGAATTCCTCCATCAGCCTCAAACATTTTGTAAGAGAAAGCTCTGAAATAACTGAATGATTTATGGAGGTTTGTGTGCTTTTTACCATCTGACACTCAGACAATGATGTTCCTGTTCCATATTTTCACCTATACCTAGATTGTGCCAGGTCTATGACACCTCCTGTAGTTAGAAGAGCTTGGAAATGGCTTCAGGCTCCTTTTCACAGGCTTAAGAAAAGTAGGATTTGACAGTAATTAACTAAAGCACGTTTCTTCCAGATTGATCGGACTATTGATCGTCTGAATTATATACAGTTAGATATGTCAGTGGAAAGGATTATTATTTGTTTTAATTTCACAAGGAAGGAAGAAGAAACTGCTTCTTTGTTAAATAACCTACAGTTTTGTTGAAACTTGCTAGCTTAGGATGTTTGGCTCCTCATAATGAGATTTTCTCCTGAATCACAGAATCATAGTATTGCAGGAGTTGGAAGGGATCTCAAGAGAGCATTGAGTCCAACCCCCTGCTAAAGCAGGTACCGTACAATAGGTGGCACAGGTAGGCATCTAGATGTGTCTTGAATATGTCTGTAGAAGAAGACTCCACAACCTCTCTGGGCAACCTGTTCCAGTGCTCTGTCAGCACACAGACTTTATAACCTCCTCATGTATTGCCGGATTTCTGTTTTAAATAACTTATTCCTTCTTCAGGACAGAGAGAAAATTTCTCCCTGAATGCAAGGTTTGCATGGGCTTAGGTGATTTCTGTATTGCACTGTCTGATTTTTATTTATATTGCAATTACATCCTTATGTCTATCTCTGTCTGCCACAGTACCTCCAAGAAATCCATACAGTAACACTTCTAATACTTTGACTTGCAGATTTTGTCTATCTTGCAATGCATTTTTGGAAACTCATGTAATCCTTAGCCCAAGAACAGGTACTTGTTAAAAATTCTTATAGCTGGAGGAGCTTAGTAACTTACTGTGGCTGTTCAAGTCAAATAGTGTGGAGAGACAAATGGCTCTTATATGTAAAGACATAACATAACGGCATGTTACACTGTGCAGAATACACAGACATAGGTATGACTCATTTTCTCATGAAAATTCATGAGAAGTGGTGAGAGAGTAAAGGAATATTTTGTCTTTTTCTTGAGATCTTGTGATAAAGACGATGAAGTCCTTTAAGATGAATTGCATCATTATGACTAAAAAGTTTACTGATACTACGAACCATTTGCATGATTAGCTTTGATTCTGATTTCTACATAAGCAGTTTCACAAACCTCTGATTTTAGATGCTTTGGATTTGATCTTACAGATATCTGTAAGTTCTGTTTTCTTTCTTTTCTTTCATTGTTGTGGCCTTTAGAAGATTCCTAATTAACAGAGTAACATACTGAAATACAAACTAATTACACAGTTGTCATGTTTGCCTACTGATTTTGGAGATTTATCTCACTGTAGCGGTTGCCTAAAAATTACCTGGTAGGATCTGAGACCAGTAATTTATGCATTGCGACCTCCATGGTTCAGACATACACCGCAACATCTTAAATTCTTCATGATCATAAGAAGGTGTTTCCTCTCCTCTTGCTTCCCTAGTGTCACCTACTTCTCTTTCCAGCCACTGCAGATGAAGAAGAGATTACTTCTGTTACACTTTGGGTACAACAAGGAGGAAGTGTGGGCAGTCAGTGAGATAGATCAAAAACTGGCTGAGTAGCAAGTCTTAGAGGGTAGCATTCAGTGGCACAAAGTATAGTGGGTCCAGTCCTGTTTAACATCTTCATTTATGTTCTGGGCAATGAACTGGAGTGCATCCCTACTGAAGTCAAAGATGACACAAAATCTGGAGGGGCAGAGGGGTGGCTGACTCACCAGAGGGCAGTGCAGCTATCCAGAGGGACCACAGCTGGCTGGAGAGGTGGGCTGACAGCAACCTTATGCAGTTCAACAAGGGGAAGTGTGGTGTCCTTCACCTGGAGAGGAACAACCCCAGGCACCAGCACATGCTGGGGGCCACTCAGGTGGAAAACAGCTCTGCAGAAAGGTCCTGGGAGTCTTGTTGGACACCAGGATGAACATGAGTCAGCAGTATGCTCTTGCCACCTGATAAGCCTGAAAAACCTGATCTAACTTTGATGTTTTCTCTGTTTTAAGCAATACTTTCGATTTCGTCCTTCATTTACTTGAAACAAATATAATTATGCAGTTACTAGTTCTTGACCAAGGTAGCACTTACAGATATTAAAGGCTTTGGGGTGACAGTGGGTTTGGGATGAACTCAGAAGACCTATCAAAGGACTACAGAGGACATATATTTGCTTAATTGCTTCTGCTTCCTTGTTGCTGTTAAATTTCCTGGTGAAAAGAACATCCAGATAACCTTTGTTCTGTGGAAATACCTGCAGTAGACAAAACAGCCTGCTACTCATCTAGCAATTGTGTGTGGCAAAGATGAAACACAAAATAGTTGTCAGTTGCCAAGTCTTTGACAGTTAGAGGAGGTATGTAGAAGAGTCTACGAAGTTAGTGGAAAAAATGTTTTAGAAACAAGCTGCTTCACAGAAATTGCTATCTGAAAAAATTGTTTTGCAGTTCTGTGAAGCAGTTTCTGTTCATATACTCTTCTAAACTTCTTGTTGCCACCTGGGCTGTTACAGAACGTGGTATCAGTAGGTAAGGTGCAGAGGGATAAAGCTTAAGAAAATTTCTGAAAAATTAAAATGTGAAAAGACTAAAGAGAACTAATGAGATATACTTAAGTTTTTTCTGGACTAGACAAACTACTTGAAAGTATCTCTGTTTGTCGTTTCCATTATTTTCCCATTGTCCATTTCAATCACCTTAAGCAAAACTCTCTTGCAAAAGCTTCATATTAGCTAGTTTTGAACACAATTAAAAATCATTTTTCAGACAGTCATTCACACTGAGGGATAAGCTACCTCCATTTACTTCAGAACAAGACTGAGTACAAACATATTTTTCATAGAGTAGCTGACACACTGCAGCATCACTTGTGATTTCAATTTCCAGTAAATTTTCTCCCAGTGTTAAAATTCATATTGCCCATGTGCAGGTCATACTGTATCTGGCTAATGGAGGACAGCATGTACTCACTCAAAACGTGGGCTCAATCAGCTCAAAGCTGTATTATTTTCCATGAATATGTATTCAATTATTTTTAGAAGTATTGAATCATTTAACTTCAATTAAACACATTTTAGCAATCTCATTTTAAAAACAGTGAATGTGAGAAGTATTATTACATATACAGTGTAATTGTGCAACTAAATAAGGTTTAGAAGTGATTTTACTGATTGTCAGTGCCTTTTAATCCAAATAATATCCATTTTTCAAAACTCTGCCTGGGCAAGACTGCAGACAAAAAAAAAAAAGGGGGGGGGGATTGTTAAGGAATATCTCCACAGTTTTCTTCGTGGCTTGATGCTGATTGATGCATGAAGTGTATGCACCAATAAACTAATGTGCCTTGTTTATTGATAATGATCTTTCATAGGGGGACTCAAACCAGATATGGTATTCTAAAAACAGTGAGTGCTGAGCAGTGGGATACTTGCTTCCCTTGATATACTGTCTGTGTTCCTGTTAATACAGGGCCTTCTTACCTGTCAGGCTACACTGCTGGCTTACATTCAGCTTGCAGTGCCATCCATTACGAGCCTTTGAGCCTGGTCACTCAAACTGTTTTGAACTCTTTAATTGCACAGCCATCTAGACTGTAATGTCCTTACAGAAGTTGTGAGTGCAATAAAGCTGAACATCAATAAACAGTGGGGTGAGAGAGGGGACAAGGCATGTAATTTGAGATTATACTTCGCACAGATTACCTATTGCATTCTACTGTTCAATTCTGTCAGTGTAAAAAGGCACATAACATTAGAATCACAGAATCATTTAGGTTGGAAAAGACCCTTAGGACCATCAAGTCCAACCATCACCTAACACTGTGAAGCCCACCACTAAACCATGTCCTGAAGCATCACATCCACATGTTGCTTAAATACCACCAAGGATGGCAAATCTTCAATTTCAATTTCTCTGAAAATGCTCATTATTAGTGTCTGTTATAATCTGTATATTGAAAAATAAGTAACAGATTAAATAATTTTACCTGTGCCACCTGCTGTAGGGATCCTGTTTTAGCAGAGTTGGACTCAAGGATCTCTAGAGATCTCTTCTAGCCCCTACAATTCTGTGACTCTGTGATTCTGTAACAATATGTAATGATCATTTATTACTACAAAATGTTTTATGTGGAAAAGTGAAATCCAAATATAACTAGGATTTGTAACTTATCTTCTAATGCAACTTCTTCATCTGTCAGAAAACCACTTGACATGCACATAGTCTCTAACTACTTCTATTTTAGCAGTTCCTCAAATCAACTAAGTATCTATAAAGAACATGCACATAAAAGTGATTCTACAATGGAATAAAATATAGAATAAGAGAATTATCTAAGCTGGAAAGACCTTCAAGATCATTAGGTCCAACCATCAAACTGACCTAGTGAGTCACTAAACCAGGTCTCTTTGGTGCCATGTTGACGTGACTCTTAAACGCCTTCAAAGACTCCACTACTTATCTGGACAGCCTGTTCCAATGCTTGACCACTTTCTCTGTGAAGAAATTCCTCCTAATACCCCATCTAAAGCTCCCCTGATACAACTTGAGGCCATTGCCTCAAGGCAATCAGCCTATTAGTACCTCAGCATTTCTGTTTATTTGTCACCTGAGAAAAGAGGCCAGCAGTCACCTAGCTGCAACCTGCTTTCAATTAGTTGTAAAGACTGATGCAGTCTCCTCTCCACCTCTCCTTCTTCAGACTTGACAATCTCAGTTCTCTCAGCTGCTTCTTGTATGTCTGGTTTTCTAGTCCCTTCACCAGCCTGCACCACTCAAGGTGTGGTCTCGCCAGTGCTGTGAACAATGGAATACTAACTTCCTCAGTCCTGTTGGCCAGGGTGGCACTGGTCCTCTTGGCCATCTGGGCACACTGCTGCCTTGTGTTCAACGCAGTGACTGAACTACTTGAGTTATCTAGAAGTAAAATAAATCTAACCATATCTGAAAGTGTTAATTTTTAAGTTTTTAATGTCCCCAACACAATAAAATGTTGTTGAATCAAGAATCCCAATAAATCTGAGCATGTTTATTATTCATACTAATGAAACCCACCCATCCACTGATAGCAGTCAACAGCTGTTAAAGACAGTGTTGGCAGCGCCCTATTTTGCCACTGTGCCATTTCTCCATATAATTTGAAGAACGTGGAAGAATATATAACTCATTCCTTGAATTCTTCAAATTTTCTTTTCCTGAACAACCTAGGCATAATGATAATGCCCTCTATAGCAGGACCACCTGTTACAGCAAGCAGTTGGACACCCTACAAAATGTAATTCCTGTCCAGCATTCACATTACGACACTGAACAACTTGTGAAGAGAGGATATTTTAAAATTATTTAGCTTTCAGTGATGATGATATTCCACCTTAAAATCTTAGATCACTAGATCTTGCTAACTCTAAATTTTTCATTTAAATTCCTAAAAGTTAGATTAGTTCACTTGAGACATTGTGCATTTTTGTGTACGTAAGTGCATGTGTGCAAACAAGCACACAAAATTATGGCTCTGGTTCCACCATATAAAAGTATTAAAGAGTAAAACTAGGTTTGAGTCATCATTAGTAGAATAAGTAGTATTTTTAATTGCCACTCTTCACCCCTACCATGTAAGAATAATTCCTTGTCAGTTAAAAAAAAAAAAAAGATAGTTAGTACAACATATTTTATCTCTTCTTGAATAGGGAGAAGAGAATCTTTCACTTCTCATATACCCCTGTAAGGTGGTCTGTTCTTACCTGCAAATGATCAAGTAACAAAGGATCCATGCTGTGAAAGAGAGTTCTGTTTAGTAAATTGATGTCTAGAAGATATTAGAAAAGCTGCAGAACAAGTCCTGGAGACTATGCACACATTTACATGTTACAATAATTCAAGACAAGATTTAGGTCTTTATTATGCCCATATGGCTTTTTATTCATCTCATTCCTAAGCCCTTTAATATATTTATGCTTACTACTTGTAAAGAAAGAAAGACAGAAGAATCCCTCAGTTTTATCTTTCATTTACAATTCCAGATGGCTGTGTGACATTTCTCATTTCTAGAAAGAATACACAGCACAACAAGGAATATATTTAACTCACATTAATCTGAGTCAATGCTTGCTCAAAAACTTCTATGTTTGTTAAGATGTCATTTATCAATGTTAGCTTTCCAAAAAAAAAAAAAAAAGATATTTAAACAAGTAAACTATAAATTATGTTAGTACAATAGAAAGTTGATTTCTTGGAGTAGGTTATTTTTCAAACTATCCCATGGATGACTTTTGTAGACAGATGAGTAAATAAATGTGCATAGTAAATTATTAAAAACATAAAAGCAAATAATGTATCTTTCATTTTCATGAAAACTACAACAACCAAACTCAAATAAATCCAAGTCATTGTATGCATTTTGCCCACACATCAAAAGTAAGAGTAATATTTTTTAAATAATATTCCTCACAAAGCTATTGTGGAAGGATACATGTTTAAATTACAAAAATTCTCTGTGAATTTGTTTTCCTAAGCATACTTTAATCACTTTGAATTTCTCCATTTGTCATACTGTGGACAGTTTCAGGCACTCCTACAACTCAATAGCCTCGGTACATTGGTGCTAGGCTCTGAAGTCAATCAGAAAGAGAGGTAGGAAGTTCTGAGTGCAAACACTTGGTATCTATCAAACTTAAGCAAGGACCATTAATTCCAAAGTAGAAATGCCAGCAAGTTGCTGGAGCCATGATACCGTGGCTGTGTTTTCACGTTTGTGACATACAGTGTGAGAGTTCAAACTGTTCCTTTTTCATTTACTTCAAGAAAAGTCACGAGAGCTGCATTTTCCTGGACAAGAAAACGGAAATTGTACATAAGTTTTAGGAGCAATTGAGGAGACTGGTTTTGGCATTAGAGTAAGAATGAATTTGGACTCACACTTGGAATCTCTTACTCATTCAGAAGTGTCTTCACTCAGTGAGACAGTGGGTTTGTCACCAAGTGCTTGTGGCTCAGAAAGGTGAGAAGGGTTTAAGATGGCTCCTTTCTTGTGCAAATAACTGTTCTATTATTTCATGAAAAGAAGTGAAAAGGATTTAGAGACATCTACACTAAAAAACTCTGCTAATCATAAAGGCAAAGAGTTTGTCTGAGTAGTATAGACTTGCAGTCTGATCATACTTGTGGAAAAGTATGAACATTCCTCCTGATTAAATCAGTGCAGTGTACTCTGAGATGCAGAGAAACCACAGAATCACAGGGGTTGGAAGGGATCTCAAGAGAGCATTGAGTCCAACCCCCCTGCTAACACAGGTACTCTACAACAGGTCACACAGGTAGGCGTCCAGATGGGTCTTGAATGTCTCCATAGAAGGAGACTCCACAACCTCCCTGGGCAGCCTGTTCCAGTGCTCCATTACCCCTACCTTAAAGAAGTTCTTCTGCATGTTAGTACACAGCTTCTTATGTTCAAGTTTTAGGCCATCTCTTGTTGTCCTATCACTGTGCACCACCGAGAAGAGCCTGGCCTCATCCGTTTGCCTCCCATATCCCTTTAAGTATTTATAAACTATAATCAGAACCCCGCCCTGTCTTCCTTTCCCCAGGCTGAACAGACCCAGGTCACTCAGCCTTTCCTCACGTGGGAGATGCTCCAGGCCCTTTATCATCTTTGTGGTCCTCCACTGGACTCCTTCTAGGAGATCCCTGTCCTTGTACTGGGGAGCCCAGAACTGGATGCAGTATTCTAAGTGTGGCCTCTCCAGAGCAGAGTAGAGGAGGAGGATTTAAAAGCAAATACTTACTTTTAAACTTGAGTGTACTTGGGAAGGAGCCAAAACCTGCACTGCTTCCCCCGGTAAGATCTAGTTTATTTTTGTGCATGTTTATTAATAGATACTCTGGCATTTTTCAGATGAAAACATTTGTGACCCAGTCCACAAAATACTCATGACTTCAGAAATGTATGAACTGGAGTTTGGGGATCCATGTTTGCCCTTGAATACCTAAGTTTTGTGTTTGCGTCTAAGCACTGATACTCAAAGTAGGGCTAAATATATAGAGAGAATTAACATGAATCTGATGTCAGTTGTGTAGGCATGTGAGAGGGAGGAAAAAATCCATCAGTCACTTTGATAGTGGTGAGAGGGTGATTTTAATACAGGAAAGTGCTCTCTCTTTAATGAAGGAGAAATAGCTCCCAGTGAAGGAGAGAACAAAGGTTAAAGGCACAGCTTTTCAGTGCAGAAGAGGTGAGAAACACACACTTGATTTTATTAACTTAATGTTCAGCCAAAATCTGCAATAATTTCTGCATGCCTCTAGCTTTTAAAAATCAGTATTGCCCTTCCCCAAAAGCTTTGGAACAACAAATCTAAATTTTTAACAGTTCTGGTTTCGAGCAGAGTTACATTAGCTCACACTAATTGTTAGAAAGAGGAGTCTGGTTTCCTTTTAAAAAGTGTTCCTTTCATCACGCAAAGTGTTCCTAACCACAGAACCTCACTGGGGGCTGATAAAAATAGGCCAGATTTTTCTGGGCACTGCAGACTGTAGAATCAAAGGATGCTTGACAGTAGCAAGGAAGGGCTGGCTCCTTCTTACCATTGCTAATACAGTCAGTACCTACTGTTGGGGAATTTGGTCTTGTATGGGTAAAGTCAGCATTCCCTGAGGATGGAAAAAGGGTTTTTTGCTCTAAGTCAGTTCTCTTGTTTAGCCGGAGAAGAAAAGAAGAAAGAATCAGTTTCTGGGTATCAGCCAAGGAAAGATATGCCTGAATCCATTAGGCTGAGAAGGTCTCATTGTGTAGCTGTTCTAAAAGATTAAGGAGCGTGACTGACTTCAGACTAAAGAACCTGACTTAGAGTTACTAGATTCATTGATAGAAGTGACTGACAACAGACTGCAGATTGTACTTTATAAGCCAGTATAATAACTTGTCCTAATGTAAAGGTGATTCAGTAGGCCAGTAGCCAGAGAGCTGAATTTAAATATTAGTGTCTGTACTGCTGAAGTAATGCAGAACAAAATTAAAACTGCATTTGAAAATCAAAATACACAAAAAGAACATTCTTTTGCTCAGAGACAGTGTTTAAAATTCAATGTGGCAGAGCTCAGAAGTAACAAATATTTCTGTTGTTATTCATATAATAACCTGCAGTGCCAACTGGAGGAAAATCTATATGCTAATACCAACAGCTGTGACTAAAGAAGAGGTTTTGAACATCCCACTGATTTGTTATGATATCGTCTCTGTCCTCTGGCCTAATACAAGCCTCCAAAAACCTCAGACCTGCAGCTAAGACTTCCACCTCCACTGAAATCACCACTAGTTAGGCAAAGGAAGAGCAGAGCATTTTGTTTTGGCATTCTTACATACACTATTTTAGCTCAAAAGAATAGGATGTTCTGTACAAAAAAAAATGAGTTTCAAGAGAAATTACTTTATATATAAACTATATCTTAGTCTAATGAAGAATTCACAACTTACAATTTAGTCTGACGGGACCAGGTCATTTCATTTGACTCTTGTATTTATACACAGCATTTATGGTCTTCACACTTGTTGTCATTCTTAAATACTTTTTGTGAAGCTTTCAATCTTTGCAATCTGTGGAGGAAAGTACTGTAATATTTCAACATCAGTCTCAACAATATCATGTACAGACACAAATGGTCACTGCCCTTTTTCTGATACTTAATAACCAAAAATTTCTTCTGTATTTGCTATCATCCTAGGATCTCATATAAAGGTATTTTCTCCAGATTTCCCCAGATCTTCCAGTTGAGTGTGCTGTATGTAAAACTGTTCTTTATGTCCAGCTCCATGACATTGTGATTGGGTGCATGACACGACATTTTCTTGTAAAGAACCTGCTTTATCTAATGATGGAGTTGACTCGGTTCTCATTATTACTCTTCCACTCACTTTAAATAATACCGTAATGTCAAGTTTGTAACATCTATAACCTAATTCCAGGTCACTGGCAGAAATACTGGAAAGAAACAGACCCTTCTGATGATGAATGTTGCTAAACTTTTCAAGATCCATCCATCAGTTCCCAACGTTCTCTGACATCTAATCTATTGATACTAAAGAATAGTAACATTTTAAAACAGAATTTTATGCAATTGTGAATTAACCTTTTATAAAAGCCTAGTTATTAAGACTATGCCATTATTTATATTAATTTAACTTACAGCCTTCTCAGAAAAAAGTCCTGCTTAACAGGATCTATTTTCATTAAATTAAAATTATGGAGATAATTGTATTCTAATCCTTTGTCATCTGAATACTGTGTCATCTTTTCTGTTAATTTGCCTCAGACTAGTAGGACTCAACTGACTTATTCCCACATACATAGCAACATAATATGGCCTCTTCTGAACAGCATTTTGGGGAGGAAGTGTTTATGAGCAGTGCCATTGGGATCTATAACACAGATGTATTGAGCAAAAATAAAGGAATCAAGTCTGAACTAAAATAGTTATGCCACTGTCCCACGTCCAAGTTTGAAAAAGGAACAGTTGATTTCAGCCTGAGAAAATTCATTTATAGGAGACAACTATTGTAATTACCATCATAAAAATAGACTGTTGAGCCAACGAGAAGAACCCTTAGCAAACAAGAACATCAGAAAATGTCCCACATGTTTTATGAATTATACTCTAGAGCATTTGTGGCAGGTAAAATTCAGATACCATATGCTACACACGAAAATGTGGGGAAAAAAAAGCCCAGCATTTTTAGATCACTGGGAAAAAAAATACCAAAAATATCTCTCTCTGCACTAACACAGTAAGAAATTCACAAGGCAAAACTGATTATGAGTCATCACTGAAGTAACCCTGCCTCTGTGAGAAGCCAGATTGGGAAAGAATGTATAAGAATCACTAATCACTATGTGTGAGGGAAGCCCACACCAAGATAAAACTGTTCCTAAGCATGAATTTTGTGAACCGCATAAGGAGATGTGTGAGTCTTTTGCAATCCTTGACAGAAATAATACTGCTTAACTTATGGAATTCACAATACTGGAGCTATAAAAATTCCTCTGGTCCTGTAGAAAGACAGAGACTTAAAGGAGATAAACTAAAACAGAAACTCATTTTCATTCTCCTGCAAAACTGCTGGCATTTTTAACATTCTCAGATTATTTGAAACTGCAGGAAAAAATTGACATTACTGCTGATATTTTTGCTTTTATTTCAAAAATAACGTAAGTTCTCTTTGTCCTATCTTCTAGCAGAGTGGCTGGAATGATTGTATTATACTTTGCTTTGATATTTGTTTCTTTTCTTGTTAAAGAATTTGATTTTGAAATAGTATATAAAGGTAAATGGTATCAGATGAAAAAATTCTTGTCTTGCTGCAAAGCAAACAATATCTAATAAATCCATTAAATATCTACAAAGAATAATGTCTTATACACAGGAAGAACTAGAGATCTATGCGTGATCACAAACACCATGATCTCACTGCAGTCATGGAGACAAGGTGGGACATCTCACATGACTAGAATGCTGTCATGGTTGGTTATGTAATTTTTAGGAAAGACAGACCAGCAAAATGAGGCAATGGAGTTGCCCTTTATGTCAGAATACAACTGGAATGTATTGAGCTCTGACTAGGGTGAATGATAAAGGAGCGGAGAGCTTATGGGTGAGAATTAAGGGACAGGTTTACAAAGCAGACACCGTTATGGACTGCCTGATCAGAAGGAGGGAGCTGATGAGGCCTTTTAGTGACAGCTAAAAGTAGCCTCACAGTCACAGGCACTGGTTCTCATGAGGAGCTTCAATCACTCTACTCTGACATCTACTGGAAGTACAACACTTCCAGACACATACAGTCCAGCAGGTTCCTGAAGAGCATTGAACTTTCTGACGCAGGTGATGGAGGAGTCCATGAGAAGAGATGTCTTGTTGGACCTTTCTCTTACAAACAAAGAAGGACTGTGAAAGCTGGAGCAGCTTTGGATGCAATGACCATGAGATGGTGGAGTTCAGAATCATGTGCAGAAGATATAGGGTGATAAGTAGGACTGCAACACTGAGCTTCAGCAGAGCCAATTGTGGCTTCTTCATGGACATACCTAGAGGTATCCTATGGGTTAGAGAACTGGATGGTAAGGGGCCCAAGAGAACTGGTAGACATTGAAGCACTAATTCCTCCAAGCTCAAAATCAGTGCATCCCTAAGAATAAGAAATCAGGCAAAGATGGCAAGAGACCTGCATGGATGAGCAAAGAGCACATGAAAGAACTCAAAGGAAAGAAGTCTGCAGAATGTGCGTCCAGCCACTTTGAAGGAATATAGAAATGTTGTCAGGGCATGCAGACAAGCAACAAGGAAGGCTGAGGCCTACTTGGAATTAAATCTGGTGAAAAAGGTCAAGAACAACAAGAAGGACTTCTTTGAGTATAACTATAGGTAAAGGAAGACATGGGCCTGCTGCTGCTTAAGGAGGGTTCCCTGGTAATTGAGGACACTGAGAAGGCAGAGTTGCCATCTGACTTCTTTGCTTCTGTCCTTATTGCAAAGACTGCCTCTCAGGAATCCCAGACTCTGGAAATACGAGGGAGAGTCTGGGGAAAGGAAGACTTCACTTTAGTTGAGGAGGATCTGATTAGAGATCATCTAGCCAAAGCCAACACCCACAAATACAAAGGTCCCAATGGAATGCACCTACAAGTGTTGAAGGAGGTGGTAGAAGTGATTGCTGAACCACTTTGTATGATCTATGAAAACTCATGAAGAAAAGGAGAGGTTCTTGAAGACTAGAGGAAAACCAATGTCATTCCAGTCTTCAAAAAAGGCAAGAAGTCAAAATTCTCAGGTTTCATTCTTCATACAGTCTTTTACTGAGAAAGTGTGTCTTTCTCCTTAATTCTACATTGTGAAAAAAGTTCAAAATACATGGTGCAGTAAATTATGCATGACAGACACTGAAAACATACTTTCTCCTCCCTTTGTATACATTTGTTATTGCATATGCAAATTCAACTTAAGCCTGGATGCTAGGAGATCCACCAGTGGCCACTCATTATTCTTTGTACAGATACAGTTACATCACCAGAACCTAACACAGGGTCATCTGAAGAGCTTTTAAGTTACCAATTCCTGTGAATTCCTAGAAAAGTGGTACTAAAGTAAGCCGCTGAGGGAATTTATACAAACAGGTTCACTGTGTGAAAATATCCTTGTCCCAAGCAGGCTTCTACTAATATAAAAGCATGTAATGAAATAAATATTAAACAAAAATCATTCTGTTTTTCCATCTTATTAAAGAGGAAATTATAATGTTCACAATGGAACAGATGAACAGACCAAACTCTTCTCTCTCGTTGCCACATAGCAAAATCAGAATTCTTTAATTATCTGACAATTAACTTATATTAGTTGACAAAGTATTCCGATGTGCTGTGTAGAATAATAGTCCTGTGCAGTTAGTAGTTTCAGCTGCAGAGGTGTCAAATTTAAAATTCACTCCTAAGACACAGCTCTGGCTGATGCTGCTCTTTGAAGGAAATCTTGATGGCCTTAAAACTCTGAGTATCCTCCTGAGTGAGATTAGAGAGAAAAAAACTATCCAGAGAATGAACAGCAGAATCTGGCATTGATTTCTGTTTTACAGAGATTATTTATTCATTCTGACTTCCAGTTGCAGCTGCTAGGTTCTGTGGCATGGTACAATATTCCAAATAGAAACTTTGAAGGACAGCAGATCAATCCCTACGTATCCTGTTCCAAAAATACTCCTAAAGAACCTGCTTAGAAATAAGAATTAAAATTCAATGGATATTGGTAGATCATCCCATTCACCACCCCAAACCAAAGCATTTTACATCATAGCTGGCAGTATGTATGTATACATTTTTAGGATTGCCATAATTTCCTTATACCATTAATTCTGGACAGTTAAAATATTCTTTCCAGTGTCCAATAAAAGTCTGCTTCTTTACAATTTGAGTTCATTACTGCTCATCCTGTTCCCAATGGCATGTTCAAATTGCAGAATGGGAGAGCTGATTGCACTGATTTGTATTAGAGAAATGATTTGTATTAGGTACCAAATGAGAAATCACCACTGGATCATGGATAAAACTCTGCTGCATGATACTCTCTGTGAAAGAAAGGAACTTTGTCATATTTCTCTCATGGTAACACAGATGAAAGAGGCAGTAACAAAACTGAACTGTCCCAGCCATTTTCTGCACTTATTTGACTCCAGACAGCTGCTATATGACACTACCGTCATTTCCTTGCTAGTTTAACCCAGTCTCTATTTTATCGTGTCTGCAATGCATATGTCCCAAGGCACTACACATAAAAACATAATTAAAACCAATGCTACACTGAATAAGATTTAGATACAAAGAATCCTTTTACTATGCTCCTTCTAGCGAAGAGAGATACGATTCTACATACTCAAAGAGTTTACTGCAGGGACGAACTGCTCTTTACCTGCTTCAGACAGCTTGTCCATTCTTCTGTGTGAATGTACCATTAAATGTCAGCCTATACATGTATACTTTGCAGCGAGGGGAGAGGGAGGGGAGGAATTAATAGGCTAAAATGTTCATATCTGAGTGAGACACAAATTTGAACACAGGCACATAAATAGCTCACAAAGATGAGGTATTTGCAGTGTCACTTGGTATCAGAACGATCAGCACTTCCTAAACTGCAGTTCAATTGTTCAGGGACACAGCACGACACTTGGGACAGGATTGCTGGCAGCAGGACTGAAAATGGACATGATTATCTGTAGTACGTGTTGGTAAATTGAGGTTGCTTTACCATGCTTCACAATACTCCCTACTGCACTCTTACATTTCTGAATGTGAACTGCAGATGGTTCAAGAAATTTGTCTGACAGCATAGTGCTCTCAGACACGAAGAAGAAATGAGCTCATGGCGCAAAGACTTCTTTGCCTCTCACTGTCTGCTGTGCACATGATGGCTGGAGTGGGAAGAACTGCACTATTTTTCTCCTCAGACTTGTGTTGCAAATGTGAGAAAGGTGTATCAGGACTCCTGGGGCATTTTTAATGGCACCAGAAGAGATTATTTAACTTTCAAAGGTTAACGTATAATAATTAGATTAGAACCTGCTGTAATCAGACAGGTCAGTCTTCTACAGCAAAAAGAAATTTCAAATTGCTGCGGAGGACGCAAACTGGGGAAAAAAAATGGTCTTGCCTCAAATACTGTGAGAAAAATGTTGAGGAAAACATTTCCAAAAGTATTCTGGGAAAAACACTAAGTGTTTTAAAAGGAGGGATGGCATCTAAAACTGAATTCTTAGTGGTATCAAATACATGTGCTGGAACTTTTGCAGATGATGCAAGGTGCTGGTTTTAAATACCTAAAACGCTTTGATGTTGTCATTCTAAGTCCTCGGTTATTCACACATATTGAAGGCTTTTGTTCTTAAGCAACTCACTCCCTTTTCCCACCTAAATTTCCACAGGTCCCTCTGTGTACCATTGCTTGAAACACTGGACCTGGAGTGTGGAATCATTGAACATCACTGTCTTTCTTTATGAATCTTCAATATTATGAGTAGAAAAAAACAGTAAAATTAGTTTTCCAAATAAAAGCAGCACTTAGGAAGGTGGCTAAACTGGAGTGAAATGGACAGCTGAAGTGCTGAATAAGAAAAAAAGCTTTCACGCACAAGTTGCTTATGTAAATGAAATAGAGTTGACCAAACTAGGAGCACCACAGAACGCTGCAGATCAGGCATGTCCAACTTGCAGGCCACATGTGGCCCAGCCCTGCCCGTCCTGCAGCTGCTCCCTGCCCGGCACCATCATGGTTGCAGCTCTGCCCTGCTGAGTGGCCCGGGCCAGCCCCAGGCATGCACTCCTCACTCAGCAACAACCAAACATCTGTGTGTGATCAGCACCGTCTGGGCTGAAACCGGGACACGGGGAGGGCACAGTGCAGTGCTAACTCAAGTTATGGCAAATAATCATATGCATTGTGATACACTGGGTAAACACAGGTATGTGAACAGCAAAAAATGAGCAGTCATGCTTTCCATTTTGATACAGGGATTTGAAAATATGTTTAAAGATTGCCAAAAGTATAATCATATTCTGGCAAATTTGCACCTCCATTTTCAATTGACATGAATACATCACCTGTGAGTTTTCAAATGGAATATATAGAGTTGCAATCAGATATTCAACTCAAACATTTAATCATGTCTCTTTTACAGAGAGAAATATCCCTCACTTCACAATCATGCCATATTCATGTCACTGCTTTTTGGCAGTACATACATTTGTGAACAACTGTTTTCAAGCACAGGGAATATAACATTTCATTAAAAATCTCTGATGAACACCTTGAGAACTCATGATGAATTGCAACCACTGCCATCGAACCAGCCTGATGCATTAGCTTTACAAAAACAAGATCAAATATGCCACTAGTTTTGCACTTTGTCGCTCTTTTTAACATTTTAATAACAAATATTGAAATTAAAGTATGTTTTATTACTTATATACGTTAACTGTATCTTATATGTGTGGCCCAAGACAATTCCTCTTCATTCAGTGTGGCCCAGGCAAGCCAAAAGGTAGGACATCCACACTGTAACTGTTAGTGTCAGTCTGCATGAGCTGACTTTGCACTTTGCTCTAGGCCCATCATTTTGCAAACATTTCATGTATTTAATCCAGAACCACAAAATAACCTGAGTTGAAGGGAACACAAAAGTATCACCAAATCCAGCTCCTTGCTCCACACAGGAACACCCAAAATTCAAACCCTATCTCTGAGAGCAGTGTCCAAACGCTCCTTGAACTCCAGCAGCTCAGGGCCATGACCACTCCCCTGGGCAGCCCATTCCATGCCCACCACCCTCTGGTGCAGACCCTTTCCCTAACACCATCTGGCCCTCCCCAGATAGCAGGGACACTGGCATGCTGTTACTAGTTTATAAGTTGATAGTTCATAGATAGATAGTTCTGAAAATAAGACGTTTGAATAATGAACCTTTTCAATTGTCATGTCCTTTCAGTCATTAATTCATTAATTCATTCATTTAACAGTGAAATCTCAGATTGAACTTTTCATCTCTCAAAGGGAAGTAGAAACAATAATTCTGACATTAGTCTAATGGTTTTCTCTTTCAATCAGGCTCTAGATTCTTAGCCATAGAGAGTAAAAGACTCGTTAATATTTGCATGCAGCATGCACTGAGAATGCTCTTCCTAAAGATGACTTCCAAGGGAAGGTTAGGAGAGACTAATTGAATAACAGCATTTTAATTATTGAAGACTTAGAAGGAGAATGCCACCTTCCTAGTGGGATGAATGCTGACAAGGTTAACACCCTGCACTGTCAGGCAATGATAACTCTTGATTTAGTTTCTGAGCTAAGATTTACCAATGTTCTGAGAAACCTTGTGCTTTGGAGATGCCATCCCTGAAAAACCAGAGAACAGTTTAGAAGCTAGGAAAAGAAAGAGTGATTCATGGCAGTTTACTGGGTTTTTTTTTTTCTCCCTAGAAATTAATAAAACTTTTAAAGAAAAATATTGGAGAGAGTTTTCTTCAATGAAGCTTATGCAATTTACTGGAAACAGTCACTACCTTCTTTTTACCAGACATCCTAAGAACCATGCTATACCAGAGTACTTGAAGAATCTTAGAAATGCTTGAGCATAATCTGGAAGTACTATTCTTGTGGCTTAAAAAGTTGTTCTAATTAAATGCTTCTGTTTCAGTCAATGTATAAAAAGTTAGGAAAATCACAATGATCCTGGAAAATCAGTTTTGTGTTGCCTTCTCCATTAAAATTACTTGCAAAAAACTGCACAAATTTGATTCAGCATAAAAAGTGTTCCAAGTCATACAATGTCTCTGCTAGTCTAGATGCTGGAGATTACAAAATCTGACAAAAAGCACATAAAAGAATCTTACTTGTAGTAAGGAATCATTCACAGAAAACTACACATGTAAATAACAGGAGGAGGACAGAAAAAGCATCTATCATAAAAAGGGGAAGAAGGCAAATTACTAGAAGAAAGAAGCTAACAACCTAGCCCTAAGTACATTGAAGAAGACAAGAGGACCCAAGAGCCGGTGATTAGCTGTTAGAGAAAAACAGCGTCAAACAACTCATTCATTTTCAGAAGACGATGGTGAGCTTTCTGGACAGGGAACAGTATACATATGTATCTTAATTTTAACATTTTTTATGTTTTGTCACAGAACAACCACATAAACAAGCTAGAGAAGTACAGAATTAACAAAACAATAACAGGGGAATTAGAAAGCTGTATGGAAAGCTGTATTTGGAGAGAATACATGAGCAATTTTGGGGCAAGTTGTATGGCAACTCCAGAGTTTCACAAGTGTTTGTGCTGGTGATACTTAATATTTTCCTTAATGAACTTGATGAGTGTGCTTATTACAAATTGGAGATGATAACTGAGCTAAGTGCACCTGCAAGCATTCCATGGTACAGAATAAAGTTGGAATGATCTGGATGGGTGCTAGAACTGGGGTAATAAAGAGACTGTAATTCAGCAGGGACAACTGGAAGGTACATCAACAGAAATCATCAACTTAAATACATTCGGGCTAGAAAATAAGTGTCTGAAAAGAATTTCTACAGAACAAATCTGAGGATCCTAATGATTTACAGTCTCTAAAAATCCACTAATGTCGTGCTGCTGTGGAAAAGGCAAATGTGAAAAAGGCAAATGCTAGATAAGAAGGCATAACTTGGACAATATGAAATAAAACTTGTCCTCAATTCAGAACTCCATAAAGTTTCAGCTGAATATTTGAACATGTCAACTGAACATGTTTTGGACAGAACATGTCAAGAAATGTGGAGATTGACAGAAAAGAGTCTATAAAAGTTCATGAGGAAATGTAAAAAAAAATCTCTGGCAGCAGATTGAGTGAGTTTGAATTGTTGCAGAAAGCAAAGGAATAGGCTTACATGATGACCAGAAAGACTCATGTTAGGTGTAACTAGAAAAGTTGCTGAAACTGAGAGCACTGAAGTGAAAGAATAGATTTCTTGGGAAGGATTTTTTTGGAAGTCTTTATGGACAAATTAGACAATATCTGTAATGGAGGACATAAATACCTCCCACGTGAAATCTGTTATGAGATCTGAGGTGTTCCCAGAAGGCTTTACTGTGACTGTATGTTTACTCTTAACAGAGTAAACAAAATGAGTTTCTTCTGTGTAGGTGGGACTCAATGTATGTCAAAGCTCAATTTCTTATTCAGATGTATGTTTCTCTTTTTCCCCCCTCTTTTGCAGCAGACTTCCTGAAGGAAAGAATGTCTATGGGGTATAATTTGCCCCAGGAACCAGGAAGGAGGAAAATGGGTTGTGATAGTAGGAAGGCCATAAAGTGAGAGCTGCTCTGGACCCCTTCTTGACAGTTTCACCTTGGACTCATTCTCACCAGGCTCAGTAACTGTACTCAGCAAAACATTCCTATTTATAGACTTCTCTTCATTAGTGTCCACCAGGATTTACACTGCTGCCTGTTTTGTCAGCTAGTCATTCTTTCCAGGTTTCTTATTAAGCAGAGGTAGTTAGATACAGGCCATCAGCAGACAGCAGCTCTATCTTTAGATATATGAGACATGCCAAGACTTCAGCTAACACCATTCCCACCTTTCTCAATCGAACCAAGGATGAAAGTGCCCTACTTTGCACTCTACTGTAAAAGCAAGTGGCTGGTACTTCAGGAACATTACCAGGATGACTGTCTTTTGCTTCCAAGGAATCTTTCATAAAGCAACACTGATAGGGTTATTTTGCATGCTGCTGTTCCTTGCTGACACTCAAATTTTGACCTCCTAGAGAGAGAAAAACTTGCCACATTATCCCATAGACATCCATCACCAGTGAGGCCAGAGCAGCGAGGCAGCGGGTGGTGAGTTTCAGTAGCGGTGATGGTGGTAGTGGGTCACCTCTGCTGGTACAGATTTTTTTTTGCAGGTTGTTACGAGCTCAGCATGCAGGCTTTTGTTCATCACTGGCGAAAATGCTGATTATGGTGACTGTGTTGAAAAATAGTGTTTTGTAGCTGAGAATTTTCTCTGTCAAATAGTGTTATTGTGTGCTTTCTGTTGTCATTTTCATGGACATGAATAGAAGATATTACTTTTGGTGCTACCTACATAGAAACTAATATGCTGATACTCAATACTGAACATGGGACAAGGACAATAATGAATCTGATTCATCAACAGTATTTTTCTCTCAATTCCTGAGCAATCAACAGCCAATGTCACTAAAACAAAATAAGAGATAGAACACATGGATTAAAATTATCTTACGTTAACATGAATGCAGCAGTACTCATTACTGCCTGGGAGAAAGAGCTATGGTAAAATCAACACAAGACAAAAGGAGATGCTCATCCATATGCGATTTGCTTGTTTGGTTTTTATTGGTTCATTTACTATTTCTGTTGGCAGTCTACCTCCTACAAAATCAGAGTAACTGTTGTGAAGAAAAATATATTTGAAATGAATAGACTTTTAACAGCAGAGCTCTGTGTGCTTAATCAACATTCTGTTTTATTATAGAATCAATTCACGTAAAGAGAAAATTATTTTAGCAGCACAGTGAAAATACTCCACAGAGGCCGAAAAAAATGGATTACTCTTGCATTCTAAGTCCTATGGTTTTGAAGCTGAACAACTTCCAATTCTGTTGAACCAGATTTACATAGATGTCTGAACAAGATATACTGTACTTGTAGTAATATAGGATATCAGTATACCTTTGTTGCTGAAGATTCATACCCCTTGGAAGTGACCCAACACCCAGAAGAAAAGAAGAAATTTGCAGTAAGAAATGAAAAGCTAGAACTACGATATAAGGACGTAAAGAATGGGGAAAAGAATGAAAGAAAAAGACAAATTAATCATCTATGATAACAAAAGAACCCCATCTTCCCTGAATGCCTTTTGAATACTATCTTTCTTTTTTTGCACCCCTACATCTCTAATAACATTACATAAACTGGCATATGTAAAAAGCAGTCATACTTCTTAAAAAGAAGTAAAATTATTACATTTGCAAGACTAATGTACCAATGACTTGAGGACTTTTAGATTGAATTACTGTTCAAATTCAAAGTCTTTAAAATAATAGTGTTAGTGCTTTATACCAGTTCCGTTAGATCCTGAGACATTCCTAGGATTTATATTAATCAGAGAACCCAAGGAAACCTTCAGTGCAGTGAGATTTTCAAAAACTAAGTTATTTAATCTCACAAACTCTAGAACTCAGTTTGCCTAGTTGCACATCCACTAGAAAGATAACATATAAAACAAGTATTAACCCTCATATTTAGTGTACTCCATGAACAATCATGCATCACGAATGCATTAGTAAAAATAATTTTATTATTGAAAATATGATTTTGGAGTTGACCTGTGTGTTCACCCTCTTGTTCCACAAAAAAAAAAAAACAAAAATCTGGAACTACAATTTGTGCAGTGTCTAATTACTTAAGCACTTTTTTTCTAGGGAAATACAGCCTTGTTTGTTCTTAGCAGGGAGATTCTTCCTCTTCTCCCTCAAATACAGCCATTTAATCTCATAAATAAATACAAATAAAAGATATTATCAGAACTTCGACATGTTTGCAAAGTTTGGTGTCTTTCACCTAGTTCAGTAAGAGAATGAAAAAAAAAAAAGACAGTACTTGGTCATCTATTTAAGAACAGCAGCAACTTAAAATCAAAAAGCACAAGAAGAAAACGTGGCTATCCCAACAGTCAGGCGGTGATTTCTTCCTCTGCAGTAAAATTAATGAAGTGTTTTCAGTTCTAAAATCATCTAAGAACATTTCTCACCATTCTGCATGATTCTTTGGGGGGCTTTTCTCCCAGGACTTCTTATTTCCATTCACTTGGTTTTAGCTTGTCTGACTTGTGTTTGTATGTGTGTTTTGATGCTCCTGGAATATAAATTAAAATGCCACTGGCACCAGACATCTGATGGTATGAGCCACAGTAGAGGCCGCTAAACAATGTTTCAAATTCAAGTGAAATAATGAATAACTCAGTGTAGGCAGCAACGAAGTCTGCCTGGAGATTTACGTCCGAGAAACTAAAAATGCACGGAGTGATGACTGTTTATGCCTTTACTAGAATAATCAGATATTGCTGCTTATTTGTTCTCACAATAAGAATGTCTATGGATTTTTGTTGTTGTTCTTTTCTCCTTTCCATCCGTAGGAACAACCTGAACGATATGGATGTCACTTACAGTCATTATTTAGACACAGGTCTGTATCTACAGAGGCTGAGCTGCCTGCATGTTAGTGGATTTTGTAAATGCCACTATTAACAGATTAAGCATTTAAAAAATACTAGAAAAATTATAACCATCAGAAAGATTCCTGCAGTGGTAATTTAGCAGAGAGAATACATCACATAAATTTTCAGTGTTGATGCAGTGTTTGTAAGATGAAATTCTTGCCTCTTGGAATCACTGAGGTTTTTATATCTGAACTTAGATCAGATCAATAGTCTACTCACAGAAAAGGTGTCTTGATATTCTCTGTCTAAAGAATCAGAATCACAAGTATCCCTTGCAACAGAATTGTAAAAGTGCAAATCCGTACCGTAGTGAAATACATGTTTTAATCCACTAAATTCTTAATGTATTATCCTTATTTATAATTCACATTTCTTGTATTGAACAAGACAACGAGAGTAGGCTAACTATGGCTAGTGGAATTTAAAGGTGTTGAATTTGCAGTTTTTTTAAGTGTAACGTCTGCAAAAGCTGCTTTTTGATGGAGGAAAAAATGTTGGTAATAATTTTTGTAATTATTAGTAATAATGTAGCAACAATGTCTTTTCTTAAAAAAATTATACCAATTCGTACTTCAGACAATTTTATGTCTTGTCTGATTTCCTGCTCAGAAGGTTATTCTGTACAAATAACAATGTAAAAATTTTAAAACTGTATCACTATATTTCAGTGGATTGTTGGACAGTCGCTTGAAACTGTGAACCAAAGCTGATTATTCTTGTTTTCCCTTAACAATGATAGAGGTAATCTTCCAGAACAGCAGTGATAGCAGCATTCTGCTCTTTCATGTGTCCTTAGCAACACAGCCTCGGTTCCCTTATTCTGAGAGTTCAGTGTAATATAAATGTGTTACACCCTTTCTGAAAGAGTTATGTATCAGTAATTACTACCACTCAGTATTCACGTACAGCTAGATGTTAAAGAATTCATCACCTCAATAGAAACACACTGTTTAGGAGGACAAGTGGTGTCATAACTCCAGCACATCTTCTTAGAGCTATGAAATCCATAGTAAAACTGATCTCTGATATAGGCATATTCATTATAGACTATAGTTAATGCCCACAGTCAAAATGCCAAAGAAATTGAAAACTGCATATTTTTCTGTTTCATATCATGACATTTTAAAAATTATGGGGGCCAATAATTTACTAAATGCAGTGCCAGCCACAATAACATGAACAAGACAGAGCTAAAGCCAACTTTCAGCAAAATATAGACTACCTTCTCACTCATATTAGCTTGATATGAATATGCAGCTTGCAAAATGAGGGACATACCATTGATTTAAAAGATAATAAAAATATTAGATTTTTTTTTTGCTTTGTAATCCACAGAGAAGAAATTACATCATTAATTCATATGTGAAGAAAAAGTCATAAATAGCTAATTTTATTTAGCATAATATCTGGCTGATGCTCTTTGAAAAGTTATAAAAGAAGCTTTCAGGACATTGCCATGGTGATACTGCCAGCCCATGAAATCAAAATGAAAAGCCATATATTACTTTAAGAGCTAAGAGTTGAAAATGTGAAGTTTTACCTTGATATTTTCAGTTCCATGTACGGCTTTTAATGCAATTAATATTTATAAAGAAAGGAAAGTAACTGCACTCCGTTATTCATCTCATAACAGTAAGACTATGGTGAAACTTAGCATCCTTCAATAGTGATATGTTTCTTGGTGTGTTTACGCTATTCAATTTTTGCCCTATCTGACAGCTATTCATCAGGGCAATCAGTGGCACACCTCCTGAAAGCAAAATAATCTCTGAGTACCAGACAGGACTGCCATTTGGAGATATGTTCTTTGGAGAGATGGGAGAGACAGCCTTGATGATTCCCACATTTTCATCCCCAGCCAATTAGTGTTCCAGCTGTCTGACATACCTTTCTATGCAGCAGCAAAATAAAACCTTTCTGTTAGTCAGTTATAAATGCTCTGAAGTAAGTGGAGAATGAAGAGGGACATCTCCCTGCTGCAGAGCGTGTGACATGTTCATATATTTTCCATTTTTTATGTCAGGCACAACACAAAATTCATAAATTTCAGTTTGTAAAAGCATCTCCCAGCCTTTTTTTTTTTTTTCCTGAAAAGCAGATTGCTCTGACCATTCCCATTAGCAACCTTTGCCAACTGACCTTATGTCCCTATTCAGCCATGGTTAATCTGCTTATGATTCTCTGAAGATGCTGTTAGGGCAAAAGGGTAAACCACACCCGAATTGCTTTTAGGAATACCCTGTATATGTCCAGCTTAGAGTGGCCTTGTAGTTCAAGCATTCTTTGACATCTCCAGGCTAATTCTCCAAGTAAGCCAACTCAGTGAGCCATATTTCATTTGATATCTATACTTCCCCTTACCTCTGAGAACCTGAATGACTCATTTCTACCGCACTTAAAAAAAAATCCCTAATGTCTACTGAAAATATTTAAAAATCCTTAGGAAGTGAGAGAGAGAGAGAGAGATCAAAAAGTCATAGAACTCTTGTTTGAATTTTATTTACATATCCAAAACATTTCCTGACTACTTCAACAATCTCCTTCCCCCCAGTCTAAACTCATCTATGCTTAGGTGAAGCAGCCTATCATGCCTCCTGTCTGTGAGTCAAAGACAATCTATCAAATTGACTGACATCCACAGCAATTGTCTGACCTATTCTTTCAAAACACTTCCTCCTTCTCTAGCTGTGTATTTGGTCTGAGATCCTCTTCAGTCTCAATTGCTGCCCTGAGAATAGCTACCCAGCCTAAAACTGAATTATAAGGTAGGAAGTTAATTCTTATTGTCACCACCCCATTGATGTCTGAAATACTCTAAAATATAGGTAATATCTATGAAGTTACTATTGTACCTCCATATCAGTATGAATTAAAGGAGACCCCTCATAAAACACAACTGCCCTTGGAAGAGGGATTCAGACCACTGAGTATTTCTAAAGGTACTCGAGTTTAACAGCTTATCACAATTTTCCTGTACTACATAATAACCCACTTAAAGTACAATTTTGAAACATACAACTTCAAGCAAATCAAAATTCAGGTTAGATACAAAATTAAGAGTAAATGGGAAAAAAAGGACAGAGAGCAAATAACATGAAGAAGATGGGGTGTTTCTGTGAAAGGATGTTAAAAATTACTATATATTTGAATGAGACTCTTAGATTGCAATTCATTTTCCCCCATGGAAAAGAAACAGTACATAAGAAAGTAATTGATGGGCTAAGTATCTCTAACAGGCAAACAACTCTATCATTGCATGTTCTTAAGTTAGTGAAAGAATAAGTGCATTAGTTATCCCAATGGATTTATTTATTAAATAAGTCAATATAAATCACATTTGATGAAGCACTAATGACATAAAATATACAGAAAAGTTTCTACAAAAAGCAGAACTAGAAAACAAATATATTAGTGAAGCAGAGTCAGAAAGTTTTACAAGAAACATTCCAAATTCTGTTTAAAAAAATCATTATATTCAAACGAAGTAGACTGAGCTGTCAACCTGACTCTCTTTTCTAGATATATTTGGAAAATGAGAGAGAAACTGGAATTCAACTGAGAGAAGTGGAAGGACTCAGATTGTTCTGAAAGCTCTTTGTTCAAAGTAGACGAAATACATCTCATCTTCTGCAAAAGAAGCCAGACCACAACATTAGAGAACACAAACACTTCATGTTTTTAGAGACTTCATTTTATTTTTTTCCACTGAAATGCATTTAGACAAAATGAGCAGACAAAATACGCAATATTTTTTCCATGTAGCTACATGCAGGAGTATATATTGAGAATTATTCAGTAGAGACTAAGTTTAAGGAAGCACTGTCTCTGGCAATCTACTCATTGAGGCTGTGGGTGCTGCAGTCTAAGGTGAGAGAAAAGCAGCATATAGAGTCTTGTTTCATCATAAACATCATATCATAACATAGATACTACAGCTCTTGCCTACTTAGCATTCTGTGCTACATGGAACAATGACAGACTAGAATAAAAAGCTAACTAGAAGGGGAGTGTATAACACTAGCCCATAAGAATTCATTCAAAAAATTAAAATAATTATAATTTTAACATCTTTTTTATATTGCAGTTGTCAGTTATTATTCAGTCATATAATGATGTGGGGTTGCACACATAGAAATATCTTGTCAGAATGCTTAATTTTATCTGCTGAATTAGAATTTAACAGACTTCTCAGCAATCTAGGCATGATCAGAAAATATCTAAGAAAAGAGTATCTAAGTTAATGAAACACATAGAGTGTCCTCCACTCAACAAACTCAGAGAACTCCGTACATGGACAGATTTGTGTATGCCAGTATACATGTCCATCCGAGTCAGATATCAAAGGACAAACTATGAAGTGATGCAGGTCTTCCTACTGAAAAAAAGCTGTAAACATATTTTCAATGTTAAATATCTGTGTCTGTTATAATGAGAGATCTGGGGAATATACCTCATATTGTTTATTACTTCACATTTCATAAGATAGAGAGGTGCATAAAACTTTGAATTGCAACTTCTTGTTATTATTTATTACTTCTCATATGTTAAAAAGTTACTACTGGAACATAAGGGATGGTTAGTTTACACCTATTCGAGCAGGCAGGTCTTTTTAGACAATGAGAAAAGAGATGTCCTACTGCAATTGACTTGTTATACAATTATCAGAAGTTTAAACTGTGCTTTACGCTTCCTGGGGATAAGAGAAAAGAGTTCTAAAGTTGTAAAGTAGAAGGAATAGACAGTATATTTCTATGATAGGTGGATGTCATTGTGCAAGGGCTAAAATTCTTCTATATATCAATGCCTGGCAACTCTGATCCTTCTTTCTTGTGTTCACAACCCTCTTCTTCCTCTAAGCTGCAGAAGTGTGTCAAGACCCTATATACTCAAATCCTCATATCTATCTATTTTTGGAAAATGGAGAAAAGAACACTTCTTAAGACATCCTTGAAAGCAGCTTTTCACATTCACAACTGATGTGCTTTACTGGGCACTTCCACTAAGTTAATTAGGACTCTCAGGTACATCGTACCCCATCAGCCTTCTGATATACAGAGGTGTGAAGAAGTCTAAAGTCTGGTAGAACACATCCGGAAAGTGAAATCTCTTTCGTGTTAAAAAACCATTCACTAATGCAATATTCATTTTATTTCCCTGCTATTACAAATGTTAGTGTATTTTAATATGTTTTTCCTTTCATATGTATGCTTCTGAAGACATGTTAGAAAATGACTTCAAGCTAGGGATTTTTCCTGTTTAATATCATGATTCTAGACAAGATATTACTTAATCATGAATAGTTTATTGAAAGACAAATGATCATGAAACCAGAGATACAAGTATTTTCATACCAAAGGGGCAAAACAGCCTGTATAAGAGAAATTACACTGGCAAATAAGAAGTTTTAGAAATAAACAGTAGTTAGATCTATGCTACACTTATAGAAAGGTATTGCTTTTGGGAATGTGTTCATTTTTCTATGGAGTTTCTGATTATTTTTCTAAAGGGAAGAGTTGTTCTCAAATTTAGTCATGGAATTGAATGTATTCTGAATTACTCCAAAGGACAAACAAATATTTAGGGAGCAAAATAGGTGATTCATGGAGCCAAGAGCAAAATAAGATATAGCATTTGCTTAATGAAGATAGCAGAAATACATTCTTAATAGTAATGTATTATTGTTCGTTACACATTTTCTGCTATGGTGTCATTGTGTCATAGATGACCTTACTGGTAAGAGTGATGTGCTGTAGGTAGACTTCCTGAAAGAGAAAGACTGCAGTGTTTTTGCAGAATTCCAATATAAATAATGCTATTTGTGAAAGACAATGTTTTTTCTTTCTTGCAAGCAACATGAAAGATGATATAAAAATGTATAAATACCTGCAGGAAGAGTGTAAAGAAAGTTGAGATAGGCTCTCAGTGGTGTCAGTGGTGTCCAGTAACAAGAGAAGAGGCAACAGGCACAAACTGAAACACAGGAGTTTTTGACTCAATATAAGAAAACAATTTTTTACTGTGTAGTTGACAGCACCAGCTTGGGTTTATCCAGAGAGGTAGACTTGTTGCCCTTAGATGGCTTCATCCCTTCCAACCTCAAATATTCTGCAATTCTGTGAATCACTTCTCATTTTACTAACATCATGGTGGCATGATGCAAATGCACAGTTTGTTTGCTTGTGGAAGTGGAAACTTTTATCTTAGAGGGGAAGATTGCTTCAGCTCCCCTTGTACACAGACGCACACATACATGAGCAGATACGCATTCAGACACATACACAATTTTGATGATCAAAGGCAAACTGAAAGCATTTGTAGAAATTCAAACAGTACATTTTCTATTATGGGGCAAACTAGTGAAATGAATCCTGTCCTGTGTGTCTTCCCTATTTGTTATCTTTTCCCTGGCACACATTATGCATTGAGGCTAAGTGGATGTCTCCCTGTATAAATCCCTACTTCAGCAAGAACTATGAGCAGTTCTGTACAATCGGCGGAATGCAAAGATGAGATATTCTAGAGAAAACATGAGGACTGGGATTCAGGAATTGACCTTTACACTTCCAGGAAATGTGTGATATGAGTAGAATTCCACTGTGATGACTCACTTTTGACTTACCCTTTTGACATGAGAGTACTAGAGTCTTGTCTCGGCCAAGAGCCAGGTGTAAAGTGAACAGGAAATAAGTATGATAAGTCATGACAAACAGGAACAGAACAGTGTGTAAACCTTCTTGGTGGTCTGTGTTGATATCTGGCTGTAAAGCCCTCCATGGTAGAGATCAGAGGAACACCCATATGCAGATAGCCAACACTACAAAGAAGCAGCATGCCCAGATAGAGGAACAGCAACATACAGGAAGTATGAAACTGCTGCCCAAGCCCAGCAGTAGTCCATGGGAGTCAAATGCCTCCAGGTTCAGTTGCACCTCCTAGACAGAGCAGAAACCAGAGCAGGTCTAAGTAGCTGATGCATGCAGGTGTATGAGCACGAATGACAAGGGCACTCTGGACACCTTTTACTCACTTGCTTTGCCTAATAACTTAAACTTAATGGTGTTGTGTTACTTGGTGTACATTACTTCTTTTTTTTGCACCACCTTGCATTGCTTTTCACAACACCACAGAATTTGGACCAAATCTGCGTTGCCAATACTAGAACTTGCTGCTTTGGAGTCTTTCATTAAACCTACCAGCCTGTGTTCATAGGAAAACTGTGTGAATGCTGCTTTGGAGGTACAAAACCTGTTCGTCCACTCTGTATTTGTAGTTATTGCATAATGGTACATTGTAACACTAGCCACATTGTATTTCAATAGACATCTGATTGTAACAGGTCTAGAAGAAAAAAATACCTTATTGTTATACTAGCCAAGCACACAAAGTAGTGAAACTTGATCTCCTCCATTCCTGACCCAAAATAAAGTCCTTATTTATTGCTGATGCATCGCTTAAGCATCCTCCAGAATGCTCACACAGTTTAGAGAAGGGGAAATAACTGACAAAGAACTGTGGTAAGGCACAATGAGGTCTAGAAATACAAGGAGCATCAGTTGAATGCTGTTCATGGTAATGAGTAAAAGCAGCCATCAACTTCTATCAGCTTCTGTGAAAAATCGCAACACATTCTAAAGCTGTCACGTATTCTTCACAGTCTACAGAATAAAACTGAAGTAAAAACTTTTGATGAATGAGATGTCTGCTCTTCAGATGCAAATATTGTGCAGTGTGATCATACTATGCAGGCATTAGCAAGGCATACCAAATCCTAAATTTAATCTGTTATAGGAAATTTACTAGTCCAGAGATATTTAGTACAGTAGGAATTTCCTGTGGAATCAGTGATTTTCTCACTGAAAAATAAATCTGATAATTGGATTCTGCTGAAAAAAAAGTCTTAGAAAATGGCAAGCTGCTGGTTGTTTGACTTTGCACATGTAGTCTTTTGAAAATGCAGCAACGTGTGACAAGCTTCAGTCTGATGATCCAAAACCAATATTCTTCAGTTAAGTCCGTCTTCTTTTTTTAACCTCCCACTTACATGCCTGAATTTGAGATTTACTGTTTTACCATAATTTGATTTACACTGTGGTGGTGATGGACCTAGTACAACAGTTAGAAACATTCTCACATAAAACATCCACTATGAGCTTCTACTGTTGTCAGTGAGTTGAGAGATGCATGGGACATCAAATTCAGAACCCAAAATTTCGCTTCCAGTTTGTTTTTTTTTTAATGGCAGCTTCTTGTGCCTTTGTAGTTGTGTACCTTCCACTGCACAGGATTCAGAAATACTTGGTTCTCTGAAAACTGTAAGCTCAGCAGGACCAGTAAAGATTGAAAAACACACTGATGCCTGATGACTAAGAAATACTCTTGAGCAAAGTTTGTCAAGTAAAGTGGATTTGGTGTCTCAATAAAAGCAGATGGATTGTGGTCTGGGTGGGTGAATTTCCCAAATCGAGAAGTAGTAAAACACAATAATTGTGCAAATCTGTACTTTGAGGGAGAGCCCTACTATCTGTAAAAATTACTTCTTCTGAAAACAAATTGATAAAGGAAAATTGGTGCTTTGAAAATAACGCTTGTAGCTAATGTAGAAGTGCAAGTAGCTTTAAGTAAATAAACACAAAGATCCAAATTACAGAGAACAGAAAATCAGAAGAAAAGGAATGTCAGAAACTAGTACTGAATAATATTAATAATAATAACAATACTTTGGAAACAAAGAAAATTGACACACACAAAAAAAATACAAGGGCTGCTCTAAAAATAATGCCTCTAATTTTATGATGTTGGCCCACCATATCAGAGGTGGATGTTGGTGGCACGGCAGTAGAGACTGAACCTTCCCACCAGCATCCCGTTACATGTTGTTACCGTGTGACGGCAGCAGAGGGGCATTCTGACAAAATAGCATCTGACTTGGAAGTGTGTATGGAACAAAGGTGTGTCACTGAATTCCTCCATGCAGAAAAAATGGCACCCAGTAACATTCATCGGCACTTCATTATTGCCTCTGAAGATCAACCAGAGGATGTGAGCACAGTGAGGCAGTGAGTGACACATTTCAGCAGCGGCAACAGTGGCAGTGGGTCACTTCTGCTGGTGCAGGTTTTGAGGAACACAGCATACAGGCTCTTGTTCATCGCTGGTTAAAATGCATAGCTCATGGTGATGACTACATAAAAAAATAATGTTCTGTAACTGAGATTTTTCTCTGCCAGACAGTGTTATTATGCTCCTTGTATGTACTGTAGTTTCAATGAAAATAAATAGGAGATATTACTTTCTGTGCAGTGGAATTCTAATAAATTTAATTTGAATAAATTTCCAAAGAAGGCTCATGACCTGCAAAGTAAAGGTATACCTTAACCAGAAATTGGGCAAAAATAAAATCTAAAATAGAAGTTACATGGAACACAGAATCTCATAGATTATGCAATGTAATTATTAAATAAAAAAGCTGAGATAAAAAACATTCAAATAAAATAAATTCTGGCCTCGTACATGTCCTGAAAAAAACATAGAGAATGAGTGAACATAGCAGTAGCAAGAGAATTTGCATTCTTGCTTCCTAAAACTGCTCTGAAAACTAGCCAAATGATATTTTTGTCATTGTTTACGTATTTTTATTGAACAAAATGTACAGTATATGACAGTGGATTTTACTGGAAGCATTTTCCAAATGCTTTGAATTCTGCTTTTGAGAACAATTACTTTCTTTCTCTCCTGGTTTGTACAATTTGGAACTCAAAAGTTTCAAATTTTGATGAGACACAGGAATAATATCTGATAGGTAAGAATTGTTTATACCTTCATGATCAATCCTGTCAAGGTAACTGATTTTACACACTGCAAACCTACTTGTGTATAAATATAAACAGATGCATAAATATTTGCAAGTTCAGGGCCTTAGTCAATACAACAAAATGACTTCAAATATATATAAACTGTCCAAAGATACCTCATACAAATACAAGCATTTTTATTTACTCCATTTTGAACTGATGTGCAAATACATGGTTTGTCTGGAATATTAAACTTTAGCTCTGACAGTTGAGGCAAGCAATTATCCCAACAATTCATTGCTCATTTTGAATGGTTTCTGGTAAAACTGAACATTTTAAACCATAGCTCAGAACAATTTATTAACTCTATCAGAAAGGAAATTACCACGTAGATGACCTTGCTAAGCAATGTCGACAGAAAACTCTGGGTAGTAAAAAAAAAGAAAAAGAATAGAAAAAAAAGAAAAAAGAAAAAAAATGGAAAAGAAAAAATGATGGGAAAAAAGAAAAAAAAAGAAATAAAAAAAGGAAAAAGGTGGAAGTAAATGAAAAGCAGGCATCTTCCCTTTTCTGGTTTAGAACATGGTCTTCAGAGTACTTAAGAGGTGATACATATTATGAGGCCAGAAATGAATTTTCTGAGGCAGGCACTTTGCACTGTAGCATTACTTCTTTTGAGACACTACAGTAATGGCTGCTTGGCTGCCATTATAATTCAAACCAAGCTTTGAAGGTTAAAATAAACCTGGCTCTCAGATCTGTTTATCTCTAAAAGAAAAATCAATTCAAAGGACAACTAATCTCTTGGTTTTTTTTTCTTTTTTCCCTTATTGCCTTATGGCTTTATTGCACTAAAACAACAAACACATTCTCACCATTTCCATATATTTAACAAAATATATCTCTGTTCCTGTATCATTTGGTTATTAAAATGTACCATTATTCCCTAAGAAATCTTAGCAAATTACATTTATTTCTCACGTAGAATTTCAATGGGATGAGAACTATTGTGTTTTGAAATTTTACAACCAACTGGAAGACGTTTGGCATTAAAGACAGACAATAGAACAGAGTGTGAAAAATAAACCCTACTCACTTTGTTCTCACTTTGTAAAACAGTGAAACAGCATTGAGATTCCTGTCCAAACTTAGAAACCCTTCCACAGTACTCTGTGCAAGGGTCCCAGTAAGTCTTGTACAAAATGTCTGTATCAGATGTTACTTCACAGAAGTAAATTGTATGAAAATATTTGTTAAGCTATAACATAGATGAAACTTTCTAGGTGCAATTCCAGAAGTACAGTGTGAAGTCGCAACAGTGTTTTGGATCCATATTTTATGTAACATGTATGATAAATGAAGACTCTACAACTGTAAATTATTAAAGAATGAATTACTGAACAGTCTTTCCTTTTTTTTTTTTTTTTTTTTTGTGGCTCCTCATACTGTTTTCTGTAGTTCTCTTGACTGCTTCTCTGTTAAGCAATATTTTAGTAATTTAAGCTGTTGGTTAGAAATACCAGAGTAGCTACATACTACTCAGCCAATTTGTTCCATCCCAGGTGCAGAACTTTGCACTTCTAAAAATAAGTCTTAAAATACTTAATTTTATGAGGTTTCTATTAATATAAACCTCAAATTTCTCAAAGACTCACTGGACTGTAGCTTTACCCTTAGGTACATAGGCCATTGCCAGCTAGCACCATTCAGAGATTTGCTGAGGGTTTACTTTGTTCAATAAAGACAGTGAACAACACCAGTCCCACTACTGCCTCCTAAAGTATTCCCTTTTTTATTTACTGGCTGCCAACCAGACACCAAGCCACTGAACCTTGTGTTCAGCCTATTTTCTATCCTTCTAGCAATCCACTCATTCATACTGTCTCAGTTTCCACATGACAACTTTGTGGGTGCTGGTGTAACAAGCATATTACTAAAGATGAATATTTTTAGAAATATTACAGTAATTTGGAAATTTCTGAAGAAAAACTGTATTTGGAGCTGAGCACTGATATTTTTGGTACTGTAATGCAACACTCAAGTGCCTAAAGACAGCAGTGAAAATATGGGCATAACTGCTTCTGTTTATTGCTAAACAGAATGTGAAGAAGAGTCTTCAAAGCGAGTCACAGTCACACCATTACTTAAACAAGTTGTACATTTCTTCATTGAGCTTGGATCCATCAGTAGTTACCTGATGGCTAGCTAGCTGGTGATAAGGAAATTTCTGTCCTCACTGAAATTATTGCAGAAGGACTTTCAGCTCGTTTTAAAAGAAAAAGCAGAATAAACACGCTTTATGATTCAAAATAAAATATTTTTACCTGCGTTAATCCAGGCTAGTAGACAGAAGATGGCATGGTATTTAGAAACACACCAGTGTACTATCTTGTGTAGTTTACCATTGATTTACTATTTCTTAGCAGAAATAAATATATTACAATATTGCTTTTACTGTTTATACGAATCACTTTTATCAGATACACATCAACAGTTAGTCTTGGTTAGTTCCTTGGTTATTGTAACTTCACCTTGGATTTCATAATTTAATCTTTCATTCCATTGTTCCTTCAGAAAAAATAAGTTTAAGCCAAACAGTCCTAAATCTCTTTCAGCTGCACAGCTGAATATCTAAACACTTAAACATATCTAAAATCTAATATCCTCTAATACAGTTTGTACTTACCTTGTTTAATGGGGTTGACCCTAGTCATTGGATCAGGGACTGTATATTCTCGGACCAAGATCTACTTTCTTTCAGACTGCTGAGAAGAGCAGGGAGGAAATCTGAGCTTGCAGTTAATTAGTTTTTTTCTTGATAAAAGAATCAATCAAACCAGCTAATACAGAGAACTCTTCAGCAACATCTAAAGTACCTAGGATTTCTTTCAAGATCTTGTACCCAAATGCCTGTCCTGGTTGCAGTACCATCAGATCTGAGGACACAAAGACCCTTAAGACATCCACGACATGCCTCAGAGCACCAGGACTCCAAGATAAGCCATAATATCTATATAACATTCAGTCAAAAAGGAGTATAATATTTCTTTTCAATTTCCTGTGGCCAAACAGCCCAATATTTTATGTAATCTATTCCAAAAAGCCAGTACACCACAAAAATAGCACCTGAGAAACAGCTCAGAGATCACAAGGTTACAGCATCATATTGCAGATCTGACCTCACCATAATGCTTTCTTAGCTCTATCCATCTTCCCTTTGTGGCGCAATAAGCAGTAGTATGTGGGTGGAAGGAATAACTTGAAGTTGATAGTTTGCTACAGGTCTGTACAGTTGCGCATAATTTTCTCAGTGTCATTGTATCAGGAGTAAATTTATCTTAGTGACAGAACTGCTGTCAGTAAATTAGACACTTCCCCTCCTGCACATAAATCAGAACACTGATACCTGTAATTGGCTTGGAGTAGAAGAAAGTATCATGAAGGTAGATATGTGAAAATCATTTGCCTTTCTTATCTCTAATCAGTTAGATTAGAGAGAATATGCTATACACTTCAAGTATAGCTACAAAGATATGACATCATAAGCATTCGTATCCAAGATATGTCCCTAAAATTCACCATCTAAACCTGGAAATCTATGAGTTTTCTCATTGTAGTTGTCAAGACTCTGAACTTGGCTACAGGACACCTCATAGTAAGCTCAAAGAAGAATCATATAAGAGGAATTCCCCACATATTTTACTCCTAGGTTCCAAAGTGTACCAGTTGTACTTGGAAAATGACTAACCATCCAAGAAAACACAGCCAGAAAATGAACAATAATCTGCTTCTCATCCTTCAGAACCTGGAAGAGCTACCTTGAAATTTCCTCTCTCTGGAAATAAATCTTTCTCTTAGAAATGTAGCCTAAGCTGAGTTCATTACATGAACATTATTACATTTTCTAAATGTTAGCACAATGCTTTCATGAATGCCACGTCTACACACCTGACATTCCTGGGGCAAATTATAGGTCAACAGGGCAGGCAAACAAGGGATTTAAAAATTAGGTTAAAGTTTTCAGTGGTGCAGCAACAGCACAAAAACAGAGTATACCAGCAGAAGATTGTGATGGTTCTCCAAGCATGCTTGCAAATCTGATGGTAAGATGAACATGCCAGACAGATTCATGAAGCCTGAAATTCTCCTACTTGTACTGTGTCTCAGCTCCAAAGTTCTTACTGCTTTAGTTTCTTAAAGATAAATTACAGACTAGGAAAGAAAGAGAAAACACGTGAGGCTTTCTACTGAGCTTTTGTTGATATCATTCAAAAGGAAAAGTTTGTGGTAAAAATAGTTTTACAACAAAGCCTGTGAAAGTATTATGGATTAAATCTGACACAGCAGCACTTCATCTTCACCCATAGTTTATTTCCAGATGTTAAAAGTTATAACAGCCTCATAACCCAGCAAAATTCACTGTGTGGATTCCTCAGGATTATAGCTCAATTCCACATTTCATCTATTGACCTCTTCATTCTCATCAGTGACATTTCATTATATAGTGCACACATTATTTGGAACTAGAAAATCAATTCCAAGAACCAATGCCCCCTTTTCACAAAGGGGATAAAATGTTTTCCCTTTGAATACATTTACAAAGAAATTAGGAGAATGCTGATAAACGTAATGATGATAAACAAACAGCAAAAAAAGAAAGCAATAAATAGATGATTTTAAAAGAGGCCTTGTGCTTAGTGGATATATTCAATTATAAGAATCTGAGAAGGAAACTGAAACTAAAGCTTTAGCTCTAATTCTCTATCTGATAGATTACACAAACATGAACACAAGTAAATAGAATGAATGAGCTCACAGAATTCTGGTGCTTGGTACAAGTTTAACATAGTAAGGCTCTAGAAAAGAAGTCTGTTATCATTTTATCCCATCATGTCTCTTTCTTCTGTAGTCTGTGGCTGTAGTTCTGTTCTTTACCTTTCCTACTTCTCTCAGTATTTTAAAATCAAATATTTATCAGTACCTTAAACTCAAACAAGACCCTTTATATTCGTAACCAGTTTTTTTTATTGAGAGTAACAGATCCAGTAGAGCATCTTCCACAGCCAGCTTGTCCATAAAGAATTTGTCTTAAACATTCTCCAGAAACCTACTGGATTGCGTCTGCCCAGACATCTTTCAGTAGGTGTTGTAGTAGCTAAGGATCATCACTAGAATGAGGCCCTGCATCTGTGAGGGTTCTTCCAAGAATCTAAAGAAAGCTCCATCTACTTCTTATAGTTAGGTGATCTGCAGCAGATCATAAAACCACTCTCCTCTCTCCTTTGATGCTTCTTTGTCCATAAACACTCAAATTTGAGATGCTGTGTGCATTTGAGCTTTGTGCCTTTCTGTAAACTGCAACTTCTCCTTCTAAAGACTCCACCTCCACTCACCACAATCCTCTCTTCGAGCTCACTTTTTCACCATGCTTCTGTAATTCCAATGAGATCACAGCTCTGCAATTGCACATTAAACACCTTCTGTGTGTGCATCCTCCCCAGTGAGGCTGGGAGGGCTCCCATGTGCTGCATGCTCTCTGGAGTGAGATGCCCCAGCAGGAGTGGGCAGTGGGAGCTGGGGGAGAAGAGGAGCAGTGGGGTTGGGAGCATCAGAAGAGGGGTGTCCATCAGGGTGAGGGAGGTGATTGTCCCCCTCTATTCTGCCCTCATGAGGCCCCAGCTGCAGTACAGTGCCCAAGTTCGGGGCCCTCAATGCAGGAAGGATGTGGAGCTTTTGGAGAGGGTCCAGAGGAGGGCCACAAGGAAGATCCAAGGGCTGGAGCACCTTTCCTAAGAAGACAGGCTGAAGGAACTGGGCTTGTTCAGCCTGGAGAAGAGTAGGCTGAGGGGAGACCTCATTGCAGCCTTCTGATATTTAAAGGGAGTTTATAAACATGAGTGAAATCAACTTTTTACACAAGTATATAAGGAGGGAAGATTTAGATTAGATGGCAGAGGGAAGTTCGTACTGAGAGAGTGGTGAGGTGCTGGAACAGGTTGCCCAGAGTGAGGTTTTGGATGCACCATCCCTGGAGGTGCTCAAGGCCAGAGTGGATGGAACCCTGGGCAATCTGATCTAGTACTTGATCTAGCAGCTGGCAAACCTGGCTGTGGCAGGGAAGTTGGAACTTGATCATCCTTGAGGTCCCTTCCAACTCAAGCCACTCTATGACTATGATTCTGTGTCTTTCCCATGTTTTGTAAATGGACGTGTTTGAGATGGATCTACAGTCCCATTGCTTTCTAAGTGGAAATATGAGAGTTTTCTCCTTCATGCTTTGTCCCCAGGCACTTCCTTACTAACTCTCATGTCTCCCTCCACATCTCTTCAGGCATCAGTCACCACTCCTCAGGAAACTTTAAGTCTTCTGTATCTGTAGGCAAAGTTGCTCTTGCCCCCTCATATTGGTCCACCTCTCCTCCATTTAGTCGTCAAAGGGAACCAAGTAGTTATCAAAGATAAAGCCGTGTCTGATATCAGCCACACAACCAGACATTGACCTGGTTGTCTTCCTGCTCCACTCAGAATCTAAAATGTGAGGTACAGGAGTAAAGAAAAGACAAAGAAGTTTTCAACATAATATTTTTCCTGAGGAGTTTTTGTCACAATGAGCTACCTGGCTTGTCACAGTTCTATTTTCTATTGTATTTTGTGCTTTCTGTGCATCTTCAAAACTACATACTAATTCTGGTCTGTTTGTACATTTTTTTATGGGAGATTCTCTAGAGGGAAGATTTTTTTATTTCTAAAGAAACAGAAATGAAAGTCAGAAATATCAGAGATGTGCGGTTGTCAACGGTTTATGGGCTGTTTTGGCCCAGTTCCATGACTAATGGGGCGGGGGGGACCCATGGAACCACGCCCCGGGAAAGGGAAGAGGGGAAATGGTAGGGAGATGGGCCTAAAAACAAAACAGCGGCAACGATCTGAGGAGAAAAACTAATTTACTAAATAATATATCGGAATACAAGGTAACACAATATAATACAATTGGAATTGAAGCTAATAAATCAAATAAAATGAGAGAGAGTGGCCAAAAAACCAAAAGGCCTTACTCTAATGCTGGTGGCAAGACAGCTAGGGAGAGAGACGCTGCTGGGCTGAGCAGGAGGGGAAGAGAGAGCAAAAAGGGGATGTCTTGTGATATGTGAACACTTTTTATCTTTCCCTCTGAACGGAAAATGGTAACAGAACAACAAGCAGTCCTCTGGGAGAGCTAGTTCTTCTCTTCTGAGAACCAGGTACCCAGAACTATCCATAGTCCACAGAACTGGAGTATTAACTCTTCAACTCCCAGTGCACTACATGATGTTATGATGTGGAATACCAGTAACTCAAAATCATAAAACAATGGCAGGCATTTATTGAAGAGTAAAACCACAGAAATTTGAGGGAGAGGAAAAAAATCAATTTTTTTTAATGAATGTTATGATAGAATAAAGTTAGTGAGTCAAAAGTGGCCTGTATTTCAGAAAAAAAATGCTGAACATATGTGGTTTTCTTAGATCTGCTCTGAATATTTCTAAACAGCAAATTTAAAAGACTTGGGTCTTGCAAAAACCCTCATTTGCACCTATTACTTCTGTAATAACATTAAATGTAAATGTAAGAGAAGAAGTGGTTACTTTTAGAGGTTTTTTTATTTTGTTTTGTTAAGCTGCTTCTTCCAAGCATATTTGCATTCTTCTGTGTCAGTAAATGAGCTCTTAACCTGGAGTGAAAATGATGTCTTCATTCTCATCAAAATATGTGTTTGGAGAATGGTAGAATAGTTTTTCAGGTAATTCAGAAATTAAGCAGCTGGAGATCTGACTAGGGATATACTGTAGTCCATAAAAATGTTTAACAAACTCAGGTTGCACTGTGTGACAATATTTCCAAGATAATGTACTCTGTCACAGAGTGATTTTTAATCAATGTTCTTTTCCAGTTCACATAAGAGGCACCAATGAACCATTATTTTTGGAGTGAACATCAAATTTACCTGAACTGCATTATTCACCTCTGGGTGACTTCTCTGAGGCAAAACACAGAGGAAAAAAGCACACTTAAAAAGCAGATCAGCAACATGTCTAGCCTTCTGAAGATGACAAAAAAAAAATACTATTAAAAAAATGTTATCTGTGCTGGCTTGGAGTGCTAGTGACATGACAATTCAGGCCAGATAAGAGATACTTCCAACTAATTTAAACAAATATTCATTTGAACAGGGTAAAGTAGTCACTGTACGTCAACAGTAGGAAAGCTTGGTAGCAGAGTATCAAAGGCACAAAGGAGAGAGGACCAAATTATTGTAAAATGAGAAGGCTTCAAGAAGACTATTACAAAACCATGTGTTCAAAAAAAAATGCAGGGTATTTTCAGTGTGCACCCTATCAGGGAACACCATGGGAATCTCCAAATTATGCCTAGCGACTTGCAAATATTTCTATTTCTTTTGCCTCTGTGACTTACCCAGTCCCTTTGTGAAGCTTTGCATCTTTTATTTTCCTACATCAGTCAAGATATTAGCGTCTGCATAGCTCTCTCTTGATAGAATATTAAAAAAATAATAATACAAAGCAAATAAAATTTTCAGGTTTTTTCCTTATGCCTGCCAATAATTAGCCAGGTCACACAGCGATGGAATATCACACACTTCCTACTATAAATCTTGTCTGCTTAGGATTCTTGGTTCTGAAAATGTTAGAAGTAAACAAGAGATTCTCCAAGTCTTTTCATGAATAACATGCAAAAAAGAAATGACGTAATGAAATGACATATTCACTTTAAAGAATTTACCTAACAGAACCATTCCTATGAATTTGTCTGTATGTTTCTGCTAAATTTCTTAGTGTTTGCAGACTAGTCCTTTTTTTTTTTTATTCTGTCCTTAAGGATTTATTAAAGAGACTCACTTTTCCTCTTTTTAATACTGTTTTCCATACTTGAAAATACAACTATTTCACCTCAATTTTCCTTTCTTCAAACTAAGGAACACTAGTGCTTGCAAACATCTCTTATAGGTCTTATTTGCCAAATTTCTTATCCTTGTTGCTCTATTTAAATGCACAAGAGAATTTTACACTGAATATTCAAAGAATACTAAGTAGCATAACTTAGTTAGCAACCAGCTTTCCATCACAATCTCACAAAAGTCTGATTCCCAGACTTTTTGAAGTCCAAATGCCCTGCAAATACCTTATTTTTGCTAAGTTTAGATATGTAAAAATTGTAAGCCATACATCGACTGAAATGATGAAAACACCAAATCTGCATTTAAACAACATAAAAGCATTCTGAATGCACAATGGCTCATATTTTTTATTTTACATTGAAAACTGCTAATCTCAAATTACAGCCAAACTCACACGCATGATGAGTATATAAAATGCATGCACATGTAGAATAAAACAGAGCATTATGTACTTTATTACTTGTATAGCTTCAACTGGACTACCACGATGAATGTTGCATGGAATATCTGAATAAAGACATGGCTCCTCCCCCCCAGAAAAAAGAAATGCTCAAAGAGGAACATCATCAGCTGGTGAGGATGATGTAGAAAGGAAGACTGACAAAACTGGATTAATTTTGTTAAGAGAAGATTGATAGAATCAGGAGAATAGTATTAACATATGCCCAGAAGTTTGCCTTAAGGAATGAACAGTTTTTCCAAGTCTCTATGAAACAAACCAGAAGTAATAGACAGAGTGCTGTGAGATTAAGCATAAGGAACAACTTCTCAGTGGTAAGACAGCGAAGTACTGGGACATGTTGTCCAAGAATGTGGAATCTTCATTACTGAAGGATTCTGGAGAACATTTTACTTACACAAATATTTATAACTAATGATTTGGGTAGAATTTATCTTGCTTTGGAGCAAGGAGATGTTGAAATGTATTTCCTGAGGTTCTCTCCAGTACTTCTTAGCAAGATCAGATAGATATTTTGATCACTAACACTAAGAAAATGAAGAGCAAACCAAGCAAATAAGAAGACAGATACAAAATATTCCACTTAAAGAAAACAATTAAAAAAAAAAAAGTTTTTTTTACTGTGAGAGTGATCCAACCCTGGAACAGGTTGCCTGGAGAGGCTGTACAATATTTAAAACTTACCCGGACAGCAACCTGCTATTCCTGATCCTGCTTTAAGCAGGAGGTTGGATGTAACCATTTCTATAGTCCTTTTTCAGTCTAATCCTTCACATGTAAAAATGCAGTTGAATATTTCAAATACATTTAAACTAGTGATTCCCATCCACCACTTAGACTGTGATCAAGGTTTGATCCAGCTTCTTTGTAGTTAGTAGTACTAAAATTGATTTATTTTGGCTTTTGTTAAATTTCAAGCTGTTCTCTTTCTTAGATAAACTACATCAAGAGAGTAGTTAGTCAGAGACCTGAAGTGTCAATAATTGCAGCTGAACAAAAGAGCCCTCACTTTGGTTTGAGGGAAAGAAGCACAAGCCTCTGGGTATTCAACCACAAATTTGAGAACGGGTTGTCTGAAAGTGGGTGAATATTAATTTAAGATGCTATCAGATATTACAAGAACTATGCTACAGAAGACTCTTTCACAAAAAGTACATATTTGTATCCTATGTCAGTGATTCTTGTAATCAGTGCAATTTTCTTCACAAATCTTTTAAATAAACAGCTACTGAAATCTCAACACACTCTGTCATTGAAATTGACTTACTGCTTAATTAAAAGTACAGATTAAATCAGGTACTTGCATTTAAAGTAGAAAGTAAAACAAGTATAAATACATCATTTTGCTAAGTTGCGTATAGAAAAAGAAGGATGTTAGCAATGCAAAACCCCATTAAATTTTTAAGATACATTGAATATTAAGACTCTGGGTTACATTTTGAAGATCTGAAATACATTCCTAGTTTTTATGCAAGCATTCCAATACTTCATACAACAACAAGGGCTCCTATAAAATGGAAAACATTTCAGTTCAAGCTAAATACCACTCTTCATTAGAATATAGATAAAATCTTGCTTTCATTTTTTTTTCAGTGTCTTGATTCTCCTATTTAGATAAAACTGAACTGATCATCAGCTTTTTAACATCTTTATTTTTCCATATCATAAAACATGCTATATTTTGTAATATTCTGCATCAGAAAGGGATTTAATTTATTATTGCTATTGATGGTATGCACTAAAGGAATTTTTTATTCTGGATGAGAATTCATCAGAATTTAAGGAATTGCTGCTGTTTTAGTAAAAAGTGAAGTCTTCTTACTACCCATGGTAGAAGTAATGAAATGCCAAGGAAAAGTTCCAGCAAATACATGAATATTATGCCTGTCATACACAGCAGTGCAGGAAAAAAAAACGAAAAACAAACAAACAAACAAAAAAAAACAAAAACCAGAGGAAAGCCAATAAAATGTCAGAAAGTACATTTTTCTCATGAAAGACTGAAAGATCAATATCTCTTCAAAAAGAAAGAGTAGACATGATGTGATTAATGTTTACATATATGGGGATGCCAAGAACAGAAAGACTAAAGCTTCAAACTAGATAATATCAGACAAATAAGCATAACATTTTTACAGTAATAATAATTAACTGTGGGAGCAAACTAGGATGGGTTTTCCATCCCCAACAATTTCAGCTTACACCCAGATACAGCTTCTGAAAGTACAGTCACTTAAATAAAAGAAGAATCAGCCTACAAACATGACTACAAATGTACCACCTGGCTTCATAGACAATGAAGCCCTAGTTGGCATGTCAGTTTCTAGGGTTCTTGATATAAAAGATTGGCTAGCAAAGTGAAATCATGGACTCAGTGAAGAAGTGGCAAATAAAGAAAACAATTTCACTGCATTGATAGGATTTGTCATTACAAGAAAAAATGGAACTGTCCCACACTGTTTCCAATAGCCTTGGAAAATAGCTAATGTTGTGGTTATTATTAACACAATACACATTTTATTAAGATATGTCAATAAAATTGCAAAGTAGCAGTTTTCCAAAACAGCATATTGCCTCCAAGATACCTGTCTAACCAGTGTTTACACTACAGGTTGAGAGGCTTGTATGACATGATTCCATTTATATTTATTCAAATTTTCATACCTCATAAATTTTATTCAATTTTAATAAATGGCTCAGAGATCAGGAATGATATTAAAAAAAAAAACACAGAAGTAATACAAGAGAATGTGCAAATGAAAATTAATACGCAAATTCAAATGAGAATTTGAATTATTTCTAGGTTTTCATAAGTTTTGGGGGGGACATTAACAAAACTAAGCCTCAGATTGACAATGCCTGTGTTTCTTCCTAAATGTGGTTCATATTACTCTTTCATTTAGACTCATTAACTTATACCTTTGACTATCTTACAGCATATCTACCATTTTTTAAAGCACAATCTGGATGCTTTCAGGTTCTTAGACAGCTCAAGAGGAAAATGAATGTTGAATTGTTGAAATTTCTGGGTGGTTATACAGTGTTATGAATTTATTGCCTTTAGGGCTAATTATGTTCTTAGGCATTTTCTTTCTAGGATACCTAGAGGCTTATCTATCACTGCAGAAAATTTTCAGATTTCATGTACATAGAGTCCATTAATCAAAATAATTTAACTGACAAAATTCTAGATTTTTCAGTGATTAGCTCTTGGTATACTCTTAAGAAAAAACAATCACTTCTCATATTACCAACTTTCTCCTGAATTGACTCCTTGTCTGCCGTTTTCCCATCATTGTGGTAGGATCTCTTGAGGATTTTTATTGAAGATTTTTTTCCATAACTGATCATTTCTTCTATCTTTAATTGGATGAGGAGTATCTGTAGTCTTTATTTGCATGGTGGCTGAAGTGCCATGCAGAAGAGCCAACACACATTCATCTTCATCTCCAATAGTTCTCATGGGAAAATCAACAGCAGTGTTAAAGAAGAGAACTCAGTGCATAAGTATTTGACACCTATCTCTATGTCAAACCATTCATTTAAGGCTACATTTTTTTGAACTGTGAATGTTGAATCATGAAGAAAACATTCACAGTGAATAAATATTTGGCCTTTCAAAGGACCCAATTTAAAAATAATAATAATATTTTAATGGCATGAGAAACTCACATTTTATACTCACATAACTCACATCATTTGAAAGGCTTCTCTATAAATTTTTCCATTAAAAATGATCACTTTTGATGAAGAATAAACAGGAAAAAAAAGCAGATGAAAAAGTAGTTTGGAGAAGGTCATAAATCACTGGAAGAACTTTAAACAAAACTATCATCTGACACACAATTACAGTGGTCTGAGAACAATGCTATACTAAAATAAGCCTCAGTACGAAATCATGAGTCAAGCTTGTTTTTACACTATTGCTAAAATCATTCTTTGTGCAGACATAACATTTTGCTTTCAGCAGCCACCAACAGCTGCTCAGAAAAAAAGAATTTACACTGTAGTTGTACAATTAGCCACTCAGATAGTTTATGAGAAACTACTACAGCTCTGCCAGCCAAGCAGAATTGCATTATAAATACTCATAATAGAGGTAAAATGTAACTTTCCTTACTAAACATCTGCAGTGAATCCTCATGAGTCCTCTAACACAGGACAGAATCAAAAATCAAAAGCAGTAAAGTTACACTGCAGATTTAATGCCCTATAAATGGCAGAGTGTGGTATCTAGCATTAAATAGACTGCCTATGAGAATGGTGACACAAAGTGGGAATTCATAGTGAGAATTCATTGTTGTTATTCTCTCATTATTTATTGAAGAACTTAATGTCCTTAATGCAGTATATATTTCAAGAAACACTGATTCCCAAAAAGAGAAACATTTTGATGTCACACATACTCACAAGAGTCTGTGCTCAGGGACAAAGCCTCTAGAATTCATGATGTAATGCTCAAAATAAGAAATTTCTTTAAAGAAATAACAATACCAGGAACCCATGAGGGAAAACTCAACACTAATGGCAAACCTATCACAAACAACAGGAGTGAAACCATTCCCAGACCTTCCTATTTCTGTCTCACAAAAAGAATGAGGGATTTTTCTGTGATTAAATTACTGCAAGGAAAAGAAAATATTTTCCATTTTTTCCTTTTCTTGTTCCACTAAAACACATGTCTTTCCTGTGCAGAGTGAAATAATCAAAAGACCACATTTAGACTGGATTGTACAGAAAGGGCGTGTGGACATAATCTGACAGAGCAATGAAGAATTCCTATCTACTGACAGCTACAAGCTGCTAGGTCCCGGGTCCTGCGGTCTACAATTACAGAGCTGTACCTTCCTTTAAGCAGATTCTCTTAAAATTAGGTGCCATATTGAGTACAGATGATGCAGCTGTATTAAGTGTCTTTGTTGGAGTCTAATACTAAAGATATACAGTGAAGTTCGGGGCACATTTGCTTTGCACACCTTGCTTCATGGCTGTTTTACTTCCCATGGTGGCCACATTGCTATCAGGATTAATTATTTTAAAACTAGTTTAATTTACACTGCTGTTCTTTTTAGCACTGATGAGAACATACCTACAGTTCTCAGCAGTGTTAAACCTCCTTACACTGACCACCATAGCCCTTCTACTATGAGATAATAAAGCTGGAAAAGAGAGTAGAAAACCTTCACTGTGTCCAAATTCAGAGCTAAGTTCCTGGCTTAGAGAAAGACTAGTATGTCCAAGACCAAGTTGCTCCAGGATATGTTTGATAAAATAGCTATTCCAGATAATCTTTAGAATTCAGCTGAAACAGTAAATTCACTCTGCAAATAAGGCAATTATTATGCTTCCTCCATGGTCCTTCTTATTTTGAATGAAGAAAATAAACCAGTGTTGTGCTCATACAAGGGAATGTTGTAAAATTTTTTAACAGAACTTTTGTAGGGATTCAAAATTACTTTTGTTTTTATGAATACATTAAAGCAATAAAAACTGAGGGTTCCATTTGTTATTGTTTAAGAAGAAAGTTATTTAGCAAAACTGGGAAGAAATTCCCATGACTCTTCCATGTTCAAGGTCTGTCTTAATGGACCAATGGACCTCAATGATGATGTTTGCTTTCTCACTTCAGTGAGTTCTGGATAAAATGGTTCTCTTTCCTTGGAAGTCTAAATCTCCTAGTGCCAATTATCTTCCCTCACTTCTACCTAAACAGATTTGAGTTTCATAGAATCACGGAATCACAGAATCACTAAGATTGGAAAAGACCTCTAAGATCCAATGGTCCACCTATCACCCCAATATTTCCCACTAAACCATGTCCCTCAGTACACTATCTAAACATGTCTTGAACATCACCAGGGATGGTGACTCAACCACCTCCCCTGGGCAGCCTGTTCCAGTGCCTGACCACTCTTTCAGAGAAGATATTTTTCCTAATGTCCAACCTGAATCTCCCCTGGCACAACTTGAGGCAATTCCCTCTAGTCTTCTCGCTAGTTACATGAGAGAAGAGGCCAATGCCCACCTTGCCACAGTCTCCATTCAGGTAGTTGTAGAGAGTGATAAGATCTCCCATGAGCCTCCTCTTCTCCAGACTAAATAATCCCAGTCCCCTCAGCTGCTCCTCATAAAACTTGTGCTCCAGACCCACCACCAGCTTTCACTGTCACTGAAATCACTCTTGAAAAAACACTTTCTCAAGCAGTTTTTTTCTTGCCTGAAAGGTCCTCTGTTTTCTAGAATGTGTGTTGAGTTTGTCTGATTTTGTTAAGGATTAGAACTAAACTGTCCTGCTTGAGACATGTCCTTTGGCATCACATTTGAAAGATGGGACTGTCTGACCAAACAGAGACTGACAGGGTCAAATTTCTAATATGTAAATTATTCCAGCTGTTGAAGCCGGTAACACTAACTCCACGAGTAAGGGTTCACTAATGTCAATAGGGAGATCACAGTCTGACCCAATGTCAGTTAAACATCTTGCAGGAAACAAAAACAAAAGGTTCTCGGAAAAAAACATTTAAAATCTAAGGTCTACAGTGTGACTAGCTACAGTGTAACAGTGATGCAAAAGATTGGAAAAGGGTCATAAGGAAAGGAGCAGAGAAGAAACTGCACATCCATGATTCCTCTCTCAAATAAATAAATAAATAAAGTTGCATCTAAATATTATTCCAGCTTGCAAATAAATAATTAAATAGAGTAGAATAGGAGGCAGAACACTAGCCAGATATGAGTATTTGTGGTCTCACTTCTACTTAGTTGTGTGTCAGAAAGAAAGTAATTCTCCAAGCTCAAGCATGTAAATAAGCTGAAGGGAAGGCCCTTAAGGAACAAAGTCCAGAGAGAACTAAGCAGATTGGAAGAATATGCCAAGAAGAACTGCATTAAATTCAGCAAGGATGAATGTGAATTCCTTAACCTGGGAAGAAAGAACCTCCAGTAAATATACAAACGAGGGTATGACTGGCCAGGTAGAAGCTCTGCAGAAGAGGCTGCCAAGATGGCCAGCAGCATCCTGGGCTCTGTCAACAGGAGAACAAATGGTAACTCAAGAGAATCAAAGGAATTATATATCTAATCAGTACTTGGTCCCATTCTTGGGACCACTAAAACAAGAAAAAGGAAAAGGAAAAAGGAAAATTGAAAAAAAAGGAAAAAAAGGAAAAAGTGATAGGAAATAAAAGGAAGAGGGAAGGAAAGGAAAAGGAAAGGAAAAGGAGAGGAAAGGCAAGGGAGGTGAAAGGGAAAAGCAAGGGAAAGGCAAGAGAGTGAGAAGGAACACTATTACTATTACTATTACTATTACTATTACTATTACTATTACTATTACTATTACTATTACTATTACTATTACTATTACTATTACAAGAAGGAATGCTATTACTGGGTACATTCTGTGTTCAAAAATGTACAAGTGGGCTAAATCCTGCAAAGCTATATATACACCTGGGATCCAGATTTTCTAACAGATACAGTAATAGAAACTCTTCTGCATCAGGTAAGCCAGAAATGAGACTCATCATGAATTCTTATGCAGAGAGAGACCTATGCTTGTTTAGTCCAGATGTTTTTTTCAAGTAAAGGAAAACAACAGAAATGACAGGCAAGTCATAAAGTTTCAGTATCAGTGATGATACTAACATCTTGGCACTCAAAATACAGAAACAGCCACCTTTCCAGGAAAGTGGTGCTTCTAATTAAATACAAGCTTATAAAAAAAATTCTGCATACCCATCTGAACTTCCTTCAAATTTAAAGGGCTTTGATGGGTAATATCTAAACCTCTGGTTCACCATTCCTAGAGAGGAACAAGTTTTGCACCAGCTACAGGGGAGTATTAGGTCCACACACTCCTTCAGAACATGTTTCTAAAGCACAGTTGTTTCAAAAAGGTATTTACTGAACCCATAGCAAAACTAAACAAGTTTCAGTTAGTTTAATCTACCTGTGTTAGGACAGTGCTTTCTGCGATGGAACTCTAAAAAAGAAATCCACTACAATAGAAGCAAGTAACTGAAAGAGATTCTCAGCATAAGCAAAGAGAAGGAAAGGCTCTGACAAATAGAAGATGAAAAGAAAAACTGTCAAAGCATTTCTCTAAATGTCAAACAAAATATCAAAGAAACTACTGGAACTGGGATTGTTTAGTCTGGAGAAGAGGAAGCTCAGGGGAGATCTTATCACTTTCTACAACTACCTGAAGGGAGGTTGCACTGAGGTTAAGGGTTGGCTTCTTCTCTCATGTAACTAGGGACAAGACTATACAGATTGACCTCCAGTTACACTAGGGGAGATTCCGGTTGGACATTGGGAAAAATATCTTCTCTGAAAGAGTGGTCAGGTACTGGAATGGGTTGCCCAGGGGAGGTGGCTGAGTCACCGTCCCTGGAGGTGTTCAAGAAACATTTAGATAGGGTACTGAGGGACATGGTTTAGTGGGAAAATATTGGTGGTAGGTGGACAGTTGGACTGGATTATATCAGAGGCCTTTTCCAACCTTAGTGATTCTCTGATTCTATGATTTTATGATTCTACTCAATGGAAATGTCTTTAAGTTTATCCTGACAGTACAGGCAAATAGAAAGACTTGTACAGAATGCTTGGTTGAAAACATATCCTTGCTGGTCATTACTACACCTACTTAACCTGGCCACCATTGTTTTTACATAAATAGTAACAGTAAGAGGAGGGCCAAGAAGAATCTCTGACCTTTATAGGACATAGTCAAGAATGTTACCCCTGAAGATGAGGAAAAGGCTGAGATTCTCAGTGCCTACTTTACTTCTGTCTTCAATACTAGTCCAGTTATCCTCTGAGTATTCAGCCCTTGAGCTGCCAGACAGGGATGGGGAACATAAAAACACCCCCACAATTCAGGAGAAAACTGTTAGTGACCTGCTACTCCACTTGGACTGTCACAAGCGCATGGGGCCAGAAGGGATCCACCCAAGTGTGCTGATGGAGTTGGCAGAAGTGATTGTTAAGCTGCTTTCCATCATGTATCAGCGCTCCTGGTCAACCAGGGAGGTCCTAGACAACTGGAGACTTGCTAATGTGACGCCTGTCTACAAGACAGATCAGAAGGGGGATATGAGGAACCACAGGCCTATTAGCCTGACCTTGGTCATGGCACAGATCATCTTGAGTGTGATCACATAGCATGTGCAGAACAACCAGGGGATCAGGCCTAACCACCATAGACTCATGAAAGGCAGATCCTGCTTGACCAACCTGACCTTCTTTTATGACCAGGTGACCAGCGGCTGAGGGAAAGGCTGTGAATATGATCTACCTATACTTAAGAAAAACGTTTGACTCTGTCTCCCACAGTATTCTCCTAGAGAAGCTGGCAGCCTGTGGCTTGGACAGGTGTACTCTTTGCTGGATTAAAAACTGGCTGGATGGCTGGGCCCAGAGAATGGTGTTGAATGGAGTTAAATTCACTTGGCAGCTGATCACTATTGGTGTTCCTCAGTGGTTGATATCGGGACCAACCCTATTTAATATCTTCATTGAAGACCTGGATGAATGGATTGAGTGCACCTCAGTAAGTTTGCTGATGACACCAAGTTGAGATGAAGTGTCGATCTGCCTGACGGTAGGAAGGCCCTACAGAGGGATCTGGATAGGCGGGATCATTGGGCTGAGACCAATTTTATGAGTTTTAACAAGACCAAGTGACAGGTCCTACACTTTGGTCACAAAAACATTATGCATCGCTACAGGCTTGGGGCAGAGTGGCCGGCAAGCTGTGGGTAAGAAAAGCAGTTGGGGGGTGTTTGTTGACAGCCCCCTGAACATAAGCCAGCAGTGTGCCCGGGTGGTCAAGAAGGCCAGTGGCATCCTGGCTTGTATCAGAAATAGTACAGTCAACAGAACTCGGGAAGTGATCATCCCTCTGTACTCAGCTTTGATGAGACTGCACTTTGAGTACTGTGGTCAGTTTTGGGCCCCTCACTACAAGAGACATTGAGGCCCTGGAGTGTGTCCAGAGAAAGGCAATGAAACTGATGAAGTGTCTGGAGCACAAAACCTGTGGGGAGCAGCTGAGGGAACTGGGATTGTTTAGTCTGGAGATAAGGAGGCTCAGGGGAGACCCTATAGATCTCTACAATGACCTGAGAGGAGGTCATGGTGAGGTGAGGGTCGGCCTCTCCTCCCAGGTTACAAGTGATAGGCCAAGAGGTAATTACCTTAAGTTGTACCAGGGAAGGTTCAGGTTGAATATCAGGAATAATTTCTTCTCAGAATAGTGGTGAGGTATTGGAACAGGCTGCCCAGGATAGGTGGTGGAGTCACTATCCTTGAAGGTTTTCAAAGGGTAGATTTGTACTGAGGGACATGGTGTAATGGGCATGGTGGTGATGGGTTGATGGTTGGACTAGATTATCTTAGTAGTCTCTTCCAGCCTTAACGATTCTATGATTTAAATGTTTTATTGTTTTGTTTCCATGATTTGTTCAAAAAATAGCTATTTGCCATCAACATTGTTTCACATTCCTATGGAGAAGAAAAATGCCATTTGATATCCTGATAAGCTGTATAGAATAAAAGCAGGAAAATCATTGTATCAGTCTGAAATGAAAAAAGTTATAATTAGTACCACAGTAAATCAGACTTATTTCAATATTTCAAGTTTAGCCAGAAAGTTCAGATGCATTTCACTGAATGAATAACAACTCCTCCTGTTAAATAGACTTTTCATAGAACCATAGAAATATGAAACAGAAAGGTTTAGGTTGGAAGGAACATTAAAAATCATCCATTTCCAACCCCCCTGCAATGTGCAAGGTTGCCACCTACCAGATTAGTCTGCCCAGGGCCCCATCCGACCTGGCCTTGAATGCCTCCAGAGATAGGGCATCCGCAGCTTTTCTGGGCAGCCTGTTCCACAGTTTCACCAACTTCTCAGTAAATAATTTATTTCTTTCTAATATCTAACCTAATTTTTCTTTTGTTTAAAACTATTACCCATTGTACTATCACTACATTCTCTTGTAGTGATCTCATACTCCATCTTTTAAGCACCCTTTAAATACTGGAAGCCTCAATGTGGTCTCCCAGGAGCCTTCTCTTCTCCAGGCTGAATAAGCCCAACTCGCTCAACCGTTCTTCATAGGAGACATTCTCCATCGGTCTAACGATCATCTCTGTGGCCTTCCTGCTCCAGCAGCTCCATGTCTTTCTTGTGCTGGGGACCCCAGGCCTGGACACAGTACTCCAGATGGGGGGGGGGGGAGCTCAGATCAGCAGGGGGCAATCACCTCAGTCTCCCTGCTGGCCACACCTCTTTTGATGCAATTACTATAGTCTCTTTTAGAACACTTCAGGTTTTCTATAAATACTTTTGACCTCTACAAATCCTTTTTTTTTTTTAATCTTGTAGGAATCCTTGGCAGCCATTTACTGAGATTGATTTTCAGTTTCTGAACTGAGGAAAAATAAAGGCTAAAATTTTCCCACACTTTTATTTCCTATTGGAAAATAGTCTCATTCAGTGCAGGTGAACAAAAGATTAAGGAAACAAGAGAGTAGACAAAAAATATATTCACCTCTCCATCCATTCTAAAACATGCTACTGCTGCTATTTTCCAAGAATATATCAGATAGCTTAAACAGCAGCTTCTGCATTGGTAAATCCACAAACATTTAAAAAGAAAGACAGGAAAGCTATTCTTACTGAATGATGCTGTAAAGTCAAAGACTTGTTTCAAAAGGATTTAATAAAACAAAATCAATTGGTTGCTATTTTTTGTTGTTATTTACAAGTTACTAGTAAAATGTGATTATGATTATGGTACTGTAATTCTACCAATTTGTGACCGCACTGTTTAAAAAATATCAAGGTTAAAAAAGAATAAAGGGAGCAGAAAAACAACCTCATTAAATACTGTGGGTGACATAGTCATGACATTTAGGGATCTCAAGTTCTATACAAATTTGAAGGAAATACAGAATGAAATTCTGTCTTTGCTGAAAACAACATAACCCATTCAGTTTTGAATGGATCAATGCTTCACCTACTTACAGCCCTAACATCTTCAGTGAAAGTTATTTGGAATCCATCACTATGCTCTGGTCAAAGACAAAATATATTTTTGGTACATGACATCAAATGATTTGATTACGCTTAAAAGTTGTTGCAGAGATAGTTATTAAACAATAGTTTTTACTATTACACAAAAGCCCAATGGTCTAATGGGATCCAAAAGTTAACCTCTTTTTTTCTGAGAATTTGTGCCCTAAAGTATTGAAAGACAAACTCTGATTCCTTTCATTCTCACTGATAATCACACTCATTTTGTCAATGCTGAAAGCACTACAGTGCTTAATTACATCATATTCCAAAACATTGATGTATTATTTATGGACTTATTTATTTAACTATATATGCTGCTGTAGACTGTGATGCAGGAATTTCATTATAGGAATAATGAAAGTAGTTTAGAAAACACTAATATTTCATCCAAATGAGAGATAATCTCACTAATTAATCATGTTTGAGATTTGCTACTTTTTGTAAAAGATGAATTACAAAAAAAAAAAAAAAAAACAGCCAAACAACAAAAAACTTGAATGGATAATTAGTATACTGTGCATCTGGAGTACTGTGTGCAGTTCTGGTCCCTACAGTTTGAAAGAGACGTGGACAGGCTGGAGAGGGACCAAGAGAGGGCCATAAATAAGATCAAAGAGATGGAGATATGTGTTGGCCCTCTTCTGATGTTGCTTGCCTATTGTGGTCTATTTAAAACTTTCCCTGTTATTCTACCTATTAGATGACTTACTCTCACACGTCTTCTTTGCAGTCCTCTCATTGATTCTGAATTTAGCTGGCCAGTCACCCATTCTAACACAGTCAGTTCCCTAGGTACATCACTGCCTGGCTGTTTGGAACTCTAAAAATCACTTGCATGTCAGATAGCACTTTGCTGCACAGTGGAGTGGAGGCTACAAACAATGGCTTGAGTTTATTTCTTAACAGGTTAACCAGAGTGTACCTACAAATTACGTTTCTGTGTGAAATCCTTGCAAACTACTATATCTTCTGTAGAATTTCAGTTCTTTTTTTTTTTTAATTTCCATAGTCTTTCACACAAAAGAATGAGTTTTACAGTGAGGCTATCTGATAAGTCATAAAATGCTATTGCATAAGGGTTTCTTTTGTTGACATTATTTGAATGACTATGGGGCTCTAACTTGAAAAGGGCTTAGAATTCAGGGAATCATAGGGAAAAAGAAAAAGAAAAAAACTCTTAAAAAATTTAAATCTTACAGGTTGAGAGGATGAAGAAAAACTATCAGAAAAACTAGATCTTGATGCAAGGCCTCTCTACCCCCATGGGAGTCAACACTCCTCCCAGTTTAGCATTATCCACAATTTACTTAATATAAATTCCAGATCTTCATTGGAGTCATCGATGAAAGCATTAAAGAGAATCAGACCTAAAATGGAGCCCTGCAGATTCTCACTGGTGACAAGTAGGGCAACTCTCAGGCCACAGCCTCCCCTCACCCAACACAGACATGTTTTGGTTGTCATGGGACATTCTTAGGGTCACATCACCATGGCTTTATGATGTCACAAGCCACCTCCCTGCCAACCACTATAAACACAGGGACCCTAACAACAGAATACCAGTCACTAACCAACTTCTGTCTGGGAAGGACATAGCTGAGACAAGGAGCTATTCAGATAGATCCTTTCCTCCCACTGTGGGAATTTTTGTGGAGGAGGATGGATCCTCCTCCACCAAAGAAGCTTCGGCTTCTAGAGAGCAGCAGTGAACCCAAGCCAATGGATTTAGATCCTCCTGAAGGCGACATTGGGCCTGTGGAGGTGGAGCTACCTCCCCAGGAACAACCAAGGGAGGTGGATCCATCTCCATCCAGGCAAGGCAAGTACTGTAACATCATGCTTGCCAAGAGACGTTGCCACTCCGTTGGCAGCACACCAGGGGCTCTCGATTTCCATCTTGGCGTTGAAGAGTAACCATCTACCAGAGAGCCCCTGGGCCAGCTGCTGCTCTCCATAACCTCTTCTTCCCCATCCCCCATCCTCATCGTTCCCCAAGACCTCTCATCTCTTCTTTCCCAAGCTCTGAGGAAAAGGGAAGGACTGGGACTGGTGTCCTCTATGCTTCTGCACTGGGACAATGGAAAGAGTCTAGAAGACAGCTCCAAGCTCCCTATAGCCTCCAGGTGAGCCCTCAAGAAGAGGGCAGGACTGGGACTGGTGTCCTCCAAGGTGCTGTGCCAGGACAACAAGTGGAGTCCAGCCCTGAGCTCCCTGAGCTCCCTGTAGCCTCTAGGTACATCCTGAGGAAGAGGGCAGGAGTAGGACTGGTGTCCTCTAAGCTGTTGTGCTAGGACCAGGAGGAGTCCAGCAGATGGCTTCAAGCTCTCTGTGGGCTCTAGGTGAGCCATGAAGAAGAGTGCATGTCTGGGGTCCTCTGAGCTGCTGTGCTGAGACAATGGGAGGAATCCAGTGCACAGCCCCAAGCTCCCTGTGCTTCCAGGCGGTGTCAGAGAAGGTACAGAGGCAGCTAGCTGTTCCTTTGGAGAAGCAGAAGACTGTTTTGGACGGTAAAAAGTACTCAAGTTCAGCATGAAGGTCTATTCCAGTTGCTCCATTAGAACTTTTGTTTCAAAATTGGACAATATACAATTTAAAAGAACAATACAAAATAATTATTATAATAAAAACAATTTATTAAAAAAAAAAAACAGTAAGTGCATCTCCTTTTTTGGTACTTTACAGTCTGCACCGGGCCTTCTGGATCCCTCCTGATCTCCCCAGAGGAAATGACTTTGCCCCACAGGATGAGGCCCAGCCCAGAACTCAGCACTGGGGAGGGGCTCAGGCACAGGGCAGCCCTGGGCAGACTGCAGGCATGGCCTTTGCTCAGCACTGGGCACAAAGGGCTGAGGAGGGATGGAGGGATGTACAGGTGCCCCCTCCTCTCACTGTAGGGCAGCAATGAGGGATGGGAAAGGCTTTGGCAACCCCCAGGACCCGGAGGTCAGCACACAGGTGGTGTTTGGCGCAGGAGGGCCACCATCACAGCCTCAGCTCGGCACAGAGCCATGTCCTCCACCTCCCCAGCAGCCTCTGCAGCCACAGGAACTGACACAGTCACCCATCAGAGCTCCCTGCAACATGTGCGGCCGGCAGGGCCTTGGGCTGCAGGGTGAGTCCATCTCTCTGTCAGAGCCATACACATGCAGTGCACCATCACAATATAAATACTCTCAGCACATGGTTCAGCAGGATTTTACCAGTGTTCTGGAAGGGTTTGTGCAGCCTGGCACAGCAGTCCTACACAGATGATTCTGTACCACTGCATCCTTGCTCAGGATCTGACCTGATATAAGTTGGGCAAACTGAGACATTTCCTGGTTGGATCACAGTCCCTCCCAAGTGGCTTTGCCCTGTGTTTTAGAACATATCTGAACCACAAAACTGGAGTTGTGCTTCTCAGGCAACAAACTCGTCACTCCAAGTGCCATTTGGTTCAGTTGGGTTTGCAGAACCCTGAATCTACAAATGCAAGGACAGGTATCAAAGTAAATTAAAAATGACTGCATAAAATAAAACCCAAAGATGTAGCCAGAGAAAATAAAAATGTTTGCTTTAAGCAAATGAAGGGAATGCATACTGAGAAACATCACTGCTATGAATTCTACTTTACTGTTCCTCACTGCTCATTCATACAACTGAAAGAGAAGAGGATTGCAAGGAAAAGGGAAAAAACCTATCTGTCAGCCTTCTGATATCAGGGTAACTGACACAGGTCTGATGGGCAGCCCAGCAGCGTCTAATGTTAGCCAGTTCATCCAGTATGGCCAAAGCAGAGAGCATTGCCTGGTTTTTATCACACCTTCCATCATCTCAGCTTCCTTTTTCTCTCCAGCACTCCTCTTTCCATGCATCACTCAAATCAGTTTTCTTGTCCCCAGAGTGCATAAATTAATGTTTCCTTCTTCTGGCTTCTTTATTTCACAGTTATGTCCCCTTCCAAGATCAGGTGTTTAGCAGTTTGTGTAATTAAAATCAGTTTCCCTAGTAGCACTGAAATGAGACCAGGAACACAGGAGGGCATCACACAGATTCCACAAAGGCCCTGAACATTGTTGATCACACGGGCCAAGGAGAGAGGCTGCAACCACCCTGTGAACCATACCCAGCCTCTGGAGGGGACACAACAGCCCCAGCACCAGTGTCCTTTGGCTATGTTTTGTACTATTACTACTAAGCAGGAAGAACAGTAACTATTTTAGCATGGTGTGATTTGAAAACATTTCTTAGGTATGAGGACTGTCTTTACATCCACTGTTGCTATATAATTTATTATTTCAACATACCTACCAATAGAACAAGGCAACGCTTTTCAAGCCCTAGAGAATAATGAATTATGTTAGCACACCCAATCGATGGCTTCAGGGCACTGCTCATTTTAGGAGGGATAATGAAAACAGACAGAAAAGCATAAATCAGGCATGTGGAAATCTAAAGGAGAATGCTTTATATCTTCTTCCAAAACTCACTGCAAAAGGAGTTCCTGATTTTTGTCTGGAGTGTCCACCACTGCCCACCCTTATGTACCTCCTTGGATTGCTTTGTTTCTGGCATAGACAGCCCTCAAACTGATTTCCAGTGCACAAGTGGGGCCTGACAAACAAAGCTCTGGATCAGCTTCAGAGAATTACAATACCTACTTAGATAGGTATTCAAAGATCTAACTCAAGTGCCTGAATGTAACTTCAGACTTGCAGAAAGCAAAAAACATACACATGATTCCATACATGACTAAAAACCCATGTAGGCTGCTGGCTATTGACAAGGAAACTGTTTTTGGCCTCAAAGCAGACAACAGTGGAAACTGTTGTGAATGAAGGCCACAGTAACTACAAAGGAAGCAGCTCTTGCATGTTTTGGTCCCAAACTAGTGAATCTGAGTCTGACTCCCTGCATCCCCTGTGCTGCACACACAGCTTTGGGGTTTTTCTTCCTTTTTCTAGTGGGGCAGGACTTCTCTCCCATCCCATTTTGCAATGTACTTTCACGTGTCTTTTGCTCCACGCACACTAGTGGCTCTGCAAATGTCAGGGGGATCATCTTTGCTTAAGTAAAGCAACACGACTACTCCTGTACTACCTAATGAGGCCAGATGTTTAAGCCTCAGGCTTAATAGGGTTTCCCTGGACTTCTCCTTGGCATCACCTCTTTTTATTATACTTTTTCCTCACTACATTTCCATTTCCCAACTAACTTCAGGAAAAACTGCAAGAAATCGCGTAGCTTTTATTCTCAGAAGTGGGGCTACTGCAGAAAACATCAATATTTTTATGAGAAAATCAAGCAGTATTTAACACTTACAATTATCTAATACTTCTCAAACTAAGATTTGCCTTATACATTGAATTTAAAGGTTGCCAGAACAAAGGAGTCTTTGCACACAAGAGGAACAGACTATTGCATTTCCACAGTTTTGATTCAGCCAAGTGTTATCGGAGCCCTAAGTGATCATTATTGAAGGTTCCTAAGCATGACTTAGTGTAAAATTCTCCCAGAACTAGCATGTAACTGACTTTTTTTGAGAAGTTTCACACTCCGCAAAGCATACTGCTACTCAGTTCAGCATCCACAGCTCTACAAGGATCATTTGCTTGAATCCTGTTCGTTATTTTTTGGGGGGTGGGGCAGGAGAGAGGGAGTTTGTTTAAGGTTTACAATAAAACTAGTACAACATATTCAATATCAATTGAGCTTTAACTATTTTGAAGCTCACTGATACTTCCTTTAACTTTTTGTAGTGGAGATCCAAGTGTCTGAAATAGATCCGTGTGCCAGGAGACTTGTACACATTCAGCCTTATGAGGTGGTCTTGGACTGGCTTTGCTCTTAGACTGGGGGAGATTTTGCTCCCCTGACCCTTGCTTTGAAGTTTACGGGGATGCAAGATGTGTGAAAAGCCTGACTGGCTGTGAAGAACAAGGCAAAGAACTCATTAAGTACCTCACCGTTCTTAATGTCAGAGGAGGCCAGCTCTCACTTTTCATTTATCAGAGGGGGTACACTTTCCTTTGCTTGTCTCTTCTCCCCAGTGAATCTTAATAATCCCTTCTTGTTGTTTTTCACATCTCCCACCAAGTTCAATTCCATCAATGCCTTGGCTTTCCCAACTACATCCCAGTACAAGAATCATGGTAAAGGATGTGCCAGAAAGGGAGAACAAGATGGAAAATAAAGTTGTAATTATATTTGATTTGCTCCTCCTCATCTCTTCTCCATCATAATTTGGCAAGAAATACAATGCAAGAAGAGTATGGGAAGTTAGAAATTAGGAACTGCATTTTGCCTTCTGAACACACTTATACTGGTTCCCTTGAAACCAAGGCAATCTAATAATCAAAGGACTGCTCTCCAAAATGGGTTGTGCTTGGTACAGTACTGCATTTGGTCCCATCTTTTACATCAATACTTATTTCAAAATCTGTGAATGTTTAGATCAAATCCACAGAGCACCAGGAGAAGTCACTTTTCTGTCCCTTGATTAGTTTCTTCATGAATTGTTTCAGGAGCTACAACAGACTTCTAATGCTTCGTCCTCAGAACAATGAAAAAGTGGATAGGAGAAAAGAGAGCAGGAAAAAAGTCTTCATTGACTCTTGATATAGCTGAGCACTCTAGCTTGGTGTAGAATCATAGAATCATAGAATCATAGAATCATAGAATGGCCTGGGATCAAAAGGACCTCAAGGATCATCTAGTCTCAACCCCCCTGCCAAGTGCAGGGCCGCCAACCACTAGACCAGGCTGCCCAGAGCCATGTTCAGGCTGGCCTTGAACGCCTCCAGGGATGGGGCATCCACAACCTCCCTGGGCAACCTGTTCCAGTGCATCACCACCCTCTGTGTGAAAAACTTCCTCCTAATATCTAACGTAAATCTCCCCTGTCTCAACTTAAAACCATTCCCCCTTGTCCTCTCGCTATCTACCCTCACAAACAATCAATCCTCCTCCTGTTTATATGCTCCCTTCAAGTATTGGAAGGCCACAATGAGGTCTTCCCGGAGCCTTCTCTTCTCCAAACTAAACAAGCCCAGTTCCCTCAACCTTTCTTCATAGGAGAGGTGCTCCAGCCCTCTGATCATCTTGGTCGCCCTCCTCTGAACTCTTTCCAAGAGCTCCACGTCCTTCTTGTGCTGGGGGCCCCAGGCCTGGACACAGTACTCCAGATGGGGCCTCACCAGAGTCGAGTAGAGAGGGACCACCACCTCCCTCTCCCTGCTGACCACTCCTCTTTTAATGCAGCCCAGAACATAGTTGGCCTTCCGGGCTGCCAGCGCACACTGCTGGCTCATGTCCGGCTTCTCGTCCACCAGGACTCCCAAGTCCCTCTCCGCAGGACTGCTTTCAAGTACTTCTTCCCCCAGGTTGTATAAATACCTGGGATTGCCCCAGCCTGAGTGCAGCACCCTGCACTTGGCCTTGTTGAACCTCATTAGGTTCTCATGGGCCCACTTGTCCAGCCTGTCCAGGTCCCTCTGGATGGCTTCCCTTCCTTCCAATGTATCGACTGCACTGCTCAGCTTGGTGTCATCTGCAAACTTGCTGAGGGTGCACTCGATTCCATCGTCTATGTCATTGATAAAGACATTGAAGAGCACCGGTCCCAGGACTGAGCCTTGGGGGATGCCACTCGTGACCGGCCTCCACCCTGACATAGAACCATTTATCACAACCCTTTGGCTGCGACCAGCCAACCAGTTCTTAACCCACTGAACAGTCCATCCTTCAAATACATACCTCTCCAATTTAGAGAGAAGGATGTGATGAGGGACCCTGTCAAAGGCTTTGCAGAAGTCCAGGTAGATGACATCCATCGCCCTCCTCCCGTCCACCGATGCTGTCACTTCATCGTAGAAGGCCACCAGATGGGTCAGGCAAGATCTACCCTTGGTGAAGCCATGCTGAGTATAGCTGAGTCTTATCAAGAAGATTTTGCTGAGATACAGACTTACAAAATACAAGGAAGTTCTTTATGGGGATTGAAGTATTGAGTCCTGGATTAAAGGAGGAGGTGATGTGTAAACTATTCAAGCTGCAGCAAACTGATAAAGGTGTACTAAAGGTATCAAGACCTATCACTGGGATAATAAGATGTGACACCTATATTTCACACAGATCAGACCACAGCTGGATCTTTCAAAAGAACAGCTGATCATGTCCACTTCATCCACATAAGTGAATCTTTGAGATATTTTTAATATCTACAGGAGTTTCTCTTGGCTTGTGAGGGGTCTGGAGCACAAGCCATATGAGGAGTGCCTGAGGGAACTGGGTTTGATTAGTCTGGAGAAGAGAAGGCTCAGGGGTGACCTTAACACTCTCTACAAATGTCTGAAGGGAGGTTGTGGTGAGATGGGGGGTGGCCTCTTCTCCGATGTAACTAGCGATAGGAAGAGAGGGAATGGCCTCAAGTTGTGCCAGGGGAGATTTCAGGTTGGATGTTAGTAAATACTTCTTCTCTGAGACAGTGGTCAGGCGCTAGAACAGGCTGCCCAGGAAGGTGGTGCGGTCACAGTCCCTGGAGGCACTGAAGAAACATTTAGATATGGTACTGACGGACCTGGTTTAGTTGGAAATATTGGTGATAAGTGGACCATTGGACTGGATGATCTTAGAGGTCTTTTCCAACCTCAGTGATTCTATGATTCAATCCAAGTAAGAGATTTCTAGGATTCTGTACTGACTACCTTATAGTCAAGTCAGTAAACAGATGGAGTTTTGCTAATTTGTGAAGCCTACTTATCATTCAGTTAAAATAGTCTTTTACCAATGAAGTTGGGAGTAAAGCCAGATACCTGCCTGCAATGCTTAGTCCACCTGAGCTTATTAAACATACATATTTGTGGTTTTCATTAAAATGATTTTTTTTCCTCCCGCAACAAATTCTGAGAAAAGAAATGTGGGTTCTGGTTGACTGCAAGTTGAACATGAGCCATCAGCATGCCATGGAAGCCAAACAGACAACCATACCCTGGAGAGCACCAGGCCCAGCACTGCCAAAGGGTGATGGAAGGGATTATCCCACTCTGCTCTGTGCTGTGTGAATTCACCTTGAGCTCTGGGTGCTGGTTTGGACATCACAATATAAGAAGGATATAAAACTATTAGAGAATATCTGAAGGAGGGCTAAGAAAATGGTGAAGATTCTACAGGTCAAAATGTGTGAGAACGGGTGTTAGGTAAATGTTCTTCACCAGAGGGTGGTCAGGCATGGAACAGGTTTCCCAGGGCAGTGGTCACGTACCAACCTATTGGAGTTCAAGAATGCTTGAATTTTGGGTGTTCCTGTGTAGATCCAGGAGTTGGGCTTGATGATCCTTGTGGGTTCTTTCCAACTCAGGATATTCTGTGATTCTTTAAGTTTTAATGGATTTTACTATAATTTTTCATTTTAGTTGCCAGTCCCTCTGAAGTCTGAAATGTCAAAAACTTCCAGAAACTGAGATCAGAATATGGCCTTTTATAAGGTTTACTGGATTATGTAAGTTCCTCTCATTAGGCAATGAGTGACAGCTCGTCTGGGAAAGAGCATTTATTTCACAATGTTTTTTCCACATTTCCGTGAGTCATTTTCAATAATAATAATAATTATTATTATGTATGACTATAGTGTTGAATTAATGACAGACAAGTTCATGTAGCTACAGAATTACGATATTTAATAGTAATAACAATAACAATTGCCCCTATGAACTATCAAGAAAAGTGCACTTCTGTATTAAGAATGAAAGCGCACTGGGGCTCTGTTTATTTCCTGAACAAACTTCATATACGCACTCCTCACTGAGAAGCAAGGTAACAACTTCAAAGCTAGTACCGAACCAGTGAAGCATGGTAGCACAGAACTCCACAATGCTGCTGGCATAAAATTTTACTTCTCAAAGCAAAGAAGCTCTTTAAAAGCTTGAGTACACTGAATTATGGTGATCAGATAAGAATCCACAGCATCAATCCGTCTTACACTATCTCATTGTCATATTATCTAGTTCATTCTTAGAGTCACTTAAAGATTGAATATAGATTTTCATATCTTTCTGAAAAGAAAGTTAATACAAACTACTGTTTTTATTTTGGCAGTGTTGCTTTATAGTTAAGTAGAATAAAGTTGAAGGTGTTTCTGTTTTTTTTTTCTTTTAACTTCAAACACACCATTTATCCTGAAACACCTAGCTTGGAATCATTGTAAGAAATAAGAAACTTCAGACAAGTAGTGCCAATACCAACTGTGTCCCAGAGATCTGGGATATCCCAGAGATATGGGAGACTGAGTGACTCAGAGCAAGGCTAGTGAAGAAGTTCCTAACTCTTCATTAAAAAAGGATAATTTGAAGAAACACCAGCACTTGAAATATTGCCTATATCCCCACAGCTGTTAAGATGAATGGACTAAAACATGTGCTTTCACACACATTAGATCCTTTTCTTTTGATAACTTAATTTTGACTGCACAATAAGCAGTTGTGGACTGCTGTAACTGTTGAAAAGCACCAACAAACATACTAGTCCCAATCTAGCAACTATCAACTAAAAACAAATCATCAACTAAAACCATCATTTGCAAAAAAAAGAATCTGGTGTGAGATTTGGAAATCTGAACAGTTACCAATACGAGAAAATTATGTACAATTTTTCTGTTCCATGCCAATGATTCAGAAACAAAATGTTGATAAAAAATCAACTAAAAAACAACCCTGTATGTACAATGTACAATCTTCAAGAAAACATAAGAACATTAATTAAAAGTTGAAATTGAAACTATATAGATAACAAGATTATTAACTAAACTTACTAAAAATATTCTTTTGATCTCTGAAGTGATCTGTATTTGTCATAGGGGTATGCAGATCTCTGAGACAACAGAATTTTATTCTGAAGCACTAAGTCTATTTGTTCTTGTTCCATCAAGTCCTGAATGCCTAGCTACCAATTAAAATTAAAATTGAAAGCAATTAGAAATGAAGTGGTATTGCATATTATTTTGACAAAGATATAACCCTAGTATTTGGTGGTTTCAACACAAATCTAACATGTCTAGCATGCAATTAAACTAAAATGCTGATTTCCCACCATAACACGTAGAAAGCATTAGAGCCAACTAAAGAAACACTTAAGTAAACGGATGTTCATTCTTAAAGGATCCAAACATCACCTACTCCATAAATGGAGGTATAAATGATTCCAACATCTTAAAACAAGCTTAAGACCTACTGAAAAACTAAAATATTCCAGGTGAAGAAAGAAGGACTATTTCCATAGTCCTAAATCCCATAATTTAGGATGTGTTGAAGAAAACATGCCCACATACTCTTACAATATGGATGATGCTCCAGTGGTGAACAGACATAGGCTACAGGCTGTTGCTAATCAGGTAAGAGTGAAAAGAATTTCCAGGTTATCTCAGGTCTGGCTGGTAAACCAGGAACATACAAGGAGCACACATCAACCAGCTATCTGTAGTTTATTCAAATATTTATCTGAATACACACATACGCACACATACCTTTATCTGTGATCATCTTTAATATCTGAAAGGATGAAAGAAAAAAATTTCTAAGCAACACATGCACTGAGGAAAGGAAACTTTTCTTGTGATCAGTCTTGAAGCATGAAAGTGATAAAAGAATTATGATGTAAAATAATGAAAACAGACATCATATAAATCTTCTTTGAGATATCAGTACAGTCAGTATTCTAAAATATAAAATGCAACTTTTTGCCTCCAAGAAGTCTAATATACTGTCATGCAATTCTTCAGTAGTTTATCAAACATAAATTAAAAAAAAACTGATACAACATAGTACTAAAAAAAATAATTTTAATGGTAAGATGGGGAAACTGTCTTCAAGGTCAGAATAAAATGGTGTCTAGCAGTGAGGTCACATCAGTTATGCACTAGATCAGAGATGATTTCTCCCATTTCCCAGCCAGAATGTTCACTAGTTACTGTCAGTTCCAAAGGAAAACAGTGGTTGAGGTTAGGAAAGAGAGAACTATGACATGTACAAGCGATCATAATTAAGTAAATTTTCAATCAAGAATTCAGCTGATGAGTCTATATTTCCTTGCTAAGCTGCAGTAAACTTAATCATAACTAGCAGATTATGTAAGTAACATTTCTGGTGAATTAATGTATTCTGTAAGATACAATCATATAAATTTTCCTAAAATGTTTTTCCTAAAATATCCCTAAACCCAAGAAAAAATGTTATTGCAAGTATTTATCGAATCTGGTGATATTCAGTGCTACTTAGTGATTAGTCCTGTCTGTCCTAGCATTGGTCACAATGCTATAAAGGGATCTCATCATTACTCTGTTAGCAGTGATCAGAGTTAGATTACTCTGTTAGGTGACAGGCAGCGCAAGGCGGAGCAAAAAGACAGTTGTAGTGTTACACAGCCCAAAGCAGATCACAGAATCCAGACACTTCTCTCCTGCTATTGTCTTCTTTACATTTCTAAAGCCTAAATATGCAAGATAAACTATATATTTTAAGTGTTAAATTCTCAATTTAAAATATCACCTAAGTCTTAGAAAATGTGATGCCATTTCATGTCAAAATCACAAGTCAGGGTAAATTCCTTCCATTTTCCTTCTATTTTAGGTAGATATATAAGTCTGCTATTGCATTAGAAACATGCTTTCAAAACTTTAAGCCCCACTAAAGCAACTATTTGAGATAGAATTCACTGGATATCAGCAAAAAAAATGTGGTTAAATAAGACATAAATAATTTCAGTTTGGATACATGTGAATCAGCTTTTGATGACAATATTTGATTTAAAAGATAAGGCAATAAAATTCCCACTCTCTCCTTTTTAATACTTTCAGATGCACTACAGTGAAGAAAGTATATGATCAGTATAATAATAACCTTAATAAATACTTGACTTTTGGAAAGCAGTGACTTAGGAAACTGTAAGTGGAGGCTGTGAACAATGTTACTTTGTGTGATTGCACTGCAGTTGCTTTTATGTCATTGATATCAAGCTGTGCATTATTAGAAGCTATTTTAATTTTAATTCTAATAGCTATTCTAACAGCAAATAAGGCATCCTTGTATTGCTAAAACAAAACTGTGCAAAACTACTTTACAGCAGTATTGTAACGGTTAACCATGATTTTAGATCGTAAGAACTTAAGATGCAAGAAAGTGACTGCGATTCAACTAATAAAAAACTATTAGATTACATTTGCTAACCATTCATGTATGCATTTTTAACAAGATGAGGGAAGAAAAATACCAGAAGTCATTCAAGTTACCACAGCTGTCATCAAAACCCATTCAATTTACTTAGAGTTTCTTGAGAGACTAGAAGCATGCTCTCTGAAAAAGCATGCTCTTCTGTAAAAAGGTGGACGTGTAGTTACTTTTTGTCTCATGGTAACTTGTTAATTCTTCTTACTCATGGGTATAGTTGAATTGTATTTCTCCTTCTAAAATATGGTTTATTTTTAATTAAAACCCAATTTTCTCTCCTCTGCAAAGAAAACAAATCCTCGTAAACTTCTCCTCACAAGTGTTTTCCCCTATGGTAAGATTTTTCCTTTTATTGTAATGCAAGTCAAAAAAGTTAAGGTATTTCTTAAAATGTGCCTCTCACTGATACTTTTGTTTCTGCTACAATACTCAAATGCATATCAAGATTTGCAGATGGTACTCAATTAGGAGAACCAGTTGACTCCCTTGAGAGCAGAGAGACCTTACAAAAAGATTTGACAAATTGGACAGTTGGACATTCACCAAGCACATGAGGTTTAACAAGAACAAGCACTGGATTGTGTTCCTGGGATGGGCAACCTTGGATTTATGTACAGAATGGGGGATGAGACACTAGAGAACAGCTCCACTGAAAGGGATCTGGGAGTTCTGGTCAACAGCAAGTGAACATGAGCCAGCAGTGTGTCCAGGCAGCCCAAAGGGCTAACTGCACCCTGGGGTGCACCAGGCCCAGCACTGCCAGGCGAGGGAAGCAGTTGTCCCTCTCTGCTCTGCACTTTGTGGCCTCACCTCCAGCGCTAGGTGCCATTTGGATGCCACAATGTAAGAATATTACTGAGACATAAAGCTATTAGAGAGCATCTAAAGGAGGGCCTGCAGGACAAGATCTGTGAGGAGCAGCTGAGGTCCCTGCAGCTCCTTGAAGGGAGAAGAGGAGCAGGGCTGAGCTCTGCTCTCTGTGACAGCGACAGGGCCAGAGGGAATAGCATGGAGCTGTGTCAGGGGAGGGTCAGGAGGGGATTAGGGATGGGTTCTGCAGCAGAGGGCGGTGGGCATGGGATAGGCTGCCCAGGGCAGTGGGCACAGGCCCAAGCTACTGGAGTTCAAGAAGCACTGAACAGTGCTCTCAGAGATAGTGTGTCTGCTCTTCCCCTTAAACAACAGGAAGGTCAAGGATTTTCATTATTCCCTTGAACTGTGGCACCCTGCCTCCTGCCTAATAGAAATAGCAGTTCTGCCTGTTCAGCTCCCAGGCTACTCAGTGCTGTGGCTCATCAAGTAATCACATTATTGTTGGCACAATAGCTGGCTGTTGCATTTGATTTTACTTTGGGAGCACTATTATATATTTTACTAATTTCATTCTCTCCTGTTTCTGGCCTGCTTCCTTTACTTCTCACATCTTTCCTAGCAATAAATAAATAAATAAATAAATAAATAAATAAATAAATAAATAAAATTGTATTATGTTACACAGGGATATTATATGCCATTTCAGGACAACACCTACAATATTCTAATATATTTTAGTTTCCTTCCGATGGAGTGTGCTTGGAACAGAAAAGCTGCACAATAGTACAAACTCATGGAATTTCATCACAACAAAGCTTTTAAAGAGAAAATATTTGATTGTACTCGTCGAGAACTTTAGCAGTATTCAGTGATGAACTTCACGCTTTTTATATAGCACCAGATGAATGTTAAATTAAACAATGGGATAGCTAATAAAATCACAGGTGCTAGAAATAGAAAAGTAGCATGTGTTCATAGGGAAATAATGAAGAATGAAAAGGCCCTCAAGAATAACTTATCCAAAACACAAAGTGGGAAAAAAAATACATCACGATGAAAAAGTAATTTCCAGTACTTACATATTTTGTTCCTGTATGAGAATAGGAAACAGAAAAGTGGGAGTTCTTACAGATTTGTATACAATACAAAATTATTTTTAAATGTAAAAAGTTTCGTTCAAAACATTGTAGAAAATGAACCAACTTTAAAAGATGTAATTGTTTCTGTTGCAACAATTAAATGATGGAAAATGCATTCATTGACAAGAGAATACACTGGAGATCAGAAAGGATTTATCTGAGGTGATTGGTAAGTCTTACAATAATTCCATGTTGCAGAATATTTCTCTGACCCATCACTGTTTCATTATCTTTTCTCTTGACATTTCTTTTCTTATCTCACTGACATTTTCCAGCCTCAAAGTTAATCCAGCAATGCCAATACAACAATGATTTGCCAAGAGTAGTAAAGCCCTGCCAACCATAAATTAAGTTCAGGTGTGTGCACTGGGCTGGAGGTCAGTCAACAGTCACAGCTTCGTGACATTTTGACTACTCCCAACCCTGGAAGCTGCTCTAAATTTAGCCAGTCAACTGTGATGATATAAAATCACACTCAGCTAGAAAGTAGGAGTTCCTTACTTTATCTCTAAACACTCAGACTTTTCTCTGAGCCAGGAAAATTACTGGATACCTGTGCACAGGTTTTATCCACACCTACAAGCCATATTATTGAAACGGAAATGAAAATTCTCTCTTGGATAACATTCTCATCTTATATATTCTATCTTAATTTTAAGGCTTGGTACCTCATCTGGTTATGGAAGGATATTTACACACTCTTTTTGTTGTAAGTATTATTGTCGTATCTGACACAGGGTGAATGTATTTGTGCTCAGAAATACTGTGTACCTCAAACTTTACATGAAAGTACATACAGATAATTTCCTAGGGTTTTCTGGTTTTTCAATTTTTAGTTTATGGATTTATTTTTTTAAATAAAAATACAGTTTTTCTGGTATTTTTTACAGGTTACCTTTGTATTGCATAATATACCAGCTAGTATGCACCTACAAAGAGAAATGGATCCAAAATCACTACAGGTTTGTGAATGAGCAGGAAGCTCAGTACTGTTACTCCAGCTGTAGAGAAACTGGCAAGTGTTCTACATACAAAAGCAGAGCTATTTTCATCTCATTACTACCTCCCATCTTTTCCATTATCTGCTCATTTTGTAGTTGTTTTTAGGAATAGGTTTACAACCAAAAACAATGACCATATCTTTCAGTGGAGATGCCTACTATTTCTAATGATTATTTCTAACATTCTTTCAAGTATTCCATGAAAAATTAACAAAAAAATATTTAAAGAAACTTATTTTTACACAGATTTAGATGCCTCATTTTTTTTCATTTTTTCTATATTCCCAAATGGAGGTAAATGAGTGAGCAACTATCAAAAACAACAATAAAAAAAAGAATAGTCAGGATTTCCTATACTTAAAAATATGAAGATATAGATTATGTAGTTTACTTAGTCGAGCCCCTGTGCTCTTCCATTTGAAGTCTCAGTTTATTCATGATACGGTCTATTTAGAAGTTAGAATTTCTTATTCTCTTCAGAAGTATTTTTCAGGCAACTGATTTTGGCATAAAAATACTGCTAAGATTCTGTAGGGGTTGGGAGGACATTTGCAGAAATAAAGCCCTGTTGGAAGCTGATTATATTTCTGATTATAAGAAAAATTCCCCTAGAGATCTTTGTAGGCGGAATTAGCAACCATAAAGCCAGGAAGGTTTAATTATATGTACTATTCTTCTGCTCTGTACAATGCAATCTTGACAGGCAGTGCAGATTATCTGTAATATTTCCCTTCTTTTTTAATATTTTCAGTATATGCATATCAACTGCCAGGAAAAAAAAAAAAACCTCCAAAGTTACAGATAAAGATGGAGGGGAAGAAGGCAGGCAAAACTGAACTGCCCTTCTTTCCTTAGTTTTTCTGTGGTTAATTATAGGAGGGCCATTGTCTATTTGGGGTGTGAATACTTTTAAGAACACAACTGCTAGTATAATTCTAAATTACAAATGCAAATTAGAAGTAGGTACAGAAAGAAGGCATCAGTATACACTGCTGCATCCAATAGAAATTGTGCATTACCAAGGTCCTCAAAGGCATTTAGATATCTACCTCTCATTTAAGCTCTAAAATCATATTGCATAGGCTAATATACTCTGTCATATAAAATCCAGGCAACTTGTCAAAAGCTCCTAGTCCTTGTATGTTTTGTTCTCTATCAAGTTTCTTCTCAGCACATCACTTGTCAATCATGTCTTCCGAAAAAAGAGCAAATAGATCTAATTAGATATTCAGAGTGTTTAAAGAACACAAAGTGTTAAGCTGGAAATGAGGGTTTTTTCCATTTTTTCTTTCATTTCTCGTATTTGTTTCAAAAATAGTGAGATAAAATGATAATAATAATGTTGAAAGACTGCACACCTTACACAATATATAGCTGAATTCCATTTTAAATAGCAAATCAATGTTAACTGATCTGAGTTCCAGTAAACACAGTAAACAATAAGTATCACTGTTTGGGAATAAAAGCTTACATAGCAATATTACTGATGAGTCTTATCCATTTTCCTGCTAGAACTTCGGAGGTTTTAGTGAAACAGTGGTAAGAAGAGTTTACATTGATAATATCTAACAAAAGTTGCCTCAAGAAGAAAGTAAAAATTATGTTACAGAAGAATTAGATGGACTTCTTTACATTCTAAAGAAACACAACAAAATTAAACATACATCGGGAGGACTGCAAAGGTGGTGAAGGGTCTAGAGGGGAAGACGAATGAGGAGCAGCTGAAGTCCCATGTCTTCTTCAGACTAGGGAAGAGGATACTGAGGGGAGAGCTCATCACACCCTACAGCTTTCTCATGAGGGGAATTGGAGGGGCAGTGCTGATCTCTTCTCTCAGTTGACCAGCAGCAGAATCCGGGGAATCAGCATGAAGCTGAAACAGGGGAAGTTCATAGAATCATAGAATCACCAAGGCTGGAAAAGACCTCAAAGATCATCCAGTCGAGTACTCCACCTATCACCAATATTTCCCACTAAACTATGTCTCTTAGTACCATATCTAAATGTTTCTCGAACACCTCCAGGGATGGTGACTCCACCATCTCTCTGGGCAGCCTGTTCCAGTACCTGAACGCTCTTTCAGAGGAGAAATTTTTCCTAATAATCCTACCTGAAATCATCCAACCTATCCAACCAGGGTCTGTTTGGTTATTAGGAAAAGGTTCTCCACTGAGAGGTAGAGGCACTGTAACAGACTCCACAGGGGAGTGGTCATGGCACTGAGATAGCCAGAGTACAAGAATTGTCTGGACAACATTTAGACATATGGTCCTGTGTGGAGCAAGGAGTTGGATTCAATTATTACGGGTCCCTACCAACTTGAGATATTCTATGATTCTTATGTACACAATCAGCAGCAAACAGACATGACGACACAACTTTTTTTTTTTTTTTTTGCATCTGCATGCCTAGTACAAAATGCATCCTGTTCCCACTCTTGTTCCAGAATAAAATATTCACATTAGGGAGTTTTCCTGGCACAACCAAATGTTTAATTATAATATTATCATCTCCAAACACTGCTAAAATAAACAGTACAGAGTTTTCCTGACTGATATGTCTTCAAGAACTGCCATGGACACATGTCTGTGGAGGATACAAATTAGACATGAATTTAAGCCAGCCATGTGTAAGCTGCCATATCCCTGCAGTGGCTGCAACAGACCAGCATGGAAGCTGACAGCCATTGCAGTACTTTGCTGTGGCCATCATAACTGTGTTCTTTGTCAGCAAAATAAACTTCTAGATTTCATGAGTTTGTCTTGAGACGGCTACAGAAATTTAAGGTCTGCCTTACATCAGCAGTATGCTGTTTAACAGGCACTGGACCACAATAAGTTCCAGCAGGCACACAATGAGGTTAGACACTAAGTAATGATTTTTCATATGAAAACCAAGAAAATCCTTGGCCTCACAAACTATCCTCTTAGCATGAATATAACATTCTCAAAATAATGAAATAAATCTGCCAAGAAGTGAGACCTATGCAAAATTATATGATTACGCTACTTCTTACATGTTTTCTAAGATATATACAGGTTACCCATTTACACTTAGCTCCACAAACATGAAGACTAGAGCACGTAATTGAAAACAAAAGATTAGACATTTATACAATCACCCTTCAAACCTTCAATTAAGTATTAAATTCCAATAATTCCTCCGCTGATATCAATTTATTAGATAATAGCTATGGTATTCAACACAATGCTGAGGTCCATTCTCATCACTGAATTACAGCCAAAACAGTGTCTTGCTGGAACTTCAAAGTCCCCCCAAATGATCTCTGTGACAAGAGCTAGAGCATAGATCCATCACATTGTTTGAGGCACATTCTGCAGAATGTGTATCTACTTTGTGATAAGTATTAATACATGACTGTTCAATTCAGTTGTCTTTAATCTTCAGTCTACCTGGCTTGAAATAGTCTGTAAGGGCATTCTTCACACCATGCTTTGTCAGGGACAGCAGATCACAGAATCACAGGAATTGGGTGGGATCTCAAGAGATCATCAAGTCCAACTCCCGTGCTAAAGCAGGTATCCTACAATAGGTCACACAGGCAGGCATCCAGACGGGTCTTGAATATCTCCATAGAAGGAGATTCCACAACCTCTCTGGGCAACCCGTTCCAGCACTCTGTCACTCTTATCATAAAGAAATTCTTCCACATGTTGGTACAGAACTTCCTATGTACAAGTTTTGGACCATTACTTCTTGTCCTATTGTTGTGCTCCACCAAGAAGAGCCTGGCTTCATCCATTTGCCTCCCACCATCCTTTAGATATTTATAGACATTTATCTAATACCTCCTCCATCTTCTTTTCCCCCGGCTGAACAGACCCAGATTACCCAGCCTCTCCTCATACAGGAGATGCTCCAGGCCCTTTATCATCTTTGCGGCCCTCCTCTGGACTCCCTGTTTTTTTTTGGACTGGAGAGCCCAGAGCTGGACACAGTATTCTAAATGTGGCCTCTCCAGAGCAGAGTAGAGGGAGAGGATCATCTCCCTTGACCTGCTAGCCACCCTCTTTTGAAGAAGCCTGGAGAACAGTTGGCCTTCTTGGCCACAAGGGCGCACTGCTGGCTCATGACCAACCTGTTGTCCACCAGGACACCCAGGTTCTTCTCTGCAGAGCTCCTCTCCAGGAGGTCATTGCCTAAGCTGTACTGATGCCTGTGGTTATTCCTCCGCAGGTGCAAGACTCTACACTTGCTCTTGTTAAAGCTCATCAGGTTCCTCCCTGCCCAACTCTCCAGTCTGTCCAGGTCTTGTTGAATGGTAGCACAGCCTTCCGGTATGTCAGCCTCTCTTCACATCTTTGTATCATCAGCAAACTTGCTGAGGATGGACTCTATCCCTTCATCCAGGTTGTTGATGAAAAAGTTGAACAAGATCGGACCTAGCACCAACCTCTAGGGAGCACCGCTAGTTACAGTCCTCCAACCAGACCCTTCGCCACTGATAAAAACCCTCTGAGCTCTGCTAGTCAGCCAGTTGTCAATTCACCTCATTGTCCACTCATCTATCTCACATTTTCTAAGTTTTGTAACAAGGATGTTTTGGGAGATGGTGTCAAATGCCTTCCTGAAATCAAGATACACAACATCCACTGCTCTCCCCCCATCTACCCAGACAGTGATGACATCACAGAAGGCTATCAAGTTGATCAAGTGTGATTTTCCCCTGGTGAATCCATGAGGGCTACTCCTGATAACCTTCTCTTCTACTTGCTTGGAGAGGGTATCCAGAACCAATTGTTCCATCACCCTTCCAGGGATGGAGTTGAGGCTGAGCGGCCTGTAGTTTCCTGGATCCTCCTTCTTGCCCTTTTTGAAGACTGGAATGACACTGGCTATCCTCCAGTCTTGAGGCACCTCTCCCGCTCACCAAGACCTTTAAAAGATGATAGAGAGCAGTTCAGCAGTCACCTCTGCCAGTTCTCTCAGCACACGTGGCTGCATCCCATTGAGGCCCATGGATTTGTGTACGTTAATTTTGGCTAGATGCTCTCTAACGAGATCCTCCTCCACCAACAGGAAGTTTTCTTTTACCCAGATTCTCTCTCTTACCTCCAGAGTCTGGGATTCCTGAGGGTTAATCTTAGCATTAAAGACCGAAGAAAAGAAGGCATTCAGAATCTCTGCCTTCTCAGTGTCCCCTGTTACCAAGGTACTCACTTCATTTAGTAGGGGATCCACTTTTTCCCTAGTCTTCCTCTAACATACCTAAAAAAACCTTTCTTGCTATCCATTACTTCCTTTGCAAGGCTTAATTCCAAGAGGGGCTTAGCCTTCCTTGTTGCATCCCTGCAGTCCCTGACGTTTCTATATTCTTCCGAGGTGGACAGGCCCTTTTGCCACATATCATGGACCTTCTTTTTTCCTTTTAGTTTATCCATGAGTTCCTTGCTCATCCACACAGCCCTCTTGCCACCTTTCTCTGATTTCTTACTCGTAGGGATGCACTGATCTTGAGCTCGGAAGAAGGGGTGTTTAATTGTCAACCAGCTCTCATGGGCCCCCTTATGTTCTAACAATCTAGCCCATGGGGTACCTCCAAGTCAGCTCTCTTGAAGTCCAGGGTAGTAATCCTATTTACTGCTTTGCTTCTTCCATACAAGACAAACTCCACCATCTCATGATCACTGCATCCCAAGCTGCCCCCAACCTTCACATCCCCAAACAGCCCTTCCTTCTTAGTAAGAACAAGGTCAAGAAGAATACCCTCCTCATCAGCTCCTCCGCCACCCGCATCAGAAAGTTATCATCAATGCATTGCACGAACTGCCTGGACTTTGTGTGCCTGGCTGTGTTCCTTATCCAGCACATATCAGGATGGTTGAAGTTCCCCATAAGAAGAAGTGCTGAGGATCGTGAGACTACTTCCAGCTGTTTGTAGAAGGCCTCATCAACTTCCTCTTCCTCATCAGGTTGCCTGTAGTATACACCCACAACAGTGTCACCTATGTTAGCCCTCTCCTTAATTCTTACCAACAAGTTCTCCACTTGTTCATCATTCTCCCCCAGGTGGAGTTTGGTACATTTGAGTTGCATTCACACATAAAGAGCAGCTCCACCACCCCACCTCACCAGCCTGTCTTTGCTAAAGAGGACATAACCATCCATGACAGCATTCCAGTCATGTGAGCTGTCCCACCATGTCTCTGTGATTGCAATGAGATCATGGCACTGTACCTGCACACAGATCTCTATTTCTTCCTGTTTATTTCCCATGTTGCATGCAGTGGTATACCGGCACTTCAGGGAAGCAGAGGGTGCCGGTATCTCTAGAGGGATGCAAGAAGGTTCAAGCTAGGCTATTGGCAATTTTATCTTCTCTAAGGAGTCCTCACAAGATCCTGCTGGGCTATTAAGAGACTTTTCTCCACTGGTCAAAAAAGGCAGCATTCCCAGACCTTTCTCTGTCACAAGGAAGTCCTTACCCTTCCCCCATCAAATCTAGTTTAAAGCTCCGGTAATCAATCCAGCCAGCTTGCTCCCCAGAACATTTTTGCCCTATCTGCCCAGTCACATTCCACCTGATGCCCACATACCTGGTCCCTCAATGGCCTGCCCAAGATCATAGTACCCAAAACCTTGATCCAGACACCATTCCCTCAGCCAGTAATTTACCTGATCTATTGTCAAACAGTTTATGGGCGTTTGGCCCAGTTCCGTGACGAATGGGGCAGGAGACCCACGGACCCACACCCCAGGAAAGGGAAAAGGGAAAAAAGGGTAAGGAGATGGGCCTGAGAGCAAAGAACAGTGGCAACAATCTGAAGAGAAACAAACTAATTTACTAAATAAGATATCAGAATGCAAAATAGCATACTATAATGCAATATAATTACAATTTAAGCTAATAAATCCAATACAATGTGAGAGAGTGTCCAAAATTAAAGTAGGCCTTACTCTAATACGGACAATAAGATGGCTGGGGAGCAAGATGCTGCCAAGATGAGAGACGGGCGGAAAGAGAGAACAAGATCTTGTGATATGCGAGTTTTTATCTTTCCCTCTGACCAGAAAACGGTAACAGGGGAGCAAAGTGCCATGGGGAATGTAGTAGTACTTCTCTTCTGAGAACCAGGTACATACACTACATGATATTATGATGCAGAATATCAATAACTGAAAATCATAAGACCATGACATCTGTTTGCCTCCTTCTTTCTGGGATGCAGCCACCAGCTGGGAGATCAGATACATATGCACTTTTGTAGTATATAGTTCTGGATGCCCAAGGAATATTTCAACAAATAAAACAATTGAGTAGCAAGTTTTCTGGTATTACATATTTCAGAAAGAGCTTCTAACTTTACTCTGCGTATTAAAGAAGCATACATAACCTTTACAAGATAACACATTCTTCTGCCTCATAAGAATTCCCCAAACAGTCTTTGAACACTCCCCAAAGGAAAAGAGCAGTTTTGAAAACAATGACCTTCTGAGACAGCCTGTAGAAGTCCTTTGAAACTTTTACTCTCATTGATGTGTCACAACCAATACTAAAATATTAGGAACAACTTTCATCTTTTTTCCAAAATGCCCATTTTGCAATCATAAATGGTATTTCCCAGGCACAATGGTGACAAAAGAAGACAAAAATAATCTGTAAACATGGCTCACACTTTGCGGGATGACATTAAATTTCTCTCCTTTCATCATCTAAGATTCAATCTGCTGATTAATGGCTAAGAGTGCTTCATATAAGGGGGCTGTAAGGTAATACACTCACAACAACAACTTCAAAGGACCACCCAAATGATCCACAGTCAGAAGCGGTCAGCAGCGGAACAGTTTATCAGTCACTAAAACAGATTTATTTTTATTCACAATACTTTTATGATGGTCAAAGAGATGTGATAAATTCAACACTTTACACTGGGATAAAGCCCCACAGAAGTTTTCTTCTAAATGTTCTGTCTAAAGGAGCAAATTAGTTTCATAATTAATTTATATTTTGAAAATGCTGTACCTTATGGCATTTAACATATTCTCCATCCAGTTTTTCCTCATATTTTTCAGATATGATTTCCAGGTTTTTTAACCAGGTGACTTAACATTTGCAAAAATCTATCAGTGGCTTTGTGGTCATAATAATATTCATGTAGACAGTTAACCTGTGAATAAACTTAAGTTATAAATAGAATGGCATTGAATCTACAAGCATTTCACTCCTGTATTACAAACATGCTCCACACTGTAGTCATTTCAAAGTTGAACTCTTGCTATACATACCCTCTACTTCATTGAGTGAAAATGTAGATCTGATTATAATATCTGGCAATATTTATTAGATATCTTGACCTAAGAAAGTCCGAGAAAATTCATAGTTTGAAATTTCAAATAACCTCCACCCTGTTGAGAAACTCAGAGTAGTTAAAGGTAAATTTCTTACTTCGATATCAAAAGAAATTAAAGTAATCAATGTTTTTCTGAAGAGGTGCAATTACATTTAAGAAAGTAAAAAAGATGGTTACCAAGCAACAATGTTCAGCCTACATATATCGTCTATTCATAACCTCTAGCAGAGTACAGGAAATGACAGGCTGTCACTACAGAACAGAGACATGCAGAATTATGCCATTTCTTTCCTTCATTACCTCCTACAAGAGAGAGATCAATTATATCCCACATACAGTGATTAGGTTAAATAACTGCAGTTTAAAATATTAGGATTTCTCAGAGTAGTCACATAACGGAAGAATATTTCCAAGACCATACCTTCATATCTCTAAAATATCGCTACCATCTATGCACTGGAGAAACACCTTTTGCAGATCTCCTTGAGTAAAGATGAGACTTAATTCCCCCAGAGTTTCAGAGGTGGAATTAACATTTCAGTTTGGCCCATCAGTGTTGTAATTTCCAAGTCACTGTTTTGATCTCACAATTATAGCAGATGGGCAGATTGGTGTGCCAGCATGAAACAGCATTAACTTCACTGAGGCTCTGCATGGTTGTAACCTTCAGTCTATACACAGTAAATTATAGGACTAGGGCCTATGATTATTTTTTTTTGAGGGTTTCTAATAAATGGCATCATCACACTTTCCCAATAATCCAGCATGATAGAATCAATATCTAAATGAAATCAGTAAGGATTCTGATACTACTTTTTATGACAACTTCATGAATTTCCTAAAAACCTTTATTTATGACAGAAAATGAAATTAGGAAACATTTATTTTCAAAATCAATATTAAAAAAAATTTAGGGAAGTCATTGTCCCTCTGTGCTCAGCCCTGGCGAGGCCCCACCTTGAGTACTGTGTCCAGTTTTGGGCCCCTCGCTGCAAGAAAGACATGGAGGCCCTAGAGCGTGTTCAGAGGAGGGCGACAAAGCTGGTGAGGGATCTGGAGCGCAGGCCTTATGAGGAGCGGCTGAGGAAGCTGGGATTGTTCAGTCTGGAGAAGAGGAGGCTCAGGGGAGACCTTGTCGCTCTCTATAACTACCTGAAGGGAGGTTGTAGTGAGCTGGGAGTCGGCCTCTTCTCTCTTGTAACTAGTGATAGGACGAGAGGGAATGGCCTCAAGCTGTGCGAGGGGAGATTTAGGCTGGACATTAGGAAATACTACTTTTCTGAAAGAGTGGTCAGGCGCTGGAATGGGCTGCCCAGGGAGGTGGTTGAGTCACCATCCCTGGAGGTGTTCAAGAAACATTTAGATATAGTGTTGAGAGACATGTTTTAGTGGGGTTATTGGTGGTAGGTGGATGGTTGGACTGGATGATCTTGTAGGTCTTTTCCAACCTAGCTAATTCTATGATTCTAAATGTAAAAATTATGGGTTAATAAGTTGGCTAATTGAAAAACAAGAAGACACACCTTTTTTCTGAATCCCAGTAAAGTCACAAAACAACAAATGATTACATAATCACAAGGATACAAAAAAAAATGTACATCAGTGTTTTCTCTAGAAGATGGACTTTATTCTCCATTTTCATCCATTTTTACCTCCTCTGATTGCAGAAAAACACTTCAGAGCTTATCTTTTTTCTTCTGATTACTGCATTCACGCAAGTTAATGCAGCCAGTAGAAACCTACAACTCCTCAGCTACAGAAACTGAAATATTTACCACCTTGTTTAATGCTAAGATGTTTGGAACTCATACAGAGCTCAGGTTTTTCAAACACCATTGTGCAAGGAGTCAGAGTAAGGTCAAGAGAATGGTATATATTTAGAGGAGCAACAGAAGCTACATCTACTCCAATCTGAAATACTGTTTGCACAGAAAACTGTTTTCTTCTCAGATGGCAGGTAAAGCAGCTGGATTGATCAGTGGCCTTAGGTCAGGCACAGGGAGCAGGCATTTTCTTGCATCCGTGTTCAGTTCTGAGCAATGTACCCACAAAGCAATAAAAATCTAGTTATCATTAATTTTGGGAATAGTGTAAGAAACAACACTTCGGTGATCACCAGAACAAATTATCAGAGAATCACAGAATGTTAGGGATTGGAAGGGACCTCAAAGATCATCTAGTCCAATTCCCCTTCTGGTGCAGGAACACCTAGATTAGTTCACACAGGAACACCTCCAGGCGGGTTTTGAATGTCTCTAGAGAAGGAGACCCCACAACCTCTCTGGGCTTGCACCCATTGCCCCTTGTCCTGTCACTGGATGTCACTGAGGAGAGCCTCGCTCCATCCTCCTGGCACTCACCCTTTACATATTTATAAACATTAATGAGATCACCTCTCAGTCTTCTCTTCTCCAAGCTAAAGAGACCCAGCTCCCTCAGCCTTTCCTCGTAAGGGAGATGCTCCACTCCCTTAATCATCTCTGTGCTGGACTCTCTCAAGCAGTTCCCTGCCCTTCTTGAACTGAGGTGCCCAGAACTGGACAAGATATTCCAGACGCGGTCTCACCAGGGCAGAGTAGAGGGGAAGGAGAACCACTCTTGGCCTGCTAACCACACCCTTTCTAATACACCCCGGGATGCCATTGGCCTTCTTGGCCATAAGGACACAGTGCTGGCTCATGGTCATCCTGCTGTCCACCATGACCCCCAGGTCCTTTTCCCCTATGCTACTCTCCAACAGATCAGTCCCCAGCCTATACTGGTACCTGGGGTTGTTCTTGCCCAGATGGAAGACTCTACACTTACCCTTGTTATATTTCATTAAATTTCTCCCCACCCAACTCTCCAGCCTGTCTAGGTCTTGCTGGATGGCAGTACAGCTTTCTGGCATGTCAGCCACTCCTCGCAGTTTTGTGTCATCATCAAACTTGCTGACAGTGTGCTCTATTCCCTCATCCAAGTTGCTGATGAATATATTAAATAGTACTGGTCCCAGTACTGACCCTTGAAGGCTTCACTAGATACTGGTCTTCAACTAGATTGTCCCATTGACTGCAACTCTTTGGCTTCTTTCCTTCAGCCAGTTCACAGTCCACCTCACTACCCAATTGTCCAGACTACAAATTATGAGGGTCTAGGAGGAGAGAAAGTTCAGCTATATAAGGAAGCATTACCTTGTGCTGAGCTTCTAAATTTATTTATTTATTTTCTTTTTACTACTGATTATGTCCTTCTGGAACTAGCAGAATGTATCATTTACATTAAAAAAAACTATATTCCCTCCAAACTTTGCTTAGCAGCCTAAAAAAATTGTCTGCAGCTGTGTGTCCAAGCATACTTAGATAACGGGATTGAGTGCAACATCAGCAAGACTGCAGATGACATGAAGCTGAGTGGTGCAGTAGATACAGTAGAAGGAAGATATGCCATCCAGGGGGACCTGAACAGGCTTGAGTGGTGGGCTCAGCTGAACTTAATAAGGTTCAACAAGGTATTGCACTTGGGTCAGGACAATTCCATAAATGTGTACAGACTGAGAGAAGAATACATTGAGAGTAGCCCTATAAAAAAGGACTTGGGGGTTCTGGTGGATGAAAGGCTGGACATGAGCCAGCAGTGTGTGCTTGCATCCCAGAAGGCCAACAGTATCCTGTGCTGCATCAAAAGAGGGGTGGCCAGCAGGGACGGGGAGGAAATTGTTCCCCTCTTCTCTGCCCTTGTGAGGCCCCATCCAGAGTATTGCATCCAGGAGTAGGGCACAAGAAAGATGTGAAGTTGTTAGAGCTCCAGAGGAGGGCCACAAAGATGATCAAAGGGCAGGAGGGCCTCTTCTTTGAAGAAAGGTTGAGGCAGTTGGGCTTGTTCGGCCAGGAGAAGGGAGAGCTCCAGGGAGACCTCATGTGCGATCAGCCAGTATTTGGAGGGAGCTTATAAGCAGGAGGGGGACTGGGTTTTTACATGTCATACTAGTGATAGTACAAGGAGGAATGAAAGAGGGAGATTTAGTTTAGATGTTTGATATAAGAAAGACATTCTTGACTCAGAGGGTGGTGAGGCACTGGCACAGGCAGCCTAGAGAAGTTGTGGATGCCTCAGCTCTGGAGATGTGCAAGGCCAGGCTGGATGGGGCCCTGGGCAGCCTGATAATAGTGGGTTGCAACCCCAGAGAGGTTGGAACTAGATAATCTTTAAAGGCCCCTTCCAACCCAAGCCATTCTATGATTCCATGACTCTGTAAGTATACTAGAGAAATACATGACTTACTTCCAATTTCTTAACCAAGTTAGTCATCATTAATTATGAAAGCAGATAACTATCATTGTTTTAATAATGGCCCTTGTCATCAGAAACAGAAGTGCCTCAAAATTTTACTTGAGCCCTTGACAAGTTATGGGAAATGAATGAATAACAGTGTGTTTTTTTAACAAAGGACTAAATCCCTGGGAATTGAGAATATAATGGAAAAGCAGTGGAATCAACTGTGCCTGCATGTTCAAATAAGAAGAGGCATATAGGTGATAAAAGAGTAACCATTGACCAGAGGGTAGAGAAAGGGGGTAAAAATGGATGAGTTACAGGATAACAAAAATTGCCACTTCATCATGTACGAAAAATTATTTCACAGCTACATAAGTTTTTGTGCAATTTTTGCGACTAAAATCTTTTTGGAAATTAGTCTTGTACTTCCACTTTTAACTTTTAAAAACTAAACAAATCATTAATATTTTATATATACTGCAAAAGTATTTTCCAAAATCCAAATTATTTTTTCTGCTCTTCCTTCTCACTCCTGGCAATGCTGCATCCAATATCATTTGCAAGCTTAAGTGGTTGCACAGATAATTCTGGCTACCCTGAAGAAATAAAAATGATGCTCCTCAGCAGAAATACACACAACAGAGAGAGAATGCCAAATGTTGTTCCAAACGTAGGCATTTGCATTTGCATTTTCTGCTAGTTAGCTTGTGACAAGAGGCATCTAAGGAAGCCCTGCTGAGGATTAGTTCAGCCAAGACATGTAGCAGCTCCACTGAGAAAAGCGAATGGCTAGTATGCTTGTACTTCTGTCACCAGTAAGTTGCCAATTCTAATGCAGTAGCAGAATGACTTTATTTTAAGTAAAAAAAAAAAAAAAAGCTTTCAAATTAAAAGTATTGTACCTGAGTTTTTATTACAGACAAGTTACTTGCAGAAATTTACATTTCTTAGATTTGCAGATGCATAGTGTTAATGCACAGTGAGGCAGAGGAACAACACCCACAGAAAACGTCTGAATAATAGCTGTTGCTATGAAATTGTAGAATCATAGAACCATAAAAGTATTTTAATTGGAAGGGACTTTAAGGTCATCTAGTCCAACTCCTCTGCAATGAACAGGAACACCTACAACTTGACCAGGTTGCTCAGAGCCCCATGCAGCCTAACACTGTATGTCTCCAAGGACAAGGCATCCACCACATCTCTGGGCAACCTGTTCCAGTGCTTTGCTACCCTTATTATGAAAAAATGACCAGTAGAATAAATTATTTCAAGCATTTCTTTGAAGAGTAGAAGAATTCAGAAGGTACAAAAAGAACTTAAAAAAAAAAAGCCAGAGCAATCCCAAACAGTAAGAAATTTGTTCGTTCTCTGTTCTCATGATTATTTTTTAAGTTATTGCAGATTTATTGCTGCTGAGAAAGTCTTTTATTCTAATTAGAGACAAGTTAGTGGTGTGCATCAGTAGCAGCTGTTGCAGAGAAAGTCTTATGCTGTCTATTACTAGCTCAGGTGGGGTACTAGAGATAAAAAAAAAAAAAACAGATTCTGAGAAGTATTCTCTCAGCTTTTCTAAATTTCTGAATGCTGTCCTCGTGGGAAAAAAATGCTCTTCTGGTGAAGATCTTACCACTACACTGGATCTAGGACTTAAGGCAAACCGATCCATAGTCTTATCAGACTATGTTTAGATTATGTCCCCAGCTTAGAGTCAATTTCACATGACTTGCAAAGGGAATCCATTTTATTGATAGTCTTTTGAAGGCTAATAGTCCCAGATGAAGCTTGGGATTTCTCCAACATAACATACAGACTAGCATTTCTGAGGTCTGGAAGGATCTAACTACTTTGTTATCAAAGGCTGTTTACTCCCAGAAAACTAACTAACTGAGAAACAAATAGCATGTGGCTGCTAAAGCTATCCTCTCTTTCCAATGCTGTATTCTACCACCATTCTTCTACCTTTATTTTTTTCTCCCTAATTTGGAGGAGCTGTGAAGAATGAAAAATGAAGAAAGAAAAAAGGTTTTTATGCTCTTTATATGAGCATGAGATTAGAACTTTCTTAAGGAAAGAAATTCCTATAGATCTTCTCTCTCAGTAGCATAGTAATAGCTCTGTTAAGTGCAACATCCATTTTTATATCTAAAGGGCAAAGATTAAGATAGAGCTTCAAAAATATCTCCTGCTCATTAATGGATCCTTAAACAAGGGTATTGGGTTCAGCCCAACAGCAGATGGAGAACATAATTCTTTCAATTTATTCTGTATGAATGGACAGACTTTGTTATCAGACAAGCAATGGAAATAATTGGCTCTACCACTGCGCAAGATCCCTTAAGAAAAACAGAATTCTTTTAAGAATTAAAATCTTTGGGAAAGGGCACAATTTGTAATGCCCAATATATTTTTTTGAGCTTTTCTTCTAAAGATCATCAGCAAACTATTCAGAACCAACCCTCTTCAGGAAAAGCTTTCAGTAGCTATAAAAGAACAGTTTTCAACTAGTCACAAAACTGTACTGAAAAATTCCTGACCAGCATCAATTCCAGACCAAATAATAATGCTAAACAGCTTACAAAAGCATCTGTGGTCATAACACATTTAGCCCAACACAAGGCAAATACAAATCAAGTATGGTTCTTTTATGGTTCCAAATGGGAAGGTATGATTTGAAGTATGTTGCTCAGTTACAGACAAAATAGTCTGAGTTAATCGTGTATCTCTGACTCCTTAAAAGCAAAGAAAAAGTCAGCCAGGTTTTAGGTCTGAATGGAACAAGCAGGCATGCATGTAGAAGTTGATTAAACAGTGCTAGGTAATGTTCCTGAAATGTGGCCATCCTTTCAGTTTCTAGAATAGTGCTGGGACTTAAGACAACTAGCACTCTCTCAAATGACAATAGTTCTGTGAATGGGCACAGGCTAGAAAACTTCCCTCAAAGGTAGCTTGGATGGAAACTCTCCTGTTTTTGTAGATAGATGAGTTCAATAGATGGGCCAATTCATGACGGTTGACATCTCTACTAAAGATTAATTTCTGCTTTTATAGTGACCTTTTCCAAAAAGACAGACCGTCAGCTCCAGCCATGGCTATGAAATTTCTTAAGCTCAACTGAGTGTCTTTTTGACGAGGCAAAAAATTTTTGCTTATGACTTGAGAAGTAGTTCCCTTCGAAGAGTGCTCAGTCACGGTTTACACTACGCCTTCTAGGCTCTTGCTACTACTTAAGAATAAACACTGGTGAGCAAAAAGAGAACAGTGTGATGCCACAGAACTTGAATGTGACAAGAAATCACAGTATATACAGTATATACCAACACAGTATATGCAGAAAATACACAGTAAAAATTCATCATTTAAGTGTAAAATATATCCCACAAGAGCATGGAAAAGACTGAATGTCTTCAAACTCAATCAGTTTCACAAATTCTGTGTTTCATATTAAAACAATTTGTTCCTAAAGAATAAGATGCAATTTTAAACAATAAAAACACAGGTGTCATAGGTGGAGAAAGTCAGTATCATTGACCTAATGGCTGCCATCTAGTATTCCAAGATCAGCTACTTAGTTGTTTGGTAGTTTATTTTATTGTTTTTTTTTTTTTTGAAATGAGCCTTTCACAGCTGATATTTCAATTCTTATGGTGATCTAGCCCAGCTAGTTCTTTGAAGGAACACTGATGTCGTATTCCTGTTCCTTCAAGAGAATGTAAGATGACACTATGAAAATGTGTAAAGGTTATTCCATACACTTCTTTCTTCTAATGTCATAAATAGATTAAATGTGGAAAAAGCATTGTTTCTTTTCTTTTCTTCCTAAGTTTTATTCTCATGCTTGTGGTTTGTGTGATACTCATTTCCCAAACCTCTGACATTACTACGAGATGTGAGGTTGAAAGCCCATGCCAGCATTGGCTGTGTCTGATTTCCTAGCATCATCTGTACATTAAAATCAAGATTTCCTTTCATCTTCAGTGACCCAGAACGTGTCAAATGCTTCTGTTGGTTTCTGAAAGTATCAGAGAGATGCTCTCCCCTTGCAGCATCATAGTCTGGAAAATCCTTGCCTGTAGAACTGGATTGTCTCCTCATGGTTGTAAGCCACCGCCCACCAAATAATAATCTACATTCTGGCATGTTATTCTTCTATTGTACAGGGAAATTTCATTCTTTGTCCAGCTCAAAACACTCCATCTTGCAAAACCTCCTCCATAGACAGGCAATAAGCATAATTTGTTACATATACAAGACTTTATAAACAATTCTTTAGGTGATTCATACCCTTTTCTTACAAACTGTCAGCCACTGTATTCATTAAAAAAAAAAAGACAAATTATTTTGACAGTTCTTAGGGTTCTTAAGGAAGCTGCTGTCCACAAATACACAATTCATTAGCTAAAAATGAAAGAGCTGGAAAAACAGGTACCAGACTAATGAAAAAAAAAGCTGACTATAAACAGAAACTTCATTTTAAACTTCTATGGAAATGGTATTTTTGTATATGTAATGAAAACAAAAAGCTCAGACAAATAATGGAAATATACAGGATAAACAGCACAGAAGGACACAAAGCCATCAGTGACAGACATTAAATCAAAATGGTTAACAACAGATATGGAGCCTAGACATACGGGGCAGCAGAAATGAAACTGCCAAAAGGAAAATTATTTCCTTTTGGAAAAGAAAAGGTTAGAACACAGTCTCGGTCTCATCCTGAATACCACTGCAGAAGTAGAATTGGAGAACAGGTTGCGTGAATGAATTTATACAAGAGTAAGGTACACAAGCAAAGAAATGTGCATATATTTAAAAACTCATAATTTCACAGAAAGAGTATATTAAAATAATAGGCTCAAATAATATTTTAAAATGTCAGCTTCCTAACAGTTTTATTTCGCTTTAAAGAGCAAAAGGCACTGTAGCAGTTTGATCAGCTGCAAAAATGAACACTCTTCTTTCTGTACTCAGCAAATACTTAGCATAAATCCAACTAGAATATTAAAATCTTCCCCAAATGAAAGTTCTTAACTATTTAATCAACAGTACTTGAAAAAAAGCCTTTAGAGCAAGTTCAGTAGAAATAGCACCAGTTGAAATTTACCAAAAACTAAACTTCTTTAAGTGCAAATTGTGTTGACTCTCATGGTCATACGAAATATGGAGTGGTGAGATTTATATATCCCTGGTTAGATTTATTCTCTAATGTGCATTTTTTTTCTCCTCTACATATGAATGCATAATCAGATCTGTGATTCGGATATGACTTCCTCTCTCTTGACATGCGCATTTTCTTCAGGTGGTCTTCATTTCGCCCTGCATCCAAGCCAGACTATGGCCAGGTTTACAACACCATCAGAACTGAAAGCCTAAAACTGGGCTCACACAAGCTTTCCTGGGATAAAATTTTGTTTTTACAGCAATTACTCATATAACTTGTAGAACTGGACAGTAGATGATAAGAATGGACTCAAAAGGAAGAGAAAAGCCTTTCATTACAACTGGTTAATATACAGTTTCTCTAGTAGCTGCACATTAACCCTTTTATGAGTACTCCTTCATTGCCTGACATAACATACCTCTTCCCTAATGATGACTGTTAACAAATTCAAAGAATAGAATAGGATGGTTTGGGTTGGAAGGGACCCCAGAGATCACCAAGTTCCAACCTCCATGCCACAGGCAGGGCCAGCATCCTCCAGCTCTGGTACTAGACCAGGCTGCCCTGGGCCCCATCCAACCTGGTCTTAAACACCTCCAAGGATGGAGCATCCACAACCTCTCTGGGCAGCCTGTTCCAGCACCTCACCACTCTCTGTAAAGAACTTCCCCCTGACTTCCTATCTGAACTTTTCTGAACTCACAGCCTTCTCTTCTCCAGGCTGAACAAGCCCAGCTCCCTCAGCCTGTCTTTTCAGGGGAGGTGCTCCACCTCTCTGATTGTCTTTGTGGCCCTCCTCTGGACCCTATCCAACAGCTCCCTGTCTTTCTTGTACTGGAGGTCCCAGACCTGGATGCAGTACTGCAGATGGGGCCTCACAAGGGCAGAGTAGAGAGGAACAATCACCTCCCTGTCCCTGCCAGCCATCCCTCTTCTGATGGAGCCCAGGATACCATCTGCTTTCCAAGCTGCAGGAGCACACTGCTGGCTCATGTTCATTCCTTCATTCACCAGGACCCCCAGGACCTTCTCCACAGGGCTGCTCTCAAGAAGTTCTCCCAGTCTGCATGCCTGTCTGGGATCACTCTGATCCAAGTGCAAAATGTTGCATTTTGCAGTCACACTTTTTAAAGGTAAACCAGTCATCTGAAATGCAACATGATTCATAGGCATCAGGCTGTGAAGTATCTCCTTGCAAGGCATACGCTTCTTTGTTTACAGAAATTAAATGCAAGGACTGGCATTTTTGGAAGAATAAAATGTTTCTCCAGCCAATCTAATAATAAGATACTATTTGTTTGCTCAGCAGTGTGCAAAAGGATAGTACTTGCAAAACAATGAATAATAAAGCATGCAACCACGGTAGCAAAAGCTGAAATAGCAAGTACATACTGAATGGGACTAGGAAAAATGCAAAGCATTATCTTTCTTGCATCGCAGTCTATAGTAGGTGCAGAACATGGAAGCACTCCGTCGCCCTGCACATCTGCATATAGAGTTTTGTCATTTCTCAAACCACCCTGGAGCAAGATTCAGGCATGCGTCACCTCTCAGATCTTTCCTTTCTCCCTCTCTGCCTTCCCAGGGGGAGGAGAAAGGAGGCCTGCCTGCAAGGGCTGGCTCAAAGAGAACTAGGCCATATGCTGCCTGGGTCACTCTGGCTTCTGTCATGTCATAGTTTTATGATTTTCGGTTATTGGTACTCCACATCATAACATCATGTAGTGAATGTACCTGGTTCTCAGAAGAGAAGGACTACTACATTCCCCACGGTACTTTGCTCCTCTGTTACCATTTTCCAGCCGGAGGGAAAAAGATAAAAGCTCGCAGTATAAAAAGATCACGAGACCTCATCCCTTTTTCCCCCCTTCTCTCGGCTTGGCAGCATCTCACTCTCCAGCCGTCTTATCGTCGGTAGTAGAGTAAGGCCTACCTTGATTTTGGGACATTCTCTCTCTCTATATTGAATTTATCAGCTTAAATTGTAATTATATTGTATTATAGTGTGTTGTTTTGCATTCCAGTATATTGTTTAGTAAATTAGTTTGTTTCTCCTCAGATTGTTGCCGCTGTTCTTTGCTCTCAGGGCCATCTCCTTACCCTTTTCCCCTTTTCCCTTTTCCCAGGGCGTGGGCCCATGGATTCCCCATCCCCTTCGTCACGGAACTGGGCCAAACGCCCGTAAACTGTTGACATGTCATTACACTGTGACAGCAGATTCAAGGCACAGGATGTTGGAATGTCAGGTATGAAGCACTGTGTCATCTTCAAATGCATGGTAGGAGAATAATTCTCCCCACCCAGCCCTCCACCACAACGGTAACTCTTGGACAAACACAACTTTTTTAAGTCAACCTCCACTTGAAGTTTCATGAATAAATTATAACTTGAAAAGCATGGTGCAGGGGGCAGTGTATTACTGTTTTACCTTAAAATCTCCAGTATCTACATGGACTACATAAGAAGTATATTTCCCTTGACATTTCATCATTCCCATTAGAAATGATCACTCTGAACTTTGAGGGGGGAAAAAAAAAGATCCAACTGATCCAAATTCTTTTGTGGCAGAATTGCATTTATTTCAGTGAAGTCATATGAAGTATGAATTTGGTTTGCAGCGATCCCCTTTTTCTGAGTGAAGTGTCATCCTCAGAACTTCAAACTACAGTTTCTCAGTTTGTTTCTCCTTGAAGGCCTGAGCCTCAGGTTGACCTAGGTTAACTTGTTTTTACCCCATGCACTACAAAGATCTACTTGAAATCTACGCAAGTAACGTGACTAAGTCAAGCAAACAATATTGTCACTTGGTGGAATGAAAAACAAAGTACAATCTGTTAAACTGATAATAAAATGGGAAAAAATATATAGTCTAGACATTGTGAAGAGGAACATATCACAGGAGAAAAATGTGCAACTATTAAAACTGCAATTCTTTTTTTCTAAAGTCTGAACATGATTTTCTAAAAATCTAAAACAGGACTTTATGTGACAATATTTTTGTTTCTTTGTTCATTTTGTTTTCTTTTGATTTGTTTTTCTGGTAGATCAGATGTTTTCTTTTTTTTTTTTTTTCATAAGGTTGGCTGGTATTTAGAAGCTTTCTCCAATTGGCAAGAACATACTTTTTCAAAGTGATCCAGAAAAATATTTTCTTATTGTTGTGCCTAGAAGCTAAGAACTATGAAAAGCAACTGTGCAGGTCAGCATTTACTCTGCACTAAATATGTAATCGACAAAAACATGAGGAGAAATTTACAGCAAAAAAAGAAAAAAAATGGACCTTTTAAAAATGAGTATGCCAGGCAAATCAAGAGTCATTGCTATGTAACATAATATTTGATGTCATCTGATAACAAGTCACTGGTATGTGTTATATTTTGAGAAAAGAAAGTGGTATCCACTGGTACAAAATAAAGTACATTTTTCTTCTTCTGTCGGAAACTTCTCTCGTGAGTAAGTACAAGAATAATTTTAAAAAAATACAGAAGTTAAAACACATTTTGTTACCTTAAAGGAAGTAATATAATTTATACTGCAGTTCTTTTCCCCAGTACTCTACAAGACACTAAGAACATCTCAAAGAAAAAAGTGAGAAATTTAGTTATTCATGAGACAAATATTTTGGTCCTTGTCAGAAAGATATTGTAATAATCATATTTCCATGTCCAACTGTACTCATTCTGAATATTTTGAATTTTGAAATGATGTAAGCCTATTTTTATTTCAGCTATATCTGACAAATGAGCTGAGCCAGTGAGTCTGAAAAATGGTTCATAAAAATTTAGAAGACAAAAAAAGTAGAGCCTGGTATTTAAAAAAATAAAATATGGACGTGTCAAAAAATTCTAAGCCTAAACATTAAACTTTCAGTCTAATTCTAACCAAACTATAATACACTGTGTATGTAGTATTTGTGAAAATTAATACATACTAATGTATCTAAATGGTCTATAAACAGTGCAGCTTGACAGGAAGAACAAAGGAGAACTCTGGGAACAAGGCAGCTTATGACCACAGTATTGAAAAGAGATGTTTGAACAGGTAAGAAGCAGGAATAGATAGCAGCAGAAGACTGGATGACAATAGCAGCACTTTCATAAATACATATTTTTCATAGTAATAGGCAAAATCCCTCAAAAACCAACTAAAATAGTGGAGCAGAATCAAACTTCCAAGCACCGATCAGTGTCATGCATAAAGAAGTAAGCAAGACTTCAGGTTAACTTCAAATAATTAATCTCACAATGTTTTTATAAATAAGATGAAAAAAAAACTTTAAATACATCCCTCACCTTCCTCTTCCTAATACATAAATAGCTTTTAAAATGTGTTTTACATATATGAAAAGTTAATTGAGTACAAAAGCTCACAATTTTAAGCGTGTAAATTACAATAATTATACACACTTTGGTCTATATTGCAGGCATATATACATACGGTCATATACATATGCAGGCATAGATATGGACGAAACATGCAGAATATAATACTCAGTATTATGCTTTTCATCCTCTTCCTGTATCTTTATTCCTCATGTTTCATACTCCCTTTCACGGGTCTTTTTAAAATTTCAGTTATCACCTACCATTAACTTGAGAAGTACATTGTCAAGGGCTTTTAACCTAGACTACTTTGCTTTAAATACAGGTTATAGCTAAATGAACAATCTGATGGAAAAGGCAAATGTTAGAAAAAATCTAACAAAGATTTCATACAAAGAATACATTTAAGTACATGTATATGTTTGATCACTATTCAGCAAAGACCTGAATATCACTTTAAGCATATGTTTAAGTTAAACTGTCGCCAGCAGGACGTAAGAATTTGTTCCCATTAATTCCATAGTAGGGCTACTAATCATTTGCATTACTATAATTTTTTAAAATTTCTAATTAAGGCAGGTGATAAAAAGAGGAGGCAGAGATTAACTTGATAGACACAGCATGATATTTGTTTTGCAGTTACAGAACCTCAGCACGTTCTTTAATTTTTTCTCCTTAATGCATTCAAATTCTTAACAGATAGGCATGTGTAACATGCTAGAATATAAACAAAAAACCTTCCTAAACATTCAATTTACAATTCATGTAAGTGCTTCATCCAGGAAATCCATATTCTACTTGGCTCCATACCTTTTGGAAGCTGACAAAGCCAGTTTTAACAAAACTGTGGTTCAAGATGAAATATTTTTTCCAACAGCTTCTTGCAGGAAGGATAATAGACACTGAGCTATAATGTTGATTTGACTGCAGAGTGGCTGACAGCTTCATCCAAAACCCAACTGGAAACTAATAAATTAATTCTCACGCGAAACCTCATTCCACAGATCCATTTCTCAACACTAATATTAGAGTTTTCTTTTGATGGTGTTCAGATATCATTGCCTTTCCATTACAAAAAGGAAAAATAAAAAGCTACATGACAGGACAGTACATGCGCCTTTATAGAGTAAAAATCATTTTGTGGGTGGATTTCAAACACCAGTAATATCCCATGAAAGGCTGAAAGCAGCAGCCCCCTGGCTAGTGTAATTTCACCACACATTTTCTTGTTCTGTCTAAAGCAAAAATAATCTTTTGATGTGTTGACTACATTTTTCCCTTCTCACCTCTTCCTTCATATCAGGAATGTCAGAGTTACAGCCACAAAAGAAACCTGTGTGAAGTACTGGCTATTGCAGTCCAAGGAGTTAATGAATATCTCTCAGATGCCTTTGTGAATGGTAAAGATGCTGACTAAGACGTCCATAAAGATTTGCATATGTCAGTACTGAGAGGCAGAAATATCACCGATGTACTGTTAACCTGCCCAGAATTTGTGTGGCGATTCAGTTACTACTGGACATTTTTCTAAAATGTTTCCCATCACTTTTATATTTTAACCAAGCCTGTAGCTGTAGAGGAAGAAGCTTCTGAATTCCTGGGTGCTGCTCTTTGGTACCAGTTGGAAGCGTAGCCATCCACCCTTAGCACAGACCAAGACTTCAGACAAAAAAATCATGTTGGATTGGCATGCCCGAGATACAAACACTCAGTACTTCACTTTAACATCTGTAAATGTTGGTGACTTTCAGAAACACAGCATTTTCCACCTTTACATTAACTGAAGAATGATACATTTAAAAGTGGTTAAAAATATCTGCATGGCTGTAATTTCAGAATATAGTCATAATTGGCATATCTGCAATTTTTTATACATAACCTTTTATGATGGAATTTTTGATGCTGCCACTTGTTTTGGACACTGCTACAAGTGTTATACTTCACATCTCTATAGTCTCATTTTGATGTTCTTCTCCACTTTTCCCCTGATAACTGATGGGCAAACTCCCCAACTTTCTCATTCTAGGCTGTCAAGCAGAAAACCCTGTCTCATGCTCGTTTTATTACAAAAGAAGGAAAATGTACAGCCCCTTCTCTCTGAAAGGGACTAGTGACTTGCTGGATTAGATAAATGATGCTCTTCTACAATAAAAGATTTCTTGGGTTTACTGAATCACAAAATCAACAGAGCATTAAAAATAAAAGTTGAAGGAGTGAAAAAGACTATATTACAAAAGAAATCAGATCACACAGATCTATGGGGAATACATTGATGAAGTGAATTCCAGCCTGCATTATGTTCCCATGTGTGTGTGTGTGTGTGTGTGTGTACATGAGTACACATGCAAGATTAATTTCTGAACAGGAAATGGCAGGGGGAGAAAACAGCTTTTGTTCCCTGAAGCTGGCTCCTGCTGCTGCAATCAGTGCAGGCTTTCATAACACACACAAGTATATACACACACTGCTGGGAGAAAGGCTTTTAGCAGTCTGGCCCTTTCTTTTGATTTCCAACCAAAAAGAAGTGAGAAATGAAGGAAAAGTGGGGAGAAGAATAAAGAAAAGACTGGAGATTCAAATTAACATTTTATTTGTGTTGTATACCCAATCATGTTTATAGTTCCAAAATAATGGTGGCATATTGCTAACAAAACACAAAAAATACTGCTTCTGGCACATGTTATGTATCAGAGTTCAGGTATTACACCACCAGAGAAGCAAAGACCACCCCACATGCTTAAATAGTAGCTAACAGGAGATTTCATCATTTAAGGAGAATCCTTAGTTGCTGTCAAGTTGACGTATTTTTTCTTTATTTTTTCTTATGGCCTTTTTCCCATGTGAGGAAGGATAAGAGGGCATTTGACAGTCAGGCTGTCAGAAGCGTATGGCTGCTAAGCTCATGTCCCTCAGTGCCACAGCATTTTCCAGCTGCCAACAGCAGCTCCACAGCAGCTGTCACAGTTGGACCTGTACTTCCTTGTGTGGGCCACAAGGTAAGTGCAGACATGGGCGGCATGAGAATTGAAACAGGGTAAACAAACATTACTCAGAGTTACCCTTTTTTTCACAGCTGTTCCAAAAGCAAACAGGAAGGCTGACTACTGGGTCAGTATTGGTAAACTAAAAGCTTAACTTTTGTATATATGTATATATATATATGTCCTGTGAAGGACACATTTAGGATACTTCTTCAGAAGTTTGGTTGAAGTAGAAACTTCAGCCAGCAGCATCATTTTCCATTATGCCAAAATCACAGAATCACAGAATGGCTGAGGTTGATAAGCCTCTGAATGTCACCCGGTACAACCTTGCTCAAGAAGAGACAGCTATAGCAGAGTGCCCAGGTCCATATGCCAGTGGCTTCTAAAGATCTCTAGGGAAGAGACCTCTCAGCCCTCTGGGCAACCTATGCCAGTGCTCCATCACCCACATAGCACAGAGGTGCTGCCTGGTGCTCAGAGGGAGCTTCCCGTGTTCCAGTTTCTGCCCACTGCCTTGTAAAAAGTGAGATACTTAACTCTGGTGTTAATCTCATTGTTAATAATGTAAAAAAATAAAAATGTTCTCTTTATGTTGCACACTTCCACACTAAAACTTTTAGAAAAGTGAAAGACTCTAAAGCACAGGGCTGATAATGCACATCCCTGGTGCTTACACAAACTTTACTTGAGTCTTTGTCTGAAGCCAGTCAATTACATTTTTATTCTGCTGTATCTCATTCTATGCCGAGCATCTTATGCTTATTCAGCAATAATCTATTTGGTCGTATCTGCTTCGTTGAGTGCAGATCCATAGATCTAATTTACATCATTCGGCTTCAGACTTTCTCTGATGTCCCAAACTGTACTCATTATCTGCTACATTTTTTCAGCGTAGTTCTTACTTTGATATCAAAGCTCTTTCCATAAATCAGGGTCCTAATTCAGTTGCCTAAACATAGATGCGTAGCACTACACTGTAGAATATACAAGATACTTTCACAAGGTTATATGTCACAGGACTTAGAGAAGATTCATGTATTTTGGAACTGGCAAAGTGCAATAGTGTATGGTATCTTAAATGCCTCTGTTCATGCACCTGATCTAAAACTGATGTTCATTATACCCTACTCACTTTCTACACTTCCCTGCTATATTAACTGTGAAGTATTCAGTTCATGCAGTAAATGAGTCCCCATTTATAAAACAATATCATCCATTCTCTGAAAAAAAATAGAAGATGAGCCTGTAATTATAGACTGTAGGACAGACTATTCAAAAAACTGCAATTTTGTACCATTTTTTGGTCAGCTCATAGAATCATAGGATAAAAGAATGACTTGGGTTGGAAGGGACCTTAACAACCATGTAGTTCCAACCCCCCTGTTGCAGGCAGGGTTGACAACCACTTGATCAGACTGCCCAGGAACCCATCCTGGCCTTGAATGCCTCCAGGGATGGAGCATCCACAACTTCTCTGGGCAGCCTGAGGCCAGTGCCTCACAACCCTCCAAGTGAAGAGTTTCCTCTTAACGTCTAACCTGCACTTGCCTAGTGATCTGGACCCTGGCTACTTTCCCCAGCCTGTCTTGCTGGGGGCAGCAGGACAGGATGGTGAGGTGCTACCCTGCTATACATACTATTGCCATTGGCTCCTGGTTCCCAGTCCTTCACAGAGCTGCTGGCCACTATACTGTGCATATGCCAACACCTAGGGAAGGAAGAAATGAGCAATAGCAGTTCCAAAGCCATGTCGATCTGTTGCAGGGCAGGCAAGAGCATTAGAGTCACTACAGCAAACTTAATTACTCTGCCTAAACATCTCATGCACGACCTTGTCAGTATTAGGAACATGCCCTGACAGACCAGGATTTGCAGTTTGGGTTGATTAATACTAAAATGCTTGTACATGTGCAAATTAGAATTCTTCATGGATTTACACGAATGGAATGTTTTGAGAACAAAATAAATATATCCTTATGGCAAATTCCAATTCCCTCCCAAAAGGCATGAGTGTCAGATTAAAGACTTTTTATTAACCCTTGCTTTTAAGAAAAAAAGGGGGTTGGGGGGGGAGGAGGCACTTTTTCTGTATATTCTCTGTACGTATTCCTGAGAATGGCTAAAAATAAATTGAATATTGAAGTAAAATACCAACCAGAAAAAAAATCAAGGGCCAAACAAACATAATTTAGGGAAACAATAAGCAAGATTTATCATAGGAAATGTTGGGTAGTTTTAGTAACATGAGTAATGCTCCCAAATACTATACTGAAAACCATAAAGGAGTGGAAATGTCTTTACTACAGGAGATAGTTCTTGATACGTGATACATTTTGCTAGATGCTTATCACAGCCTGTTAGCCAGGTATACACAAACCTGCACACAGCAGCAGCAGATGATACATACGTATAACTTGGTTGGTTGAAGAAAATGCTATGCTGCTATGTTGCAGAATTTTAAGAAATAGGACTTATATTTCAAGGTTTTATTGTACAATATACAGTTATAGTATTTTGTCATATATGTGACATAAAAAAATGAATCCTGAGCTGCTTTTCAAAGTTTTCATTTTTGAAATGAGTATTTGTTTAATGTTTTTAATGTTTAATGTTTTTCTCACACATTTTGTATTTGAGTTTATATGCACAAAAGAATAAAACGAAAGTGTTTTCTTAAAAATGAGCTTAGATGCCCAAGATGACAGTATTATTTAACTCTAGGACAGTATCATGTAGCAGTGTAAGCTTTGGATTTGTTCCAGAATTTCTGGAACTATCTTAGTAAGTTTTTCTTACAATTTTCCCTAATTCCATGCTTATGCAGTGAAGGAGTTATTTTAGTGTCAAACTTAAGACACGAGTCTTGAATACCCAATTCATAAATATGCAGTCTTTTTTTAATTCAGAATTATAAACTGTGGAACTGAAAATTTAATACAGGTGTAGCTATCAAAGGCTCTCCTCCAAACCAACACAAAATCAAAGCTCATCTCAATGGGAACTATGTGAAACTGGGGGTTTAGTTTCCACCTGCCAGTATTCTGTTAGTATACATATGCATGATAAATGCTCCATTACAAATCTGGTACATATTTCAACCATGTCCAGAGACGAAATGGTTGATCCATGTGACGTGTATCGTTTGAAGAATTTCGTCTTTGTCCACGACCAAGCCTCATTAATTGTAGAAGAAAATAATACAAAATATTTCAGATCTACAGCAGTCTACAACCACGCGCAGATGCTCTACAACAGCACTTTATCTTTTTATCCCTGGCCATGTGCATTAAGCTGTTCATTCTCCTGATGTGTAAGTTTACTGGATCATATTTTCTAATGCAATGTAAACCTGTGTGTCCTTTGCCTTTTTTTAACAACTTCCTCAGCCTAAAGGAAGCCCCCAGAACACAGTTCACTTCTCCTTGCCTAACACACATTTTTTTCATCTGTGTCACTCAGATACATAACAAGAGTCACCCACGGGTCCATACAAGGATCATCCATGTCACCCAAATACATACCAAGGATAGTTGCTTTCAAGTTGCTCTCTAATACTACTTTTCTGAGAGAGTGGTCAGGCTGCCCAGGGAGGTGGTGGAGTCACTGACCCTAGAGGTGTTCAAGAAACGTTTAGATGTTGTGTTGAGAGACATGTTTTAGTGGGGTTATTGGTGGTAGGTGGGTGGTTGGACTGGATGATCTTGTAGGTCTTTTCCAACCCAGCTAATTCTATGATTCTAATTTCTAATCAAACAAATTTGATATACAGAAAAAGGAGGAACCGGCCAGATAATTACTGTGTCTCTTTCACAGTCAAATCATGCTGCAAATTAAATGCTTTGAAATCAAAGCTTAAAAGGACACTGTCAAAATGTTTTGACAAAATAGTCTTTTCTCTTTTGTTATAAAATGAAACATTAAAGAAGGAGAACAGAAATCTGTTTCCTAACTAAATCTTTGTCTTTCCTCCCTGGATACACACTGCATGTTTCTACATGGTTCCTCAAGAATAATAGCTTACTGGTAAGCTATTTATTCTTTTTGGAAAACAGTAAGGCATTATTTTGATAGCAGAATAGGTAAATACTGCAGTTTGATTGTGCTTATTTGTTCAGGAAAAAAACAAATACCTATGGCAACTCCCTTTGTATTATCTTCAGAAAATTCTTTCTATTCTGCAATAGACAGTATTCCTCAGAGGACCTACACCATCAACTCCAGGGACTTTTGGGTTCCTTAACAGAAACAAGCAACACTCCTTTGAGTCCCAGAAGACAAATAATGCAGTGTGCTCTCCACCAGCATCTTACCATCCAGCATCAAAGCTCTCTTTTGAAACTTGTTACAAAGATTTTTTTCATTAAACCATTAGTATTTTCTCTTGAAGGTTAAGAGAAGTTAAAGCTGAATGGAACAACACTGTACAAATTTACTGTCCAGTAGGTTATGGAAAAAGTGTCATACATGAAAGACTGAAGACTCCAAAGACCTTAAGTAATACTGTTTGAGGTTTAGAATGCGTAGTTGCTCTGAGCCTGTTAACTGCAGAACACATCTGTAATACTTCAGCAAAACTACTAAAAATTTGAACTGTACTTGAGTAGCCTGTTGAAATCAAACTACCTTGCTCATTTTGAGTCAAATGTATGAAAGAGCTTGGGATAAAATGCCAATCAGAACAGCTACATTTCTGGTGAAACTCATTCTGTCAGTATGTACTTATTTTACATAGATAAATAAAACACAAAACACTCCAGTTTCTCTGAAGCCCTCTACAGTATACTGCACTAGTCTGAGAATATTGTTAACAGAAGGAAAAGCATGAATTACTTCTTTTGCAGTTCTCTTAACTGCTGTGATCAGACAGGCTCAACTGACATCCCTTTTTGAGAAGCTTCATTCCTATACGCTGGGAAAAAAAAAAAAAAGAAACAACCATTTTGAAAGATACATAGGGCTGCAGCTGCTTTAATCTATATCTTTTATTACTGTTTTTATTATTTAACCTAAATCTGTCAGTAAGCTTATGATCTCACACCAGATTTATGATCTGCCCTGCTGAAATCAATGGCATTAAAACTGTTCAGGTTTGATGTGGCAGGAAAAGCACCAGGTTTTACAGAAACAATCTTTGATATCATGAACTCCATTATCTCTGAAGTTAGCATGGAAGGATATTTTTCTCTGGCTTCTCTTCACGGCATTCAGATTAAGTTGGTTACCAAGAGCACCAGTTAATATATGAATAGATCTTTCCGATACAGTTTTGCAAAAAACTGTTTCTCCAAGTGGTTGGTGAGGGGGTTGTTTGTTGATTTTGTTTTGTTTTGTTTAATTGGGCAAGTGAAACGCTTTCAGGTTTTTCAGGGAAATTACCATCACTGTAAAGGGAAGACAAGCATATGTTTTGCCTGGACTGGCAAATCTTCATGACAATTTTGCAAGGCTGCTTGAAGATTTTTCCCTCTCACACAAGTGCAATTACAGTATCACATGTAACTGGGAACAAAGACTACAGGGAACAGAGTTTAATGGACTGTGATTACTGTTCTGGAACAGATTGAATCTCTTTATAGCCTATGAGAAGACGATGTGAACTGAATTCAAACAAAGAACTGATAATGGATTTTACTGAAAGCTACACAGTTGAAAAAGACACTCATAATTCACAGACATGGAAGGTATCTCAAAGGAAGGATTTAAAATAAGCAAGGAATGTATTACATTTAAATAACAGGCTTACAAATTTACCTTTCTATAGCACTCTATTTCCAAAAAGGTAATACCAATAATATTCTTTTATTTTAAATGTTTTCATTAAGAGTATTACGTCCTGTCATTTTTTTTCTTTCTTCTTTCTTTTTTTTTTTTTATTTTTTAATACAGTAGATTTTCCCTCTTATTGTTTAAGGAGTTCAACTCATGTTTCTGTCTAATGTACGTCCCTGGCTACAAACAAAACAAATTGAATCAACTGTATTTCAACCAAGGCTTTAAAAATAAAGCATATTTCATGTCAGCAGTTCTGTTTTGCTCTTACTCCAAATCAATTATCCAGACATTTTTTGTCTTCTCTCTTCAGCAAGATGAGGGAAGAGGTAATTTTTCAGCTATCCATAATGTTCCTTCTTGGCTTGGACACAGCATGGGGGAGGGAAGTGCCTCATCCCTGCATAAATACCTCCCATTGTGACTGTGTACGTCATTTCTGATGTACTATCCTTGGTGGCTGCTTTTTTTTAATCTGATATCTCTCCAAGTAGTGGAGGAGTAGGCTGTCTATTTCTGAGTAAACAGCTTTCAAATTTTGCTCAGAAGATGAGAAAATCAATTTAAAATATGTTTACTGTAGTGCTTTCTGCTTCAAATTCTACCTTTCACACAAAGAGGGTAAGCGTGTTTGTAAACGAGAATACACCCTGATAAGTTTCTCACCAAGTGAAACTGAAGGATTAAAAACAACGAATAAGAGTTGCTGTGTTACATTACCAACAGGACTGTGAGTTAACCCGTAAAAGTCACCACTGTTACCAACCACCCCATTCCTCATTTCTAAGACACATTTTCAAATACCATTTCTCTAATGTCTGTCATGAGAATTGATGCAACATCACAACGGGGCCCCAAACATCCCCCCAGAGAAATAATCTTCACTGTCTTTTTCCACTGCATTACCGAGTATTATTTCTGTATATGAACACTCATTTTCATACCCTGAAATACTTCCTCAAAATATTTTAAAATAGAAATACCAGTGAGTTTGTAATAAACAAGCTGAAGTGGAAGTTTTTCCAATAGGTGTTTTTCCTCTAACTTTGAATCCTCCCACCAGACGCCCACATTCTCCCAGTCTTTTGTGCTGCCCATATAACAGACATCTCCACCAGAAAGACTCGAGCAATTACCTAATGGTGCAGAACTAGCACGACAGCCCTCACTGCTGTGCACCCCATCTAAATGAGGATATGTTTTGTATGACTCAGAATGAATCAGATTGAGGAAAGAGAACTGCAGACCCAGAAATAATAGACAGCAGCATACAATTTAGAAGAAAGATACTACTTTGCTTAATCATTGCTGCCCCACAGCTAATTGCATTGCATATTATATTGCATGCCTAATAGGGTATGTGTGTGGATGTATTAACATGCTTTTATTGAGCTCCACAAAAATTAATCAATGTCCCTTGTTGAAAATACCAAGGCCTAATCAGTCATAACCTGGTATTGATATAAAGCTAGATGCATGAGGAAAAGAAAAAAAAAATCATCAAGTACTCCATTCCCATGCCCACACTTCTGTCCCCACAAGACAAACTAGTGCCTCATTGTGGGAGGGGGCACATCACTTAGACAGAAGCACAAAACCGCTTCCAAGTATTCATCACAAAGCCTAGGCATGATGAGCTGAGGACTTGAGGACCTCCAAAATGAACAGTGCTTACAAATACAGTTCTTTCACATAGCCAGCTTCAAGGCTAGCAGCATGCACACTGCTTTCAGAGGGATGGCAGAGCTGTTTTTCCCTGTCCCCCAAAGGAACTATGTGATTGACAATAACTTAATGAGGCCCAGCTGCCAGGTCTTCACAGCAAAGCTACACACACATTAAGATCCTTTTAACAGTTTCTGCCCTTAACAGCATGCATGTAGATGTGCATACCCTTTGGAGAGAGCAAGGGAAAGGCACTGGCAGGGTCCTAGCACTGAAGTGACCTCATATGGATCTTTTCTGTGGAAATACACAAAATACAACAGGGTTACACCAGAACTTGGACTCTAAAACCATCACTACAGCTATAGAAGGCTCAACACACTGCCCTAACTGGATCAGATTCAATTTCCAGAGAGGTGATGTCAAAATCCATTGTACACTTTGAGGGTATGTCTTATCCTAGCCAAAGCATTTATTATGTTCTCCTTCCTGATGAGTGCAGCTCTCATTCATTACAATGTATTGCTCCGTCCTGTAATGTCTTCTCTTAAGCATAGATTTCTGGCACCTGCATGAAATCGCTGAAAATATTACTGAATTTGTCCATAAAAACAAAGAGGAAGAATCCCTTTATTGAAATGCTATCAACGTTTTCAGTAGGAAAGAAAATGAAAAGTTATCTTAGATAATACAAAACAATGACAAAAATAATACAATCAAAGCTGGGAGGAGTGGCTGATAAACTGGAAGGCTGAGCTACCATTCAAGACCTGGACAGACTGGAGAGTGGAGCATGGAGGAACCTGATGAGCTTTAACAAGAGCAAGTGTAGAGTCTGGGGAGAAATAACCACAGGCATCAATGCAGGTTAGGCAACGACCTGCTGGAAGGGAGCTCTGCAGAGAAGAACCTGGGTGTCCTGGTGGACAACAGGTTGGCCATGAGCCAGCAGTGCGCCCTTGTGGCCAAGAAGGCCAACTGTACACTAGCCTACTTCAAAAGAGGGTGGCCAGCAGGTCAAGGGAGGTGATCCTCCCGCTCTCTGCCCTGGAGAGGCCACATTTAGAATACTGTGTCCAGCTCTGGGCTCTCCAGTCCAAAAAATACGGATCTCCTAGAAGGAGTCCAGTGGGGGTCCAGAAAAATGATAAAGGGCCTGGAGCATCTCCTGTATGAGGAAAGGCTGGGTAATCTGGGTCTGTTCAGCACGGGGAAAAGAAGACAGAGGAGGTATCAGATAAATGTCTACAAATATCTAAAGGATGGTGGGACACAAATGGATGAGTCCAGGCTCTTCTTGGTGGTGCATAGCAATAGGACAAGGAGAAATGGTCTAAAACTTGAACATAGGAAGTTCCATACTATCATGCAGAAGAACTTTAAGGTAAGGGTGATGGAGCTCTGAAACAGGCTGCCTAGAGAGGTTGTAGAGTCTCCTTCTATGGAGATGTTCAAGACCTGCCTGGACACCCACCTGTGCAGCTTTCTGTAGGGAGCCTATTTTGGCAGTGGGGTTGGACTTGATGATCTCTGGAGGTCTCTTCCAACCCCTAAAATTCTGGGATTCTGGGATTCTGGGATTCGTCCTTCATTATTTAGTTTGGTTTGACTTTTTTCTTGCATATATTGATGATTTTAATTTCAATGGCTATTTAATCTGCTTCCTCGTTACATTTACATAGAGATCTCTTTTTATTAAATTTTTTGCGTAATGTGTCTTATTTTCATATGTTTTTAGAAAAATTAATAGCTACAGCTGCTTTTGTTTCATAATCTCTTCAGCAGCTTTCTGTTCTATCAAGGATGACTAACTACTCAGTTTTGCTTTCCTGTCTAGCTACTATGCTGCATTACTTTACGAGATAAGAGAAAGGAGCTCTGGAATCTTCCCAGAAAGTGATAATGACTCAGAGAAGTTATATCACTAACGCCCAAGTCATTTTCCCTCTGTGGAAAATGGAAGAAACAGGGTAACAGAAGGAATTGCAGTCAGTGTATAGGTACTGTGGCTTCATTTGTTCATTTTTCTTTCACCTTTCTGTCATGCAATCTCTAGGACACCAAGTGCCAAGCATTATTGTAACGACTTGCAGTAGTTCAGACTGTGGCTTCTTGCAGACTGCTGCACATTAGCCTCTCAACTCAGAGCACATGGCTATCCTCATGGTACTAGTCTGCTTTCAGTTAGTCTCTGAGAAGCTAGCCTAAGGAGAGTACCATTAAATGTAGTCAGGAAATGCAGACCTGGAGTGTGTTAATCCACTGGCCTGTCTGTACGTACAGATACCGTTGGGCTTTCCCAACTTAACTAGTGTTTATGCTCTTGTTTCTGCGTAGCCTGTGAGCATGAACTTGAAGACAACAATGAAATTGCCCTCAGGAAAGAATGTAGACTTGTTGCTGAACAAAAAGGCTTTATTTGAACACTTTTCAATTTAAAAGAATAAATTAATATAAAACTAAATAATCCTGATTATAGAGTAATGAAGTGATCAAAAGGACAAATTAACCATAGAGTTTCAGTATTCGTATATATACCCAAATCAATACTTCTGTGAGTCCAGACCTCAGCAATACAATAATTAATACGAGTAGAGTCCACATTTTTTCTACGCTAAACAGAAGATAGGTCTCATGACAGTCATGACATGTCACTTGGTAGATTCAACTCACAGTCAAAACTGCGGTGATTAACAAACATTTTTGAAAATGCACATGCTTGAAATTATGAAAAATAATATAATTCAGTGAGCCACGGTTCCAGAAAGCTTTTTAAAAACATAAAAATGAGAAAAACCCAGCTTATTCAAAGCAAGTGTGCATCATATGTTATAAGTCTTGAAGTCAACATCTAATTCTATTGTTCAGAGAAATTCCCAACACTTTCTAAAATTTCTCGTTATTCAAAAGGTTGTGCCTATGCCAATGAGAACCGTATTCCAGTTAAGATAGAATTTAGGGATATTTAAAGTAGTATATACACTTTATGGCTGTATAATTATGAATTTCAGCTACTAAGAGAAAGATTTCATTCATTTTGTGTGCCATGAGCAATATTGAAGACATACCATGATGTCTGATGAGAAACTGAAGAGAGCCAGGCTCTTTTCAGTGGTGCCCAGTACTAGGACAGGAAGCAATGGGCAGGTTCCCTCTGAACATCAGGAAGCACTTTCTAACTGGAAGTGTGATGGACCTACAGGCCCATATTTTTAGCCTTTTCTATAAGGAAGGCTGACAAGCAAGTTCAGATATAGCGTTCAGCTCCACATGTACTGAACATGTGAAGGTTCTACTGTTTTCAGCAGGACCTGAGTACTCAGCACATTGGAAGAAAACCAACACAAACTCCTATCCTCAGTGGAGGACTTTTCTGTCAGATTTGTTCTTGTTTACCTTGCAGTCAGCACGTCCACATAGACATATTCAGAATTAATAGCTGATTTGTAAACCATAGGACTAAAATTCTCTGTATTTCATTATTTTAGCTTTTTGAAGCCCAGAAACAGTACTGATGAAGGTTAGTTAGTTATTTCCTAATTAAAGAATATTTGAGTAATATAATATTGAAATGCCTTATATTTACTCATCTACTATAAAAATACAGCGCTAATTTAGACATCCTCTTGACAGTACCTGTATTTGTTCCACTGAATCATTTACTGAGGACACTACCACTTCCTTTCTTTTTCCACTTCTCACATTTTTCAGAATGTGGGTCAATACATTTGCTGGAAAATTCTTTTGAAATTTCATATACCTCCCTGAGTAAAAAATCTCAAAAAATATCCCCAAAGTACCTAGAAATCCTAACTACAAAACTATTTCCCATGCCCCCCGTTGGCTGGCATGCAAGTCTATATGAAGTTCATTTGTAAGCAACTAAATAATTCACATGCTATTGCACAAAATAGCAAAAATTCTAAGGATTATTCTCATTCACACATATTCATGCTTACATATTAACTGTTCTGGAAAACAAACAAAAGGATTCCATATTTGTGCAAACCTGATGAAATCTAAGGGAGACTTCACATTGATATCACACATAGGATGGGGAGAATGACAAGATTTTTAAGTCCCAAATTTGCAACACAACATAACTGAAATGTTCGTGATCTTTTAAATGTCCTTGTGTTTGAAGTGATCCTAGTAGTGAATGTTTTGTAATGGGAAGAGGTACAATATCAGAAAAAATGGTAAAAATATTTTTCATTTAATACAAATGTTAAAATTTATATAACATCAAGAAAAATATACACAAATCGTAATAAGCCTGACAGGTATAGCAATCACATTTGTGTTCTCTGCTGGGATAAGCTGTATTAGAATATTTTGGAAACATTTTGGGAGTACAGGCTCTTCTAAATGTAAAATCTAACAACTGGTCTATTAAGGCAATTTTGGATGATGTTCTATAGCAATCAATCAAGTGGCAAATCAAATAAATTGTAACTCTTTATCCACTCTAAGTCTGTAGAAATGTAGATAACTACACACAATTAAAAAAAGAACAGAATAGTTATTGCCTCTCAAAGTCACAGGTTAAGAACCTAAGTATTTTGTATTTTCCACAGCCATGAGTAGAATTAGGCATTTGCTTGGTTTCCCAAAGCTATCCTTTCAAATTTACCACTTCTCATTGTCTTGAAGTGTATTGGATCTGATTACTTGTTATGAACAACAAATATCTAATAAATAGGGATACTTCGCTGCAATTAGCAGTATATTTTCTAGTAAGATTTCAAAGTGTTTCAGAAACATCAGGATATCAAGGATCAACCCAGATCTCCTTAATGCCAATTATTTTCTCTGTAATTATTTTCTAGTAATTATGTCTCTTTATCAAATACTAGTATGGATGGGCAGCAGTATCTCAGGATATCTTCATTTTCTGTGCAGAAAAAAAGAGAAGTTTCCCTGCCTAATTTCAAAAACTACAGAGAGAAGTGAAGATTCCATATTAATGCAAGTCTGGCCAAAGTCTCCATCTCTGATTAAATAATAATATATAAACATTTTATTATCATATATAAACATTGCAATTAAATAATAAAAATTGTCCCTTAGATGAAAGGAATAATGTGAGCTACAGAGCTGACAGTGTGGTATTCCCCCTGCTTCTTGTATACAGTAATCTAAACAGGCCAAGAAAGCCTCAGGTAGTGTCTAGGCTTAAAATGTACTTGCCATGTGACGTAGGTGATTATAATACATAAGTGTTCTGCACTGATGCTAATGCTACATCTGAGTGGTTAGAAAAAATATGAAGAAACTATTTTTTGCATAGCAGTGTAAATTTTCTTAAAGGGCTGCCAAGAGTGAAGACCTTAATGTCTTCAACCAGTCTACTAAATATCACATCCCAGTTGCTCCCTTTAGAAGTAATGAAAAATGCTCTTTTCAAGACACGCTATTAACTTTTTCAGAGCTAACACAGAAATGATAAAACCATAGCATGAGTCAACATGAAAAAAAAAATTAGGACTTAATCTTGCAAATAATAACTCCTATCAACTAAAAATAAACTGATAAAGGATTGCACAATTGAACTTCACAACTCTGCCTAACATGCTGTCTCATTTCCTATTTAAAAATCTCAATACAGATCACAGTCTTGGATTAGAATACACTTAACCTCCGGGCTTTTTAAAAAAGCTCTTTAAGATCAAAATTAATTCAAACAAAACCTCATATGAGGAATTTTAAAGCATTATGTCAACCTAAACTTGTCAGAACGTTTTGAAAACTAAAGCTTATGATATTGATTCAAAATGGTTAGAAATAATGTTATATCTTGAAGTTGAAACATATCTATATCATCTAATTAAATCAAAATTGATTCCAATTCAATTAGCTCTTTTATTTCTAATGTTTTAATCAAGACTTTGTCTTTGAAGAATCTGTTCATCATAAAACTAGAATGTGGCACTCAGTGTAGAATCTCACAGGAAATGTTCTTGGTGCATTATTAATTACCATCAGCAATTCTTATTCTACTTCACTGAAGAACCTCAGTGAATGAACTATGACTGTTCTTTCATTAATTATGTTTCCTAATAAAGCTCCTACTTTTAGAAGGATTTGCGTTGGAATCCCTCAAGAACTACCATAAGTTAACTGATGAGAAGCTACGACCTTTATTTATTATTTTCTCTGTATCTAATAGACAGAATTTGAAAAGATTCACTTGTAGGTATTTTTTCTGAATGCCAAGATCTCACCATTAATAAATAAAAATATTTATCAAATAGTTATTACATTTGCTATTGCTCTAAAGCAAGACCTTTTTTCTTTCTCTTCTGCAGTGCTGTACTCCTCAGATGTGCTTACAGCACACAGCATACAGGCCTCAGGGTTTTTCTGGCAAATGTCATACTTTATTGCAAGGAAAACTGCTCAGTTCACATATTTTATATCAAAACCTGTATTTTTTCTATAAGCAATTTATTAATTTATTATAGGCAAGTTTTTAACCAGTAATCTGTGAGGTATATATTCAAGATTCAGCAGAACAGGTAAACCACAGGATGAGATGCATATGAAATGTTAATAAATACATACCAAAGTCTGAAACAACATTCTGTCATAATCCCCCCAAAAACTCTCATTACACATGCACACGGTTATACACGCCCCTGTTCTCCCCAGACTTGTGAGTAGTTACAGTCACACACCCCTCTTCAGTGGGTGCCTCTCCTTGCACAGCTCCTGTGTGAGTGCTCCATCTTTTTGTGTACCTGTGAGCACCCCACAACCTGCTGAATCATACATCAGTGCAAAAGCACACTGTGACATGTTGTTGTAGCCCACATGGACATTTCGCTAGGTGGATGCAGATGGCAGGGAGGACACATATTCTTATTTTGACAGAGCTCCTAATGCAGCAGAACAGCTTCCAGGTGCAGACTTCTGCAGATCCAGTCTTCTTTCCAAGTGAAATCTCCTTCATTTCAAAAATCAATAAATGTAAATACAGTTCTGCTAAGCTAAAGAAGCCATTGCGATAAATGCCCCAAAATAACATTATCATGAAAAACAGATCATGAATATTTTCTCTCCTGAGCACGAATCTGTTTGCTCCCCATTCATTCCCGTTTTCCTGCAGAACTGCACAGTAAGGGCATGTTTGCTTCTACACATCACAAAATATGGAATATTTCTCTTTAGATATCTATGTTTCAACTACTCACTAGAGTCCCATAACAGGTTTTAGTTTTCCACTTTATGATGAAATAAACCGCACATTATAAACACTCAGTGTTTCTCTGTTTCTCTTCATTGGGAAGAAAGGATATTTTGACTTCTAGTTCAGATACAAATCTGAATTTTATAACTAAATTTGGACAAGCAACTCATCCTGAATGCTTATAACATCGTCTAGATTGGCATGGAGCACCCATTCTCTTCCCCTCCACCCACTCCCTTTTTGTTTGTTGTTTTTTTAAGAGAGAAGTTACTTGGTTGCTTTTGATTGGCTTCTGTCTCTATCCAGACTAAAACAGTTACATTTTTTAACAGTCCTCCGCTACATCACCATCTCCACTTTTTCCTACTCTACCTCTAGCTACCATGCATGAAATTTAGCTGGTCAGCTGGTGCTGACCTGTACCTATACTGTACTGATCAGAAACACTGCTAAATTAATTTCACTATTTCAACACGGGAACTGTTTCTGGTCTTACGCTGGCAAGAGCTTGCCCATTTGTGGTCTTCCTTAAAGGTCTGTTGATACTGTAGTCTCTAAACCACTGATGACTAGGCATACTTTGCTGAAGGCCCTCAATGTGCAATTTTTTACAGGCTTATCTACTTTTTTTTTTTTTTTTTACTTAACTACAAGAATTGATTGACTATCTAATGGAAAAGAAAGTTGGGTAATCTTCAGTGTCTGCGTATGGATGGGTGGCATCTTCTATCCACATACAAAAAAAAAAAGAACTTCCACATGTTAAAATCACAGTAAGCTTTAGTGCAGGCATGTCCAACCCACGGCCTGCAGGCTACATGCAGCCCAGCACAGCTCACCCCAAGTGCCCATCTTTCAGCAACAACCAAGCCATCAGTGTGCTATTATCATTTTGTCGACCGAAAGCAGGGCATGGGGAGGGCAGTGCTGTGCAGCGCTGACTCAAGTGATGGCAAATAATTGTATGCATTTTGATACATTGGCTAAACATAAGGCTCTGAACAGCAAAAAATACATGGCCATGCTTTCCATTTTTTATAAAGGAGTTTGAAAATAGAATTATAGAATCATAGAATCCTTAGAGTCTGAAGAGACCTTTAAAGGCCATCCAGTCCAACTCCCTTACAATGAACAGGGACATCCACAGCTACATCAGGTTGCTCAGAACCCCCTCCAGCCTGACCTGGGGTGTCTCCTGGGACAGGGCACCCATCACCTCTCTGAACAACCTGTGCCATTGCCTCATCACCCTCACTATAAAAGAATTTTCCTTATATCCAATCTAAATCTCCCATCTTTTAATTTGAAACCATTTTCCCTTGACCTATCATGGCAGATGCCGTTAATCCCTTCTTTCTTATAATCCCCTTTTAGATACCTAAAGGCTGCTCTCAGGTCTCCCCAGAGTCTTCTCTTCTCCAGGCTGAACAGCCCCAGCTCTCTCAGCCTGTCCTCATAGGAGAGGTGTTCCATCCCTTGGATCATTTTTGTGTCCCTTCTCTGGACGTGCTCCAACAGGTCCATGTCTCTCCTGTACTGAGGACTCCACATCTGAATGCAGTACTCCAGGTGAGGCCTCACCAGCGCAGAGCAGAGGGGCAGGATCACCTCCCTCACCCTCCTGGCCATGCTTTTTTGATGCAGCCTAGGATATGATTGGCTTTCTGGGCTGCAAGGGCACATTGCTGGCTCATGTCTAGCTGCCCATCCACCAGTACCCCCAGGTCTTTTTCAGCAGGGCTGTGCTCCATCCTTACATCTCCCAGCTTGTACTGATAGTGGAGTTTGCCTTGACCCAAGTGTAAAACCTTGCACTTGGATTTGCTGAACCTCATGAGGTTCTCCTGGCCCCACTGCTTAAGCCTGTCTAGATCTCTGTGGATGGCATCTCATCCTTTGGGCATGTCAACTGCATCCCACAGCCTGAGTTTTCAAGACTGCCAAAAAAAATCATCAATTTACATTTGTGAGACCATTATCAGTTCTCTCTCTCTATATATATATATATATGAACATCACCTGCAAATTTTTAAATGGAATGTATAAAGTTCCAATCAGATATTCAACTCAAAAATCTGATCATGTCTCCTTACTGTACTTTCGTAATCCCTATCTTAGCAGAGAAAAATATCCTTCTCTTCAAGTCACACGTTATTCATGTCATCACTTTTTGGCCATACACATATTTTGAACAATTATTGTCAAGGATGAAGCACAGGAAGAGTAAAATTTCATCAAAAATCTCTGATGATGTCAACGGTTTACGGGCGTTCGGCCCGGTTCCGTGTCAAAGGGGACGGGGGATCCACGGGTCCACGCCCTGGGAAAAGGGAAAAGGGGAAAAGGGTAAGGAGATGGCCCTGAGAGCAAAGAACAGCGGCAACAATCTGAGGAGAAACAAACTAATTTACTAAATAAGATATCGGAATGCAAAACAACACACTATAATACAATATAATTACAATTTAAGCTGATAAATCCAATAGAGAGAGAGAGAATGTCCCAAAATCAAGGTAGGCCTTACTCTACTACCGACGATAAGACGGCTGGAGAGCGAGGTGCTGCCAAGATGAGAGATGGGCAGAAAAGGGACGAGGTCTCGTGATCTGCAAGTTTTTATACTACGAGCTTTTATCTTTTCCCTCCGGCTGGAAATTGGTAACAGAGGAGCAAAGTGCCGTGGGGAATGTAGTAGTCCTTCTCTTCCGAGAACCAGGTACATTCACTACATGATGTTATGATGTGGAGTACCAATAACCGAAAATCATAAAACCATGACAGATGAACACCATGAGAGCTCATGAGGAACTGCAGCCACTGCCATTGAACCAGACTGGTGTGTTAATTTCACATACAAAAAAGGTCAAATATCCCATTCGTTTTAAGTTTTTATTTCTCTCTTATTGTTTTTAATGTTTTAAGAAACATATTTAAAATAAATGTTTTGTTACTTATATATTAATTACATTGTATATTTTGGAAGGGCTGCTCTGAAAGTAATGCCTTCTGTCTTCTTATGTTGGTCCAGAAGATCAGAGGCAAATATTGGTGGTATGGCAGTACAGGCTGAACCTTCCCACCAATATCCCATTACATTTTGTCGGCATGTGACAGATGGCAGCAGACAAGCAGTCTGACAAAGTTGTGTCTGACATGAAAGCACATATGAAACAGAGGTGTGTCACTGAATTCCTCCACGCAGAAAAAATTGCACCCATTGACATTCACCAGTGCTTGCTGTATGTTTATGGAGACCAAACAGTGTATGTGAGCACAGTAAGGCAGTGGGTGGTGTGTTTCAGCAGTAGTGACATTAGGTCACCCTTGCTGGTGCAGACTGTTATGAGTGCAGCATCCAGGCTCTTGTTCATTGATGACAAAAACCCAGAGCTAATGGTGGTGACTATGTTGAAAAACAGTGTTTTGTAGCTCAGAATTTGCTCTCTCAAATAGTGTTACTGTGCTCTTTGACTCTGCTGTCGTTTCCATGGAAATAAGTAGGAGATAACTTTTGGAGCAACCTATGTATATGCAGCCCAAGACAATTTCTATTCACTAAATGTGGCCCAGGCAAGCCAGAAGGTTGGACATTCATGCTTTAGCGAGCATGAGCTTGATGGTAGAGAAATGTAATATTGATATAGGTCTTCTAAATTATAGTCTTTATATTAATAGATATGTAATTAAATATAAGCAGTTCACTTCAGCTGAATGCTAATTTCCATATGTCACTTCTGTTTTTCTGTATTATACCAGATCTGAGACTGTAACTTCTTTTATGTTCACACATTTAAAAAACCTGTTACTCAAGTCTTCCATATTCTGCCACAATAGCATCAAAGGAAACAGTTGTTTGTTTCCCTTTGCTTTCATCTTCTAGGTCAAATTTCTTACAAGTGTGCTGTTCTTTACCTACAAATAGAAAAGCCATCTGTACTCATTCAGCATGCTGAGAAGAGTATATTCTGTGAGCTTTAAGAAGGGAAAAAGGAAAACACAAGTGATTGTAGCACTTGGTACTACTGGGTAGATATACTCTCCCATAGATAGGGAAGAAACACATGGATAAAAAAAATGGAAGAAAATGTTCTTGGTTTTGGCAAAACTACACTTAACACTTACCTGAAGTAAGTGGGAAATATCAAAATTGAACAAAACTTAAACTAGACAAACAAAATACACATTTATGAGAAAGAAAACCAGACAACTGCAGAATTAAAGGTACAACGATCTTTCACATCTTATGTTCGTACATATATAACTGTAGTTCACACATGATTAAAAGCATCCACTCTACCTTAAATGAAATCTGAGAAATTAAGAATATTTTTACCAGAAAAATGTCCCAATATAATTACAGTTTACTTTGCATGAGTCAGATTTTCTCTGTATCAGTTCTTTTATATATCCTTTATTTTCTCATATTCTTTCACAGTACTGTCTTCTGTAAATGTCTCATTTGTCAATTTATTCAGTTGCATTTTAAATACTTATATTTAACCACAGTTGCATTTTGCTTTTTACACCTGTTTTGCAAACAGAATATATCGCTTAAACTTTTTAAAGAATTCTACTCTTAGATTGCTTTCCATGTGTTTTTTTGGGGGGATAACACAGAGCTGAAGTCAGACAAGCCTGACCACAATCATCCCTCACCTAATGTAATGGGAAGTAGATCTGCTTACCACAAAAATGCATTAGAATTATTCAGATGAATATTAAAGACATACTTGCAAAATCTGGTGTTAAACTGACAAATCTGGGGGTTTAAATAATTTCTCTGAAAATCCCAAGTTCTATATGAAGTAAAGTTAAATTTGAAATATAGGAAACATCTGAACAAATGCAAGTGTTTGAAATGCAGATATCTGAACCGGTTGTCTAGACTTTTGCAGTCACAATAGAGAGATAAGAACTTTTTAGTATGATTAATTGAATCTTTTAGAAATGTCTGAGATCAACTGAACCTTGAAGGCACTTGTTTCTCTGCTAGGACTATAAAGGACTAAATGAATTTTCAGATAAGAGCATCTATATTTCAGAAATTGCTTAAGCAACAAAAGAGAAATCCACAATGAAATGCCCAGAAGTAGCTGTCTACAATAAAAAGACCATGGTTTAGTAGGATGAACACCACCAAAAACTCTTCAGACTGAATGTCACAGACATGTTCACAAAGGCAGCTTTTCTAAATATATTTTTGAAAGGCATTTTTGTTGCAACTCACGTTATTAATTGTACAGGCTAGTCCTTCAAAGACTAGGAAACTTTCTGTTTTGGCAGAGAAAACTTTTGTAGAATCATAGAATGGTTTTGGTTGGAAGGGACCTTTAAAATCATCTAGTTCCAAGCCCCCCGCTATAGGCAGGGACACCTCCTTCTAGACCAAGTTGCTCAAAGCCCCACCCACCATACCCTTCAATGCCTCCAGCATGGGGGCATCCATGTCATCTCTAGGCAGCCTGTTCCAGTGCCTCACTACCCTCACAGTAAAGAATTTCTTCCTAACATCTAGTCTAAATCTATCCTCTTCCAGTTCACCTTGTCCTGTCACTACATGCCCTTCTAAAAAGTTCCTCCCTAGCTTTCCTGTAGGCCCCCGTCAGGTACTGCAAGGCTGCTATAAGGTCCCCCTGGTGCCTTTTCTTCTCTAGGCTGAAGAGCCCCAACTCTCTAAGCCTGTCCCCATGGTGGAGGTGCTCCAGCCCTCTCATCGTCTTTGTCGCCCTCCTCTGGACACACTCCAACAGCTCCATGTCCTTCTTGTGACGGGGAGCCCAGAACTGGACACAATACTCCAGGTGGGTTTCACGAGAGCAGAGTAGAAAGGCAGAATCACCTCCCTCAACTTGCTGGTCATGTTTCTGTTGATGCAGCCCAGGATATGGGCTGCAAGCACACACTGCTGCCTCACTTTGAGTCTTTCATCAACTGACACTCCCAAACTCTTCTCAGCAGGGCTGCTCTCAAGTCATTCTCTGCTCAACTTATATTTGTGCTTGGGATTGCCCCTACGCAGGTGCAAGACCTTGCACTTGGCCATGTTGAACTTCATGGTGTTGGCATGGGCCCACCTCTCAAGCCTGTCCAGATTCCTCTGGATGCATCCCTTCCCTCTAGCATGCCAACTGCACCACTCAGTTTGGTGTTGTCTGCAAACTTGCTGAGAGTATACTGAATCCCGCTGTCCATATCGCTTACAAAGATGTTAAATAACACTGGTCCCAGTACCAATCCCTGAGGAATGCCACCTGTCATTGGTCACGACTTGGACATTAAGCAGTGGACCCCAACTCTCAGAAAGCGACCCTCCAGCCAACTCCTTATCCAGTGAATGGTGCATCCACCATATCCATTTTTCTCCAATTTGGTAACCAGGATGTTGTGCAGAACAGTGTCAAACACTTTGCACAAGTCCAGGTAGATGACATCAGCTGCTCTTCCTTTATCCATTGACACTGTAACTCCATAATAAAAGGCCACCAAGTTTGTTAGGGATGACTTGCCCTTGATGAAGCTGTGTTGGTTACCACCAATCACCTCATCTTTATTTTCCATGTGCCTTAGTAGGACCTTCAGGAGGATCTGCTCTATGATCTTGCCAGGCACCAAGGTGAAACTGACTGGCCTATAGTTCCCTGGATCATCTTCTTTTCCTGTCTTGAAAATGACATTCCCCTTTTCCAGTTAGTGGAAACTTCAGGAGGCTGCCATGACCCTTCAAATATGATGGATAGCAGCTTGGCAACTTCATCTGCCAGGTCCCTCAGAATCTGTGAATGGATCTCTTTGGGTCCCATGGACTTCTGCACCTTCAGGTACTTTAGATGATCTTGAACCTGATCCTCACTTACAGCTTTCCTAACCTGATCCCTGGCTGCTCGGGCAACTTCTTTGTAGTCCTCTCAGGTAACTTGTTCCCGCTTCCACTCCCTATAGACTTTCTTTTTACGCCAAAGTAAGACCAGAAGCTCCTTGCTGATCCACAGAGGCATCCTGGCATTCTTGTCTGCCTTCCTCTTTCTTGGGATGTACAGCATCTGGGCTTGGAGGAGATGGTCCTTGAATACTGACCAGCTTTCTTGGGCCCCTTTTCCCTCCAGGGCTTCATCTCTTGTCACCCTGAAAAGCAGTTTCCTGAAGAGGTTGAAGTCTGCTCTCCTGATGCCCAGAGTAGCATGTTTGTTGCGCACACTCTCTGATGCCCTAAAGATCTTGAACTCCACCATCTCATGGTCACTGCAGCCAACACTGCCCACTGCTTCATGTTACTCACCAGCCCCTTCTCATTGTTGGAGACAAAGTCCAGCATAGTATCTTTTCTCGTAGGTTCCTGTACCACATGGAAGTGGAAGTTATCATCAGCTCATTCCAGGAACCAATCTGATTGCTGGTGCCCTGCTGTACTAACAATATGCCAGAAATTTTGAAAGAAAAAGCTACAGTGATGTACAATATTATGGATCTGAAAATAAATGTCAGTGATTCTCTTTAGAACTTAAAAAGGTATCACTGGTGTTCACTATTACTTCTAATTAAATTACTTTCTTAGTTTCAATTAATGGCATTCCATCCATCTTTTAAGCATTTTTACAATATAAATACCAGGAGTACACAAGCTCAAGTTTCAGCATACTCAGTCCCTGAACATAGAAAACGATTCTACAGCTGAATGTTGTGATACTTCTTGAAGAAAATCTTCTCAAACTGATAGCATAGTTTCCATACCCCTTTAAAATGGCAAAGCTCTTCTAAGACTAAATGAAGGAGCCTGGGGAGTGGAGAGCATACAAACAAGTAATGATTCAACTTCTAAATCTGATCTTTCCTTTCTGCACCGGCTGAATTTTACAGCCTGCTGTATATTAGAAGTGTTTGTTTAAGTCCAGCTCTCTATCAAAGCAGCATGTGTTGCCACCTGGCGTAGAGATGATGTAAAAATCCTTGCTGACTTCTGACGAACAAAGGCTGCGTCACTGCAGAGGTTCATCTCTGCGTGGAACATCCCAGCAATGTTGTCAGCTTCCCTGTTTGCTGACTCACGGCTTCGGAAGAATACAGCTCCAAGGGAAGAAATTGCCCTTCTGCCTAAGAAGATGTGCAGCAGACAAGCACAGTGACTAGAGAACTTGCCAGAGAAAGGGCAGAGGGTGTGATAGGTACAGGCTGTCACACAGCTACGGGATCTGGAGTCATTTTGGCTGGAAGGCAAATGTACATGCTCACAGCTGTCAGCAACTAAAGTATTGATCCTGCTATAAGGTGCTGCAGGAGAGAGATGCTGAAACATTATGACTGTTACACAATGGACTACATTTAGAGGAAGGACCAAAGCCTGCTTCACATTAACCATTTCAAGCTTTTCTTCAAGTGACTTGGCAAACAAATCTGTGCTTAATAATCATGCAAAGAACCTGCCAAGTAGTCCTTTGTGCAAAAGAAGTGGTAAAGCAAGTACAAGATTTTTTCAAGACAGCAATAAGCACAACAATCTTTGTATATAAATATCTTGTTTTGCTTAGGAACAGATCATTAATATAATTAAGCTTTGAAAGCCTTTTACTTATTTTCATAGAAAGCACTTTAATTGCTGCCAACTGCTTTCTGCAGACTTCTGTAAGAAATACATTTTAACTTCCCTTTAAAACCTTGTATGCTTCTGTGAGGAACACTTACAAAACCAAAAACAATCTTCTTTCTTCAAATGTGATTTTCAACAGCAGATTTATGGACAGCCTTAATGGTAGTCTTGAAAGACACTGATATGGAGCATTTTATTACGGTCTTTCAATATTCTTCAGCACAGTGGTGTTCCATTGCTGCTGAAGCAGAATATGTCATCATAACTACATTGTACATGTGCACCTTGCCACTAAAAGATATCTAGGGATGTTGATCTTTTGGTTTCCTATCAGAAGAAATTTTACTGATCACTTGCTCTCTGCAGCTTAAAAGAAGAAAAGTACTGCAACCACATAAATATTCAAAGTGCTTTTTGGCAAAATTATTAACAGATCACTTTTGGACCCTTTGAGGAGCCTTTTCCATGGCTCACGGTGCTATTCTGATTTATCCAGAATTTTCACTGCATTCTAAAATGTTATCAGTCTTATTATAGTTTTTGTCAGTTCAGGAGTCTGCAATGAAATAATTCATTTAATAATTAAAAATACAAGCAGAATGCATTGATCTTAAGTATTTTATTACTTGTCTGAAATAGAGTATTTCAGTAACTGTAGTGCCACAGGACAAGAGCTGGCTGGTAAAGTCATATATAGACATAGAAAAGAATTTAGAATACAAGTAAGGATAGTCAAGCTTTGTCCATTCCTATTTTTTAATATTCAGAACAGGAAAAAAAAAAATGAAGCGCCTTCCTTTTAATCCATTGCTCTTCTATTACTCCCACCAAAGACTAAACACAGCAGAAGCTGCTGATATTTCTCTAGCCTGTGGTGGGGGGATGAGGGAGTCTGCTAAAGAAAGATCGAACAATCTTACAGAAAGCATGTGTCAACGGTTTATGGGCGTTTGTCCCGGTTCCGTGACGAATGGGACGGGGGACCCACGGGCCCACGCCTCGGGAAAAGGGATAAAGGGTAAGGAGACAGCCCTGAGAGCAAAGAACAGCGGCAACAATCTGAGGAGAAACAAACTAATTTACTAAATAAGATATCGGAATGCAAAACAACACACTATAATACAATATAATTACAATTTAAGCTGATAAAACCAATACAGAGAGAGAGAATGTCCCAAAATCAAGGTAGGCCTTACTCTACTACCAACGATAAAATGGCTGGAGAGCGAGGTGCTGCCAAGACAAGAGACGGCGGAAAAAGGGACGAGGTCTCGTGATCTGCAAGTTTTCATCTTTTCCCTCTGTCCGAAAATGGTAACAGAGGAGCAAAGTACCTTGGGAAATGTAGTAGTTTTTCTCTTCTGAGAACCCGGTACATTCACTACATGATGTTATGATGTGGAATACCAATAACCAAAAATCATAAAACCATGACATTATGTCCTTACACTCAGCCAAAGTCTACAGGTTTGGTTTCCTAGGTAGCACCATGTGGAGAAGTTAGAGGCTCGAAAAACAGAGGGATACATTAATATATATACTCTGCATTTTAATAGTAGCTTTGTTCCTTCGTAACTGAAAAGTTGTACCTAACATGCCGGTAAGTCATTACAGTAGAAGAATCTTTCTGGCAATTCATGCAAAATCCATTCATAACTGCAGTCATGACAGGTTTTGTTACTGATGTGGAAGACTGACTGACTGATGTGGAAAAGCTTACGCCAGTGAAAAATAATTCAGATGCTCCAGGTGAAACTACTAGGTACAAATGAACATATTCACCAGGCCTACATCTACAGGTTCTACAACAAACACTTTCCTGTAAGTGCCTGTAAAGCTATAAGCTGATAGTTCTGTGGAACAACAACAAAAAAAAAAACCCACAGATAGATATATTTTCATACAGTATTAAATTCCAGACTATTTTCAACCTCTAAACTTACAAGTCTTCTCTGAGAAGCAGCTATATTTGATATAAACACTGACCATCATATCACAGATGAAATATTCAGAGCAGAATTTCTACAAGGGGATAGTGGGAGAGTAGGTAGAAACCTTTTAACACTGAGGTGTTCAGAAATTATGGGACATGATTGTTTAATAAGATATAGAATGGATGGGTGATCTGCTAATAAGTAAGCTAACAGACCATACTTTGAGGGTGGTGATCGACATTTTTTACTTAGATTGACAGCCTGTCTCAAGTGGGGTCCCCCAGGGACTCATTTTAAGCCCCACATGGTTTAATACCTTCATAAATGATGTAGATGATGGGACTGAAGACACTCACAAGTTTGCTGATGACACTAAGCTGGGTGGTGGATGGTGAAAAGCCATCTTCCTGAGAGACCCAGGCAGGCTGGAAGAGTGGGCAAGCAAGAACTGTGCGAAGTTTAACACTAGGATCTGTGTTGCTGGGGAGCAGCTTCACTGAAAAGTATGTAGCAGTCCTGGTGAACAACATGATGAACAGGAGCCAGCACTGCATCACCACAGCCACAAAGGCAAATCGAATCTTGGGCTGCAACTACAGGGTCATTACTAGCAAAGAAAGAGATCTAATTATTCCATCCTCAGCACTTACCAGGTCACACCTGAAGTACCTGGTCTCCACAGTTCAAAAAAGACATGTGCTGGAGTTCAAAGTATGTCCACGAAGATGATCAAAGGGCTGGAGAACCTGCCCTATGAGGAAAAGCTAAAGGTGTTAGGTCTTTTCACCTTGGAGAAGGCTCAGGACTGAGCACATTGCAGTGTTCCAATACTTAAAGGGTGGTACAAGCTCAACAAGGGCATGGTAGAGTTGACATCACTTCATGCTTTCAAGATGCGATTGGACAGGGTGTTAGATCATCTCATCTAGTCTTTTTCAATGAAAATTTGTATGTGATGATGTTTCAGCATCCCTTCCAATCAGGGCTGTTCTGTGATTATTGTTATCACTGGATAAGTGATAGCAGTCATTTTAAAAGATGACAGTTGCTTAATGAATTATGGCATAAACATTTCCCATATCCCTTATCTTTAGCCATTGTTACTTGTCTAAAATTAGAATTTTGATTTAGTAATGTTTTGAGATATTTTGAAAAATGTTTACTTATTTAAATTGGAACAACAAAAAAAACTACTTGAATATTGAAATGGATGATCTGCCAATCAGCTATACATAATATTTCAGTTTCCATGATGGGAAAGGAATGCCCTTGGTCCATGTATTTACGAAGGCCTCATTCCTTAAAACAGTAGCCAGTGTGTGTCAGTCTTTTGAATATAAAGCCCAAGAAGATGCAGCTCATTGCCTCCTGCCTGCCTTTTCACCTCCAGACACTTGATGTTTCTGTTTGAGACATGAGGACTCATGGAGCAGAAGAGAGGTGATGGGACAGATTTGTACAACACACAAGTCCACCTGAAGACCCAGAGGTATATCTAACATTGCACATGAGAAAAACAGATCTTGTGTTCACATGGTAACCAGACAACTATTTAACCTGGAAGAGTCAAAGTCCAGTATCTACACTTGACTTATAACAAATATCCATTTTTCCATCACAGTAATTATGATGGATATATGGAGAAAAATATATATATAAAAAAAAAAATTTCAAAAGCTATAAAGTTATGAACAAAACTGAAAATTCATGAATATAATATGTAAAATACATTTACTTTGCACTTTGACTCCTTCAAAAGCTATTTCAAAGAACAAAGGGATGTGCGTTCATATACGTGGTAGTGCCACTAAATTTATTCAGCCTCCTTTTTCCTGACTCTCTTCTCCTCATTTCCTTCAAAGACAGCCAACCCAACACAAGTTCATAGTCTGCACAAGTGATTGTACTCTTTCTGGCTCCAAATGCTGCTGTGGCTTTTGCTTGGCTAGAGCAGCATATGAACATAAGTGGTCACAGAAGCATGGAAAATTCTCCCTCCTTCTGTTAAAGTAATTATACTTTGTCTTTTATTAGAGAATCCAACATTAAAGATGATTAGTATTTCTGATACACAATTAAGAATCAGAAAGTTTCAACATAAGGTCTTAACAGATACTTTATAAAATCCGAAGTGTGGGTGAAGGGTAATTACTGTCATTTCATTGCACTCTCTCTAACTATCTACAATTATCTCTTTATACTAGTAATCAGCTTTATACCATTTGATCTCCTTTGCTTTTTATCCATCTAATTACAAAGTAGCAGTAGATGTTTGCATCACAAAGATCGGTTTGAGTACCCATTGCAACCTCCTTCAATTTTCAAATGTCTGCATTTTCCCAAAGGCATAAAACTGAAGACTAAGCACATATTTAAAGGCTATGTCTTACATTTAATTTCAAGAACGCTTTTATGCAGGAACACATTTTGTACTTTTTACAGCAGCAGTGTGCAGTACAAATTAGCATCAACAGTATGACAAAGCATATATCATCTCTGTTTTGTACAATACTATTGCACTGCTGGGTCAGAAACAATGAACTTGTGCTCCATTTTACTAGCACATACTGGACAAATACAAGCCTTGTTAAAACATTAAACAATAATAATCATTTCAAAACAATGCAACAGTTCTACATTCAACTTTATTTCAATTATCAAACAAACAACTAAATTAAGAAGCTGAATATTTTGGATTATTAGAATTAGATTATTATCCTGGTTGGCTGGAACTTTGCATTAAAGCCAGCTGTGGTAAGGGAAAATTGCTAACACTTTGCTTTGGTGCAGGCATTGCTCACCTGGATATGATTACAGCTGAGCGTCAGCTTCAAAATAGCATTCAAAAAAAAGTAATAGTGCTGGGAAAATAAATAAATAAACACATAGGTAGACAGACAGACAGATAGATAAAGATGTTTCTCTGAAACTGTCGTATCCCACCCGCTTACAATAGTCCACCAGCAAATACAGTTCTTTCACTCTGCTTTCCTGGAAACTAACCTTAACAAGCAACATCATGAGCCTTAATAAAATATAGTGACTGCACCATAATGAGGAGTCACTCAGACTATCTGAATTTTTTGCTTATAGCAGCCATGTAGATCTTACCAGATGTTGCAGTTACAAATAGCTCCCCTGGTGATTCTTCTTCTAATTCCTAACTTCAAATATGTCTACAAACTGTACTTAAACAGAAACTGGTATCATTTCTATAGATACCACCTTCTGTTCCTTTCCCATAGACTCTACTGAGTTCAATAAAGCCCATATGCAGCAAATCCAGTCACTCCTACCTATAAATTTATAAATTTAGAAAAAAATAAATGGGAAATTTGCCTTGCTCCTTGAACTTCTAGGCTAGAGGAAAGTTTTATATTGGCAAGTACCTAATGCTAATGCATTTAATACTAACAAAATAAGCACTTCTCATTAAGTCTTTAGAAAGGAAAGACTGAATACCTCAGTTAACAGACGTTTAATGAGTAGATTGTGAGTGTGGAGATTTGAGGCTCATAAAGGACAATGCTTTCTGTAAATTCTGATTTGTCACTTGCTATAGACTGAAACTGGGATTGGGATTAAAGACAATCTTGCAGAGAAGTAGGAATGAAGAATTTTGTTTATTGTATGAGAGAATATGGCTGATGTAAGTGAATGTTTTATGCTGCTATCTACAGACATCAGCCACCTGGTTGTGATTAGTGCTAAGCTTGAAGTTTTTGCATCAGAGAAATACATGAGCACATCACAAATACAACAGGGAACACTGCAACATATACAAAAATATACAAGATATAAAAAAGTGACAAATATACACAACAGATATCATGATAAAAGACTCATCAGGAAATCTCTGAAAAAAATCTGTTAAGAAAAAATCGTATCTCTGCTCATCTACTAGGTGTATTAAATCATCACTGGGACATTTTAAAACTATTCATCCTAGATTGGCTTTGTTATGTTTTTAAGAGATGGCCTAGAAAGTACATATTTTAGCATTAATATATCTTACACAGTGAGGAAAGGATATTGGTGTTACTGTATAACACAATTCCTTTCAGGTTTCTTTGAAAGAAAAAGCTTTAGTATTTTATAATGAACTGAAAGAAGGTTCTGGAAAACTTTCCAATCATTGCTTAAATTAGACACTGTCATCCACTTCATTTTGGAAGGTAGAAAGAGAAACTGAAATCTTGCTTTTGGTCACGTTCTGTGTGGTTCAAACCTAAGAGTGGTCTGGAAAAGCAGAAGCAACCCACATTATCCACTTCATCTTTGTGAAGCTTTGCTTCAGGTAAAATTGTCAATTAAGAGGATGCTGCAGTAGCCAAGAGGGTTTTGGAAAAAAGAGGTTAAAGGAGTCCTTTTATAAATAAAAGGCTTTCTTTGGAAGAAATTAATGCCTCCGAGAGAGGTGACATTTTTGATAATTTCCTGAATTAACTGTTTCACAGGTGCAAAAGATTCTAGAACAACATATATGTGCTGCTTTCTAGAAAAAATTAGAAAGGGGAAATAATAAATCATAATTGTATATTGTTTGGATATATCTGTGCTGTCTTTCTCGTGTTACCAGGCAACATTTTGGGGTAATATAAAGTACATTCACATATTAAAGAACTTGACCAGGAGGTTCGTGGCCCTGGAGTACCAGATGGTACAGATGTATGCAGTAGATTATTGTGAAAGGATTTTCTGTGTCACAGCACGCATTACAAAAGGAGCAATTAAGATGGTGTCAGGATAAATGGAGGCAAGCAAGCAGAAGGGGTCTCTGATTCCTGGTGCCTGATAGAAAAGCTTGTAAAATTTGGTGTTGAATTTCTACTTATTACTGCCCAGAGGTAACTGCAACAAAAGTAGATCTCCCCAGGATTATATGCAACAGCTATTCCAACTGCTGACACAGGAATGTTGCCCAGCATGGGGTGACACTAACAATCAGACACTTTGCTATCACAGAGCAAATAAATTCAACACCTGAGCTTGACATGAGCCAGCACTGTGCTCTCACTGCCCAGAAGGCCAACTGCACCCTGGGCTACGTCAAAAGAGGGGTGGCCAGCAGGGAGACGGAGGTGATTATCTGCCTCTGCTCTGCCCTCCTGAGGCCCCGTCTGGAGTAGTCCACCCAGGCCTGGGGACCCCAGCAGAATACAGACATAGAGCTGTTGGGAGTGGGTCCAGAGGATTGCCAGAAAGATGATCCAAAGAGATGGAAAACCTCCCCTACAAGGACAGGCTAAGAGAGTTGGGACTGCTCAGCTTGGGGAAGGCTCCGGGGAGAACTCATTGTGGGCTTCCAGTACTTATAAACAGGAGAAGGACCATCTTTTTACACGGTCTAATAGTGACAGGACAAGGGGGAATGACTTTAAACTAAAAGACAGGAGATTCAAGTCAGATGTTAGAAAGAAATTTTTGACTCAGAGGGTGGCGAGACACTGGCACAGGCTGCCCAGAGAAGCTGTGGATGTCCCGTCTCTGGAGGCACTCAAGGCCAGGACGGATGGGGCCCTGAGCAGCCTGAGTTGCTGGGTGGCAACTCCGCTCATGGCAGGGGCTGGAACTGTATGATCTTTATGGTCCCTTTCAACCCAAGCCATTCTATGACTCTTTCAGCAGCAATTCCATGGAAAAAAAACAGAACCCCTCTGAGCTCCCTTCACCACACTTAGCCCAAGCTTTCGGGCTGGCATTACTCCCTACCCACCTCACCACAAACAGACCCCATGAACCACCACTTATGGTGTTCACCAACGACCACCAAGCAAGACCACAGAGCTGCCCCAGGACTGCCGCGCCAACACTACGGCTCCCAGTCACCAAGGACACCCGGAACCCCACTACTGCACCACACAGCTACCCCCTCCACAGCTTCCAGGCCTCAGCACCGCCCCCCTCCAACGGCCGCCCACGGCCCGCGCCCCAGCCCCGGGAACGCAGCTGGCCAATCAGCACGCGGCACCGCTGACAGGCAGGAGCCGGCAAGGGGTGACGTAGTGCAGCCGAGAGGCGGGACGGCTTTGCGCGTCCATTCTCCTCAGGCCGAGCTCTCTAATTGGCTATTTTCCCGCCAGGATGCCCAATCAGAGAGTGCTTTGCAGACGATGGCTGAGCCTATCAGAGAGGTGCTTCTTCTTCAGCCTCGGTAGTTTGAAACCCTCTCGCTCGGCGGCCGCTCTGACCGTTGCCCGCAGGTGAGAGGGGAGGCGGGAGGCGGGGGGCGACCGGAGTGGGCCCGCCGGAGTGGGCCCGGCGGCCTTAGGGGCCCTGTTTGTAGAAGGAAAAAAAGAGATGTGTTCACGTATGAAGTTTTGATTCCTCTTCCTGACCGTTCAGCCGTGTGCCTGCCCGGCCGTTCCCCCAGGTTTCTGCGTGGCACCCCGCGGCTTGGCCTTACTTTCGCTGTAGCTGGGGCGGCCGCGGCGGTCATTCAGCGCGTCACCTCTGCAGGTGCTGGGGGAGGCCGCGGAGCTGCTGCAGGGAGGGGCTTGGGCACGGGGGCTTGAGCGGTGCTGCTTCGTACGTGTAAGTTAGAGGGGCAATGGAAATAGACTTCTTCCCTGGGTTAGGGGCCCTTCATCTGAGTGCAGTATGAAATTGTTTGGAAAGCAGCACTCCTGGTAAAAAGCAAACCCCAAAGCACAAATCCCATTCAGCTCAAGCAGTTCAAAATTAATGGTGCGAACAGCCGTGGTAAGACAAATCAGAGATCTGAGTCCTGTTTCTGAAAGTAGCTGTCGTTAGTGCTGTGGACATACACGTAATGGTTTCGTGTAAGTCAGTGCTGTTAACATGAGTCTTGCTTTACTGAAGTCAGAAGTGTCTTGGCAGACACTTGAGGAAGAAGAGGAGAATATGGTAACCATGAAGGTGCTGTTCTCACCATTCTCCTTCCATTTAGTGATTTGCATTTCAGCAAATCAGTTTATTGGCGACTTACTTAGTATACTGTGATAAATGTCTCTTTTAGAAACTTGCACTGTGTTCTCTTAATCAGATCAAGGCAGATAACTTATTTTTAGCATGAGGTGACAATGGCATCTGCAAACATCGGCTTAAAAGAATTGTATTTATCTTACAGTAATCTTACCTGTTCTGTACATAAGCAGTTTTCTAGAATTCTAAATTTACTGGGTTTTTTTGTGCTGGAATTTTGCAATAGTCAAAATGTAAGGTTGGGCTGCAGGCAGCAACATCAGAGATATTGATGGAGAAAACAGAAAAGTGAGGAAAGCTGAAGACTTAAGTAGTACGCTATTTGGGAGAGTCTAAAGTGATCTTCAAGTTAGTAAAGGCAGCCAGGTTAGAATTCTGATGCGTGCAGTGGAGGGCTACTCCAGAGGAATAAAGAAAAGAAATTGAAAGAGAAGGCAGATGCACTGAGCTTGAACAGATAGTGACTCTATAAGGTGACTACAGATAGCCAGGCTGCAGTTTTAAGCTTAAGAGAGTGGCATGGAATGGAGAGATAGCATTGTTTGTGTGAAAGGAAGCAGTTGAGTTGAAGAACTGCAAACTCAAGCGGAGTTCCAGTGATACACAGAGAACTATATATGCTAAACTGAGTGTTAAAGGTACACTCTCAGAAGGCTGAAAGTCAGGACAGTGATCTTAAATTAATGAACAAACTTTTCCCTCCACTTCATTAGACACGTCAGAGTCATGTGAAATTCAAGTGGTCTCCTGTTTATTAGAAGAATTGGTGGTAGGTAGTTTTGTTAGATGGACTGAGAAAGGAAGAGAACATATTTCTAATTTGTTACACTCTTCCCATTCCTATGAATACCGAGTAGTTAATTGATCCTTTGTCTCACCAACACACATGTGAACGCATTTGAAGACCTCTAGTACTTCTAGACTTCTTGAGACCTACAACTTGAGAAACTGTATGAGTTATAAAGCATACGGAGTTGAAGCTGACTTCTTGGGTTACTGAAGAAGTATTTGGGACCATTAGAAGCATGCATGGAGTAAAGAAAAAGAAGGCAGTAAGCAGAGAGATAATAAAGGTTTTTTGAACTTTGTACTGTAGGAAATCTCAGCATTTAAAATTGTGTTTGTACCGTTTTTAAAATCTCCATCTCAGCACAGAAACTTACTTCCCATTCTGCATTCTGAAAGTCATAGATGGCAGAGAAATCTTCTATGGTGCATGACGAATCAGTATCTGCAGTAACTCATAGAACTGGACCAATTAACTTCCATCTTTATTCCCATATAGAATGTTCTGAGTTTATTGCTTTATAATATATATTTTGAAGTAAGATGATGATTAAGGAGAATACTTCCTGCCAATTTAAAGACAGTACAACTGGCAATTTAAAAATAATTTTTCTATCAGAAAATTCATCTGTTTAAAAAGCAACTAAGAATATTATAATTGACAGTTTTAAAGGCCTGTTTAAAAATAATTTTTAATTTGCATGGTTGTTAGCTACACTACACAAGTACTTTGTTCCTCTGGTTATTTATGGTGGTCTTACTCTCTGCTAACAATTCTGTTCGAATGTGTCTCATGGTTGCTTTTCACATTCATCAGGCAGCTGTATCACTCTGCTATTCATTCACTAACGAATTCTTTTTGCTGCATGATAAGCGTTCAGGGAATCATCTCAGCTTGGACTGTGGTGAGGTATTTCCAGGGGAAAAAAAGAAATCAGAGCAGAACTTAGGCATTCCTGTGTCACTCTGTAGGAATTCTGTACTGAAGTAAGCTAAATAAGCTCCAAACACTGCAGCTAAGAAGGAGGAGGGATTGACGTAGGACTGTATTCATAAATCAAGGTTTCTCTCATTCTTTATATATATGTCTTTTTTTCTCTCTCAGTGTATTGTAGTTGCCCTGTATATTTAATGTAAAAAAAAAAATATTTTGTGTAATGTGAAACATCAGTTATAAAATTTATTCAGCCAATGTAGAATGACATAATTGCTATATTCATGCTTTCGGGTCTTCTGTTGTTTTATTTGAATCTTAGATTCAGTTGAAGTCTTTTCATGTTTTTGAGTATGGTTTGGATGAAGCAATTAAATACCTTTCAGTCTATGCTTATAGAGGTGTATATAACGAGTGGTGGGTGTATATCCCACCAAATGGGCTACTATCCCCACCTCATGCTACTACTTGAGGTAGCTACTGCAGCAGTATTTGTGTTTCTGTGAAAAAGGTTAGTGAACATGCAGTAAACGTCTTGGAACTAAAAAAATGAAGTTGAGTTTCTACTGTTTTATTGACTAACTTTGTACAGGATGTCATCAGATGAGGAGAAAAGCACAAGTCCAATTCTGCCAAAAGACTCAGTTCGGGGCAGTTCTGTTTCTTCAGATCTTCAGGTAGGAAAGAAGCAGCCTTGCTTGGTTCGCTGTTATGGCATTTTATTTGGCAACAAGTAATTGTGAGGAAACCTAATAAAACTTGCATCTTCATTGTCTTGTAGAGATACAGTAAAATAAATGTTAGGAAATGAAGCAAATTAGACAAAAGTAAAATGCGTGATTAAAATAAATTTACCTGGGTTTCTTTTTGTGCATTTCACAAGAAATTTCAGCTTAAATGAAAATTCACATCCAACCTTGGGAGGGTGATCAATGACAGCTACAAGTAAAATAATATCATTTTCTTGTCTTTTCCGTGCTTTAAAATTTTATCAAGAGGTAAGAACTAGAATAAAAACCTGTTATTTCTAAGTGATGAAGTGTAGCAACATGAGGTTTCTTACATAATGAAAGGAAATGTTTGTTTCCTGTATCAAATATGCTGAAACTACAAAGGAAGGGGGTGTTGCTTTTCTGGGCTCATTCATCTTTTTGAGAGGATGCGAAGATAACTGGATAAAATATTTGTCCTATTCTCTTGAAAGCAGTAGATTTTCATCCTTAATATTTTAATAATTGGTTATTTCTGTCTGAGTAGATAGCGGCATTGTTTTGTTTTTCTTCCTTTGATAAGATTCTAACCAAGACGTGTTCATTTTTACAATAAGCTTTGCCAGTTGCCTTACGTAAATGCATCTCTGCTTCTGTCACCAGGTAGAATGGGCACATACAACTTCAGCACTGTTAAATTTTTTCTTCCTCTCGATTGACTTTGTCCATTTTAAAATACCTGTTCATGACCAGTTCATTTCTGTAGGTCATACACTTCTCTGTGATTCTATCTCATGAATTACATAAGTTTTTTTCATCAGTATGGATGGATAGTAACCTGTCACCTGTGTTTCCAATGCCTCTTGCAATTGGAGAAGAGAATGAAGGCAACAAATACTGTATGACCAGAATTTTCTTGTGTGATTCATATTGATTGCCAGGAAGATTCAAAGTCCACCTCGTTGAGAATGATAGAGCGGAATAACACTGAGTGGCCACTTTGCTACTGATTACGTGTCTAGTACAGCAGTGATTCAGTTTTCACTCTTACTGCAGTCAACTGGATTTGAAAAGGATTTTGGTTTGCAGAAGATGTGATTAGGGCTGTAAACATCAGTAGCTGCCTAACTTCAGTTGGATAACTTGTTTTTGGATGTTTCTGTGAATTTTAAGTGCTGCTATATCATCAGGTGTCCATACGTCTTTGCAAGTCTGACAGAAACAGATAATATGGACTATAACTTGGCTTCTGTATCTCAATACAAATGAAATAGCACACACAGGGATACATGTAAAAGTAAGTGTGCAAATTAGGTTTTACCAAAAAAAAAAAAAATAGTACGTTCTGTGGTAAAAAAAATTTCTAATTAAAAATGAAAACATTAAGGCCACAGCTAACTAATAGGAATGTTGGCAAGGGAAGTACCCTTACCCTGTCAGATAATTTTGAAGGTTAGTTTTGTTTTCTTTGGGCATTTTGACAACTTGATGTTTTTAAATGGAAACTAGAGTGTTGTCTTTTCCTTAAAAAGAAAATAATCCACTGGCTCCATTATTTACTTGTAGCTGATTTCTTCAGTTTGCTTTGTCCAAGAAAATCAATTCTTTTCCTGTTGTTCAATAAACTTGAGTGCCATCCTAAGGACAATTTCTATAGATTTATAGATATCTATTTTTAAATAATATTTTAAGCATGTAAAAAATGCTGTAGGACAAGGGGTCCAAGACATTACTTACTTCCACAAAACCAAGGTATTGTGCACTACATGATTAAAACTACTCTGACGTTTAGGCCTTAGTGCTAGTTTCCTGTAGCTTTATGCTCTAACAGAATTTTGTGTAGTTGATAGCATTTTTTTCTTTTTAGTATTTTGGTCACAATTGGGATACCGTGTTTTCTTTGATATTCGCGGTCATTTCATCACTGTTGTAATTCATAAGCACATATTTCCAAGTTTTTCACTGGATGCTGCCTACTGAAATTTTCTGGTCATGCATGAGAGAGTGTACTTTTGTACATAGTAGATTGAGTTTTAATAAGTATTAGAACTAGAAATACTAGATAAATCTCCTGCTATAACTTGACTTGTATATTCTGAGTGCTCAAAATGTCTGTGGTAACATAGACTCTGGGGTAGTGCTTAAATTGGGTGATTTAAACTGAACCACTTTCTTGCACTTGACATGTTGTCATTCTGTACCCTTTGAATTTGATGAGGTAATGATGTAAATAGCTGGATTGGCTCTGACTAAAAAACTAACTTCTTAGGGGTAAGAGCTTTAAGTTGCTATTTCATCACATAGTCTCTTTGAAGCAAACAAGTGTTATAATCTCTCTGCTCAGTAATTTGCAGATTTTCAAGTGTAACAGATAATGCTGTTTACCCTAAAAAGACAAATTAAGGTTAGCTAATTTTATTAATGAAGTTAATTTAACTGAGTTAACTAATGCTTTGGCTTTTTCAGTTTGCTGAAATTTTGTGGTAGGAAATTTTATACAGTTCCATTTCCTTATTGAATAACTCATCTGAAGGTATTTGTTTTCTTCTTCTGGCATCTGATAGAGTTTAAACCATATTTCTTTAGAAAGCTGTAGGTGTTCTCTGGAAGTGGCAGAACGTATTAGTGTGTGTGATTGGGATATTAGAAGATACTGTTTATAAGTTTGGTGTTAAAACACTTAAATGGGTTGAACTTGTGGCAGCGATAAAACACAGCTTCAGTTGGACTAAGTAGCTCTGTAAGCTTTAACAGCAAAAATTAATACCAAAGTTTCCTTGCTTAGATACATATCCCTGTCTTTTTGTATACCTGTGAAGAGTTACTTGTTTTCTGATTATCAGCTCGCCTACTGCAGGATGGCTTATGTACGTGGGTCAAGAGCAACTGAGTATAATAGAGAACAATTTGCTTATCTTCTTTTGCTCTTTGTGTAACATGCAATATAAAATATAAAAAAGAAAATGTAAAAAGTTGTGCTTATACCAAGGAGTTTAGGTAAGTACCGAGTAAAGGTGCATAATATGCATGGCCTAACTACAAATGTGTGTCAGCTTTCTTAATACGGGATGTAACAGGGTTATTGTCCAATTCGTACACATCGTAAGAATGTACACTGAAAAATCATGCCTTGTAAACTATTTTAAGTCTTGGGTTTGATCTGCATTTATTTATTCATGCTGCAATTTGTTACTTATGTACTTAATTTATCTTTGAGTTAAATCTAAAAAAAACTTGATAACGTGCTGATTTGCAGCTGATTATACCTTTTACATGGAATGTGATACTTCCTTTTCCTCATCAAAAAGACATGCTATGTATTTATATAGCTTTATATACATTTTTTTAGACTTCTGATTTTCACTTGATAGACTAGAACATGGGAAATGGAAATTTGAAGGGTAACTAGAGTTTAGCTAAAATGTACAAAAGCTGGATTCTTAAAATATTTGCTAGTTGTCTGAAGCCCACAGAAGTGTGAGGGTTATATTAAAATTTTTAAAACATTGTTTCAACTGGTAGATTCAGCAACACCTTACATGTAGTAGGTAACTTCAGGTGATTGTTTCCACTCCAAATTTTCACTGCTTGAAGAGTGTCGCAGTTCAAAGAGTTAATCACGCAACACCCCTTCTTCCCCTCAGGAGAAAGGTGGGGGAAGGATGGGGGGGAGGGGAAATCATTTGAGATAGGAGAAACTCATTTATTAAAAGGAATGCGTGATAATTCAGAATAATTAAGAGTAATAAATAAAAATGAACCAAAAATAAAACTGGAGGAGAGAGTCAGTCCGAGTCTTTATTGGCAGGCCCTCCTGGAAAAGAGGAGGTTCCTTGTCATCCAGAAGCGAAAATCGTGTGGAGGCTCCTGGGAAATGCAGTACATCCCAGTGTACCTGCCTCTTGGAGAGACAGAACTCATGTGAGATGGCTAGAGAAAACCAGGAAAAACAGCTCCACAGTGCACCTATGTCTCTGTACCCAACAGCCTGTCACATGATGTCATGATGTGGAATACTGATGAAACCAAGACAGTATCCACCCCTTATTCCATATCATTACATCATGCTTACATTGTACAACACAGATACATACACATACAAATCATAACAACAGTAATTAGCATAACATGCATATACACTGCCTGCTTTCTCCCAGAATCATGTTCCCTTGAGGTATACACAATGTTCCCATTTTCTTGCATTATCCACCAAGTAAATCCAGGTCCCTGAGCAAAAGCAACCCCACAAATAGGTTTTCTCTTGCCTGAAGCTGGGATAACCCACACTGTTCTCCCTAGTATGTTCTTTACATGTTCTACAGCTGGATTGGGCAGGGCCATCTCGATTGGAAGACCCTCAAGTATTGCCAGTGTTTGAGTGTTCCACTACCCATTGCTTTCAGTATGGTTTTCAGCAGTCCATTGTATTGTTTGATTTTCCCAGAAACTGGTGCATGACAGGGGATATGATATGCTCATTCACTGCCGTGGTCTTTGGCCCAAGTATCTGTGTATTTATACTTTCGTATATATGTATGTGTACTTTTATGTATGTATACTTTTGTAATCTCTCTTCATGCCAGAGAGGTTTCATTCTCTCTTGGCTTATTTAATTGCAGCACATGTTTCGCATTCATGAATAACTTGTGCAATTACGTCCATGGTTAAGTCCACTTGTCAATCTCGAGCCTATTGACATCTCTTCCCTGATGGCTCAAGCTGTCATGGGTCCACCAAGCTAGAAATAATTCATGCTTGTGTTGCCAATCCAAGTCTGTCTGAGCTACTTTAATCCTAGTGGCCTGATCTACCTGCTAGTTGTTTTCATGTTCTTTAGTGGCCCAGCAACCTGGGCATGACGCACCCTTATGGCCGCATCTCTACCCAGCTAATAATGTCTTTCCACAAGTCAGCAGCCCAAATAGGCTTACCTCTGTGCTGCCAACTGTTTTGTTCCCACTGCTGTAACCACCCCCATCAGGCATTTGCCACCATCCACGAGTCAGTATAAAGCATTGCCTGTCTTTCTCATTCAGCAACATCTAAGAGCAGTTACACAGCCTCTGCAAATTGGCTTGATTTAGCTTCTGCTTTAGTAGCTTCTACAACTTGTCTTATAGGACTCCACACAGCAGCTTCCTATCTTTGATACTTTCCCGCAGTACAGCAAAACCCATCAGTCAACGGGACATATTTCTTTCCACTCTCTGGTTATTTGTTGTATGGCAGGGCCTCTTCCACATGCAGTACATCTTGTCTTGATGATATTCCAAAGTTTTTACCTTCAGGCCAGTCCGTGATCACTTCCAAGATTCCTGGATGATAAGGCTCCATACAAAATTGTTCTTCCATATCAGTTGATGGAGGCGGCTTGTGATAAGGCTGTAGTCTGAAATATGCACGCTCCAAAAAACCACTACACCTAGGAAGGATTGTGTTTCCTTCTTACTAGTTGGTGGAGATGTAGCAGTAATTTTATTGATTAGATCTGTCAGAATGTGGTGACATCCATCTTGCCATTTTACTCGTAAGAACTGAATTTCCTGTGCTGGTCCTTTGCTTAGCAGCAAAACTGTCTTGCAGAAGGATTTGGATTATTTTCTCTCCTTTCTTGAAAACCTTCTCTACTGTATTTCCCCATACGATAACATCATCAATGTATTGCAGATGTTCAGGAGCTTCACCCTGTTCTAGGGTAGCCTGAATCAGCCCATGGCAAGTGGTAGGTCTGTGTTTCTACCTCTGGGGCAAATGGTTCCAGGTATATTGAATGCCCCTCCAAGTAAAGGCAAACTGTGGCCTGCGCTCTGCGGCCAAATGGATGGAAAAGAATGCATGGGCAATGTCAGTTGTGGCATACCACCTGGCTGCTTTTGACTCCAGTTCATACTGGAGGTCTAGCATGTCTCATACAACACCACTCAACAGTGGTGTGATTCCATTCAGGCCACGATAGTGTACTGTCAACCTCCAGTCTGCTGTGGTTTTTCTCACTGGCCATGTGGGGCTGTTGAAGGATGAATGAGTTTTGCTAATCACTCCCTAGCTCTCCAGTTGACGGATCAACTTATGGATGGGGAGCGAGGAGTACCGGTTAGTGCAATATTGCTGCCTGCACACTGTTGGAGTAGCAACCGATGTTCTTCTACTTGTAGCAAACCCACAACAGATGGGTCTTCTGACAGGCTGAGCAAGACAGACAGCTGTTTAATATTCTCTGTCTCTCAAGCAGCAATTCCAAAAGCCCATCAGAACCCCTTTGGGTCCTTAAAATAACCCATCTTAAGATAGTCCAAGGATCAAGGATACATGGAGCCCCTGGGCCAGTCACAGTAGTATTGTTTTGCCAGTCTGTTCCAGTGAGGCTTACTTCAGCCTCCAATACAGTCAATTCTTGAGAACCCCCTGTCACCCCAGAAATGCAGATGTATTCTGTCCCTTCCTGAGTTGATGGTATCAGGGTGCACTGCACACCGGTGTCTGTCAGAGCCTGTGGTTCTGATGTGCCAGGCGATTGGATCCATACAGTCCAATACACTCCGTTGTCCCTTTCCTTCCCCCAGCTGGAGGCAGGGTGCCTCTAATTATTGTATCCATCATTTATTTCTTTCTACCCGTGCTCATAGGGCTGAAGTGGGTTTTTTGTCCCACCTCCTCATATCTTTTCCATGATCGTGTAGGTGAAACCACGGGGTAGTACACGATATGGAACCAGTATTATCCCTCACTTGAGCAAGAGGATGTCTGCCTTTAATAGTGGAGATACTGGATTGTACTGGTAAGGAGTGGGGTTCATCATTTTGGGTTAATTGGACCAGTGTTTCCTTGAATGTGTTCATTGTTCCGGATATTACTGAGATGGCCGAGACACAAATTTGTGCCGGGGCAGTTATGTTTTCTTCGTGTTCTTGAAGAGTATGAATCCAGTCAAATAATGAATCCAGTCTTCCTTCTTCTCTGCGCAGCATTCCTGCTTGTGCACTGGTGCATTTTGTGTGGATGTCCACCACATAACTGGTGAAGACTCAATTGTATCAAGGTCGTGGTTTGGATTTGGATCATCAAGATCAAACATTAGATTTTAGAGCAACTCCACCATGGCTAATTCCCTTAGATACTGGATACTTCTTTCCATGGTGGTCCATTGACTTTGATGGGGCATCAAATCTTCCTTGGAATCACCAAGGTTGGAAAAGACCTTCCAGTCCAACCGTCCACCTATCACCAATATTTCCCACTAAACCATGTCCCTCAGTACAACATCTAACTGTTTCTTGAACACCTCCAGGGATGGTGATTCCACCACCTCCCTGGGCAGCCCATTAATCCCAATGTATCTGCCTCTTGGAGAGTCAGAACTCGCGTGAGACTGCTAGAGAAAGCCAGGAAACACAGCTCCACAGTGCACCTGTGTCTCTGCACCCAACAGCCAGTCACATGATGTCATATGGAATAGTGATAAAACCAGAACAATATTTTTTTCAGTTCACAATTGATTGATATTTAAGCTCATTAGAATACCGAATAGAGTCAGTAAAATAGTATAAAATGAAGAAAAAAGTATTGCTACTGGCATGGTTTAATATTTTGCAATTGTTTTTTTTTCCAGATGTTTAATTAGTGGTACTGTTGGAATAGATTTTATGTTTAAGCTATAATATCCAATATTCACATTTGAACTCTAAATGCTTCTTGTTCTGAAAATCTATTTAATTAGGCAACTGAAAAAAGGCATGTTTATTGGCTTATTTTGGTTCATGTCTTGAAGTCACATACTGGTTAGACTGGTTTATAACTTTTTAACATGCAAATTTTTTGTATTAGTTTTGCATACATGATCCCTATACCTATATAATTTAATAAATGCATAATATAAGGTGACAAAAACTATATCTACCTTAAAGAGGATACTGGATAATAAGATGTCTTCAGCTTTACGACTTCTTTGGCAGCAATTATGATGTTATAGAATGTGAAATGTGATTCTGCTCCTTGTCTTAGCTATAAAAATACATTTTCTTATCCTCTGCAGTAACAGCAGTGTTCAAAAATAGTATCAGCTGATTAATAGCTTATATGATCCGAAACTGTTCCATTTTAGTTCCTTTTTTTGTTTAAGGTCCCTGTTATAATTTTCAGTTTTCACATCTAGCAAAATCTTTCAGCGTAACTGTTGCACTGCATTTAGTTGTGAACAGTACATTTCAGGAAAGGAAGCTAGAAGAAAGTAATTATATCTGTCATCACTTGCTTCTAAATGATAAGAAAACAGCTCACTTCTGCACCATTAAGAGAAATCTTAGTTTCCCCTACCTAAAAAAGTAAATTATCTAAAAACATTTCTACTTCTTCTTACATATACTCAGGTTTTTGTTTTTTTTAATTGGAGCTTTATAATTGTTTGTCAATATTTTGTGACAGGATGAATATGAAGAACTGCTTCGTTATGCTGTAGTGACTCCAAGGTTTGAACTGTGCGTCCCAAAGCAGTCAGAACCTTCCTCAGAACTGAGAGGAGGGGGCAGATTTTCAAGTTTAACACATGATGCCATTTACCATGAAACTCCAGGTAGTGTGTGCAAAGCTATGGGCTGATCTTATAAAAGCAGCAGTTATGACTTCTTAAAGTTTTCTAATAGTTCCTGTTTGAAAAGAATGTGTAGCTAATGTATAATGTATTTATATTTTGTGCAAGAAGAAACTTCATTGAAGGGTTTTGTCTGACATAGCTTTAAAGTGACGGTATTGATGTACTGACAGTTCTCAGTGTTCAGTGGTGTAAAGGTTAAAATAAACATTTTTGTTTATTTTCATTTTACACCATAGTTGGTGCAATAGTGTAGAAGAAGGTGCCTTTACTTCATAGAAGTTCATCAGATCACAACTAGTTTTACTCATAATTGTACTGCCACAATAGATAAATGCTTATTTAAAGTAAGATTATTTGAAGTGTTAGCTGAACAGGCATTTGTGGAATTACTACTTGTGTCACTATGTGAACATCATTCTTTTAGTTCAGTTTTCAGTTTTTCCGTTTTGTTTTATTACTCAGTATTTAGCTCTGTATAAACTTAGTGTCTTGTGGTGAGTTGAGATTGCATGATGCAATGTGCACTGTATTTCTGGGTATATATTGGTTGCCTTTGTCAATAGTATTTAGCTTGGGGAAGTTCTTTTAATTTTACTTCAAAAGAAATACTAAATAATCATACTTGTATCATTTCATTTCTTCACTAATTTCTTAGCTTACAGAATCAGGAAGAACTTACTTTGATTTCTGTTGTTGTGTAGGTATGGCATTATATTGTGAAAATATTTTCCTGCATTTTTCTTTACTCCCTTTTTGTCGCCTCGAGAACAAGATTTTCTCTTCTAGGTAGAGAAACATGTGAAATGGTAGATCATTTTACAAATAGAGGCCAGTTGGCCTTGAAGTAGTATGTAAACTTAGTGCTGATCATCTTCATTGGGCAATAACGATCTCAGCAGTGCAGATGATACAACATGAGGAAGAAATGCCCTCCAGAGGGACCTGGACAAACTAGAGAAGTGGGCCCAGCTGAACCTCATGAGTTTCAGCAGGGCCAAGTGCAAGGTCTTATCTTTGGGTTAGAGCAATCCCAAATCTGTGTACAGACTGGAAAAAGAACTCATTGAGAGCTGCCCTGCTGAGAAGCACTTAGGGGTTTGATGGATGAAAAGCTTTACATGAGCCAGCAGCATGCTGTAGCAGCCCAGAAGGCCAACTGTATCCTGGTCTGCATCAAAAGAGGGGTGGCCAGCAGGGAGAGGGAGGGGATTGTCCCTCTCTGTTCCACCCTTGTGAGGCCCCATCTGGAGTACTGCGTCCAGGCCTGGGGACCCCAGCACAAGAAAGATGTGGAGCCATTGGATAGGGTCCAGAGGAGGGCCACCAAGATGATCAAAGGGCTTGATCATCTCTCTTAAGAAGAAAGGCTGAGGGAGCTGAGCTTGTTCAGCCTGGAGAAGAGAAAGCTCCAGGGAGACCTTACTGTGGCCTCCCACTATTTGAAGGGATGGGGTTCGCTTAAAACTAAAATAGAGGAGATTTAGATTCATTGTTAGGGGAAATTCTTTCATTCAGTGGGAGGTGAGGTGCCTGAAGCAAACTGTTCCTGGGAAGCTGTGAATGCCTTATTCATGGAGACTTTTAAGGCCATGTTGGATGGGTTCATGGGCAACCTAATCTAGTGCCTGATTTAGTGGTTGGCAACCCTGCCCATGGAATGGGTGTGGTACTAGATAACTTTTAAGTCCCTTCCAACCCAAGCCATTCTGTGATAAATGTTGTTTATGTATAATGTGTGCAAATTTTCTTGGCCATTCTGATCAGATCTAAATAATTCTGCTAGCAGGAATTTACCAGTGCAGGAAACAACAACACAGACACAGAAAGATGCTTATACTTTCAAAATAGAAAGAACCATGTCTAAAAAGAAATACATCTTCTGCAGTTGTGTGTTGTTCTCATGAGAATATAAGGCAGTCCTATTAAACTGTCAGTTGACATTTACTTAACTCATGTTAGTACAATATAACAAATACTAATCTGGAAATGGGTTCTCAAAGTAAGAAATGTGATTAGGATAAAGATGGCAGTATTGGTTATTCTCTGTCCTTCTTCCACAGTGAGTCTGTGCGGTAGAGTTTAGCTATGTTCAGACCAGCAGACAACACCTCACCTTCCAGTATGCATTAAGGAGAAATATTTCTTCATTTTTAGAAACTGGTGGAGAATCTTAGTTGTTAAGGATATCCTACTTACAACTTCTTCCTCTGCAGAATTAGCATGCTTATCAGAGTATCAAACTGCCATAGGAAATACAGAAGCTATGATTCTGGAGTTGAGGGGAAGCATGAGAATGGTGGTCTGGAGAAAGAGAATATTTTGTTTAATGGAATATCCGTGAAGCCTATTAACTTTATCCAGTGTAGCTGTATCCTGTGTGGGAATTATGTGGAGGCTGCATAAGAAGTGAGATCAATAGAAGCTGTTGGTATTGTGTGCTATGGCAGTTACTCTTTAACAGTCAGCTGTAGGAAACTCTAGGAAAAAAATTCCTCTACAGAAGGAGTTACACTTGCAACTGCTAGAATGAGAACAGTTAGTTTGCAGTTTATAAACTATGACACAAGCTATTTTGACTGGGAAGACAAAACATCCTCATCCATTTTATTAGGTCGAAATTCAAAAATTGTAGTGTGGTAAGTTCAGCTAAAGGTAAATATTAAGCTATCTACGGTTTCCAAATGTGATTTGTGCTACTAGGATCTATATACTCTCTGTCGTGATTCTAGGCATCCCCAAGTCACTAGGAAGGAGTATTTGAATTACAGCCAACTCAGGCTCTTCTGTTAGTTTTTGTCTTTGGCAACACTGACCTCATTCATCTTGGTACTTGTTCTAGTCATCCTCTTTAATATGAAAAGACTTTCAAAGATGATGTTTAAGTGAACAGTAATTTTGATAACTACTGTTAGAGCATGACTGTTGTCTTGAATATATCTGTATCTTGGAGACATGTATTTGAATTAGGTCCAATTTGGCATACATGGGGAAGGTGTGACTGATGGCTTCAGTCATTTTATTTATTTATTTTTCCTTTTTTATCTGACTTAATCCAGAGTGCAGATCAGTTACTCTTTGCAAAGTATCAATCTTTATTCTCTGTGTCATTTTTAGATTTATTGTCAGTGAAGGAGCATACTGAGGTCAGTATGGAGCAACTTTGCCCTGTTTCAGAAGAGACTTCTTCACAAGAGTCCACACACGTTCCAAGAGAAATTGATGAAACCATAGCAACTGAATTAACTGTACCTGATGAAAAAGTTACTCAAATAGAAAATATACTTGATCTCTGGAGTGGAAGTCTTAAGGTATTTATTTTGTATGCAATCCTTGAAAATAAAATACAAATGTCAGTGCGTTGTTGTAGATTGAGAGTATAGGGAAATTTGTATTTTGGTTATACTGCAATATGATGGTTTTCTTTTTGTTGTTGTAGCATATTGAATGTAAGCACAAGGCGAAAACTCCAGAATAACTTTCTGTGTTGTGGGTGTTTAGTTACTGTTGTTCAGTAGTTCACTATCTGGTAATATTTGTAGGTACAGACAGCCTGGAGACATCACTTTAAATATTCATCTTAATTGCAAAGTGTTTTTAAGACTAAAAGACTGGGGAGGAGGGGAAATGGTTTTACAAATTTCACTGCTGTCATTCTTTTACTTTTTAGACAAATGTTCTGAGTGAATTGAGAAAATGGAAATTAAGTTTTATCGAACATCACAAGCATCAAATGAGACAAGAAAAAGAGAAACATGCTGAACATGTGAAACAATTGAACAATGAGATGGAAAACCTGAAAGAGTTGCTACGTACTTATGAGATCTCTGTTGGCAGAAAAGATGAGGTAGTGTTTCAATTTGAAAGTTCAATTGTCCTCTCTTTAAAACAAAACAACAAAAAAAATGACTTTTTTACCCTGTCTATTTGAACAACTGAATTCTTGCTACAATTAAGTAAATAATATCTTTAGACTGTGTTGTGGAAAAGTAAATAATACATTAAGACTGTATGGTGGGAAAAGCAACTCATTGTTGCTAGTAAGCTTCTAACAGTGGATATTTAACATGTCATATGTACATATTTTACGTTGTTTGCTTTTAAATCTTGTATCTAATCTTACTCTTAACTTGTTTCATGAAAATCACACAAGGGTCTTTTATCTCTTACACTTCAAAAAGCCATTCATTCTTCCATTGATTGGATTGGTTTTACTGCATTTTAACTAGGCAGCAGTCTCCAAAATGTTTAGAGCATCCTGTTTTGAGTTTCTTAGAATTGTACATTTGTGGTCTTCTAGCTGTGCTATTCTTCTATGAACAACATCAACAACTTTGAAATTAACTAGAACTGTGGAAATGTACGTAAAGTTGCGGTAGTCCTGCAATCACATAAAATAAGAAGATTCAATTACATTAACCTAATTTTAAACATTTTAGTTGAGAAGCCTTCATGAAGTTTGGAATTCTAGTTCGTATTTACAATTAGAAAGACTGGCCTGTATTCTAAAACACCTGCTGATGGACTTAGAATGTGGAGGAAGGGTGATTTTATTCAAAATTAAATGCATTTTCTAATTGATGACAAATTATGAGTATTTACTTCTAATTTTAGATAAAATTTCTATTTATAGCTGAAACAACACAGTTTTTCTGAAACTACAAAAAGTTACAGCTTGCCATATTTAAGGAAAGTAGCTTAGATTTGTTAAAATATATAGTATTATGAGGAAATTATTCTTAAAATCTAAAGGAGAATCAGTGAGTGTCGAAGCCACAGGAATGTTACTCATGATTTGAATTCTGATTGTTTTTCCCTGCTTAGTTGGACTAAAGGGAAGATTTAGTAACAAGCTGCTGCTAAAGGTAAATGCATTAAGTGAAAATAACTGTGAAATATGTTCCATTTGAGATTGCAAAGATCATAGCTATTGATGTAACATTAATAAATGTTTTTGCAGGTGATTACTAACATGACAGAAGCATTAGACAGGAAGAAGGAGAAAATAGAGTTAATGAGAAGGTTTACAGTGTGGCGGATTCAGCAAATTAAAGCTAAACAAGAGGTATGTGTGCAAAATAAAAATGTGATGAAAATGAAAGCTGTGAACTCAAGAGTCAGAATTGGTGCAACTCTTGTTACAGTTGGAAGAAATGGCACCGTTTCTGTTTGGATGTGCTAGACATTGTCAAATAACAGTTTGAAGGCATCAATCCCTCCAAAAATGCTGCTGTCTGAAAACTCTTGGATCATGAAAAAAATGAAACTACTTGTTTAGGATATTGGTATGCTCCAATTACTGTGTTCATCCTATAGCAAATCACTGTAGTTTACAGTATCTGTATTTTGAAGTAAGTGACACAGGAATGTCTATCTAAATTCTAAAGAAATTACTTTTGAACAATTAAATGATTAAATATCTCATCTTACATTTTTTGGGACCCAGTTTCACAGTTAAAACTTCAGTAACCAAAACTTGAATTAGCTAAGAGCTAGTCACTTACAAAGTGTGGGGCATTGTGTCAGACATTGTAAACAGCCCGCTAAATGAAACATAACAGAAAAGGGGGATCCCATATCAAGACTGCAAAACTTTCACAGTCCAAAGTAGGTTCACGTTTATTTGACACTGTCCAAAATTCTGCTGTTTCACAGAAATGGATAGCCTTTTCTCTTTTCCTTCTCTCCTATTTCGAAATTTACTAATGATTCGGAGCTGGTTTGGGGAAATTACTCAGCTTTTTCTATTTCTTCTGATTAATTTCTGAAAAAAACAATGCAAAAATACATTATCTGGCGAATATTTTGAAACAGAATAGATTTATTCATACTGGAGTGGAATTATAGCATTATGTTAAAAAACTAGTTAAAGCATCCTGGACTCTATAATTTTTTATCTTTTAAAAAAAGCTTATTTGTGCTAATTTTGGCTATCCTTGTGACTGCAGGCTTATACCATATGTGCAAGGCTCTTGTTTAGATGTCATTAAGCTATGAGTAAAAACACTGTGTTGTGTAATTTAGGATTTCTCCAGTGTGTTTTCTGTTACTGAGTAAAGTTCCTTAATGATGAGCTACTGATATGGTGTTTCACAGTGAAGTAGCACACAAACACATAACTCAGTTTAGACATTCCCACTGTGGTCTGTGTAATATGTGGCTAAGCAGTCATCCACAATCACTTAAGTTTTTAGCTAACTTGCACTTGCTTATAATGTGGTTTCATTTGTTTCCCAAGGAATATGCAAACAGAATAGCAGATAAGCAATTCCAGACAGCTTTGAAGAAGAAGGTATGGACAGCATGGCGCTCTCTTAGTGAAGAAAGGTGGAAAGAAAAAGTAGCTAAAGCCTGTCAGTTAAGGGCAGAAGATATCTGTGTTCAGCTTACCAATGATTATGAAGCCAAAATTGCAGAGGTATAGTAAGGTTTCTTTTTTCCATTCTTTCGCTCCTTCCCTCAATATATCACTTTCCCCAAAGCATATCTTTCTTAGCAAGCTTGAAAAACTTCAGGACTTTCCAAGAGAAAACAGCTCCAAAGTACAGGAAAAGTTGTGAGGAGATCTAGGATCTCTCCTGCAGATGGTTGCTTTCTAGATGTCTTCTTTTTTTTACTGGTATCTGATGTAAAATGTTGCTGATCTGCACATGCAGGTGAAGTAAATAGAGATAAATATCTGTTTGCACATCACTAAAAATTGTACCTGTTTCCTAAGAACACACTGTTAATATTTGCTATGTATTTTGAGGTCTCACTGAAGAAGAAAGACATAATAGAAGTAAAAGACTATTATTATTATAAATGACCGTAAGGAGTACAGTATCTTTTTCTGTAACAGCTACTGTGTTAGAGGCTGAATACAAGTTTGTTTTTGCCTTCAGCCTGCCAGCTACACTTGTTGAAAAATTTTCAAAGTTTATGGTGAAGTTAGGCTAGTAACGACTGGCGTCCCCCAGAGATCTGTCTTGAGACCAGTGCTGTTCAACATCTTTATCAGTGGTCTGGACAGTGAGACTGAGTGCACCATCAGCAAGTTTGCAGTTGACACTGAGCTAAGTGGTACAGGTGATACAACAGAAGGAAGGGTTGGCATTCAAAGAGACAAGCTTGAAAAGTGGGCCCACATCACAGAATTACAGCCTTGTAAGGATTGAAAGGGACTTCTGGAGATCATAATGTCCAACAGCCTGCTAAAGCAGGTTCCCTACAGTAGGTCATACAGAAAAATTTCCAGACGGGTCTTGAATATTTCCAGAGAAGGAGACTCCACAACCTCTCTGGGCAGCCTGTTCCAGTGCTCTGGAACCTAATGAGCCTAACTGGTTTCAGCAAGCCCCAGGGCAAGATATTGCAATTGCAGTGGGGCTATCCCAGGCGCATGTACAGGCTGGAAGAACTCATTGAGAGCTGCCCTGCTGAGAAGCACTTAGGGGTTTGATGGATGAAAAGCTTTACATGAGCCAGCAGCATGCTGTAGCAGCCCAGAAGGCCAACTGTGTTCTGGTCTGCATTAAAAGAGGGGTGGCCAGCAGGGAGAGGGAGGGGATTGTCCCTCTTTGTTCCACCCTTGTGAGGCCCCATCTGGAGTACTGCGTCCAGGCCTGGGGACCCCAGCACAAGAAAGATGTGGAGCTATTGGATAGGGTCCAGAGGAGGGCCACAAAGATGACCGGAATGCTGGAGCACTTCTTATGAAGAAAGGCTGAGCCTGGAGAAGAGAAAGCTCCAGGGAGACCTTACTGTGGGCTTCCAGTAGCTAAAGGGATCTTATAAAGAACAGGGAGACCAACTTTTTACATTGTCTGATAGTGACAGGACAAGGGAGAATGGTTTTAAACTAAAGAGGGGAGATTTAGATTAGATGTTGGGGGAGATTTTTTTACGCAGAGGGTGGTGAGCTATCTGGAACAAACTGTTCGAGGGAAGCTATGGATGCCCCATATGCTTATAGATTTTCAAGGTCAGGTAGGAAAGGTTCATGGGCAACCTGCACCCTGTTGTGTGGGTGACAGCCCTGCCCTTGGCAGATGGGTTGGAACTAGGTGATCCTTAAAGTCAATTCCAACCCAAGCCTTTCTATGATTCTGTCCTTAGGAAACTAGAGATTTTGAAGTGAAAATACATTTTATAAACACATTAAGTGACTTTTAAATCTAGCTGAATATGTTCATGGTTTGCATCCAGAAGTGCAAGGCAGCTGTTTATGTATTCTCTTTTGTAGCTAACTGCTACTTTGGAACAAACAAAAGCTGAGATTCTGCGTCTGCACAGTGAAAGAGAGCAGTATGAAGACACCATGAAGAAAGCATTTATGCGTGGTGTATGTGCTTTGAATCTGGAAGCAATGACCATGTTTCAGGGGAAGGATAATAGGACAGATCCAGGTCAGTATAAAAGTAGATCTAATTTGGTAGTTTGTGGTTTGTGTTGTTGTTTTTATTGTCTTCTGTTGTTCTTTTTAAAAAGGATTCTCCTTTTTCTCTTCCTTTTTTTTAATAGGAGGACTTTATCAAATGTGTATTCCTTTAAAAAGTCCGATTGAATATGTAAAAAAAATGTTCTGATGCTGAAGAATGTGCTGCTAAATAGTAAATAGATAATAAAATCAATGATTTCTTGAAGATGGCGAATTCATGAATAAAATATTTACCTTTCAGTGTATTATAAACAAAAACTGCTCTCTCAAGTTTTATGTTACACACGTGTTGTTTATTGTTTTCAAAAAACATGCAACAGGTAGTGTGCCTCACAGCTAGTGATGGGTAACTGAATTACCTGTTCGGTAGTCTGTAGAACTTTAAGCTTTTGTGTCTGATGCATTGCTACAAACACTGCAGTGCCACCTACTGTCACTGCAAGTAAAAGCAGAATTAGGTCCCTTAAAACGTTTGTAGGTAGTTATTAATAGTGTGCAAGTATCACAATTTGACATGGGTCTGCAGCATCTGGAGACAGTGTAGATGGTCAGCAGTCTGTGGCTGATTTACTGATGAGTGATATATTCTATCATTTTTTTTTTAGCTTGAATCCACAATTCATGTTCTAACGGAATTACTACTGCTTAAGTAATGTAGATCAGAACTATTTGCCATTGATCCTGTCTGTGCAAAAGTTTAATGTGTGTATATATATGTGTATATGTTTGTACAAAATGTGTATTCTGGGATTTTTTCATTCTTGAAATCCTTGAATATTGTACTAGTTGAACTACGTTAATTATTATATTTTTCCTGTTCACTTTAACAGAACAGCCACAAAAACAACAACAAAAAAAACAGTTGCCATACTCTAATCCCTGAGATGAGAAAAATTCCCTTCTCCTGGAGCTCCTGTTGCATTATTGTCTTTAGAAATGGAAGAGTAAACAAGAATACTTGTCTGTGCTTCCCTTAAGGAAACTAGTATTCTAAAAGTAAAGGCTGAAATCACTTGAAAAGATTCTGTGCTTAGGTGGGCAGATCTGATGTCCCCAAGATGTCTGCACTGAGGCAAAAGAATGGTGCTGTATTCAGTATGGTCTTTCCCTGCTTCATTGCTGCCTACCTGAAGTAACTTTTGGCCCTTAGTGTAAGGGTAGCTCTTGCACAATAGGTTTAGTGTTTGCAAGCAGTATTCAGAACCTCTGTTCTTTACACTGAAATTTGACAAGAGCTCAGAGGTGTTGATGCAGAAACAAGCCACCTGAAATTTCCATTTCCAAACTTCTGAAAAGGAGGGTCAACTACAGTAGTAGAACAGACTGATCCTTTTAATTTGTTAATACAGAAATACCAAAGGAGTAGTAAAGCTTTAACATATCTCATATCCCCTAGGGTTTGCTAGATTATGTGCTGATCCCATTACTCTGTGCTTCTTAAAATAGATGCAGGAAGTAGGAGAGAAGATAATGGTGCCATTATAGCAGGAAGGCTACCTCCTTCACAGTACAATCCCCCTTCACCACCCCCTGCACCAGCAACTACTCTTCAGATGGAAGACTTGGTAAGTCAGTGCTGTTTTCACTAGTAGTGAAAATGAACTTCCTGCACTTTTGCTTTTTAAAGATAAATATGATAGTCCATGAATAGAAGGAATTTGAACTTAGTCTAAGTATAAAAAGAAACCTACAGGTATGTTCGGTGTTTGCTGTAAGTGAAGTGCATAAGTCATGGTTGCTATGACTTGCTGTACTTTCATTTAGCTCTGTTTTTTTATTTTAGTGAAGATGCATTAAGCTAATGAAGAGAAAGTCACTGCAACAAGCAGAATCTGCTTTCCAAGGTTTTCTCTGAAAAAAAAAAAAAAAGTTGATAGAGTGGCTTGCCAGAAAAGAACTGAGCTTACTATTATCTGGGAAAAAAAACAGAAGTTAGCTTGACATTAAATTTCTTTTTTAAAAATGCAACATTTATAGACACTGAGGAAAAGCTTACGTTATTGTCCAGTCATGTCAGCTTATGCAAATTATTATCCAATAGCCTGGAAGTTCTAGACCTGCCCTGGAGTCATGCTGAAGATGTTGCTGCTGTAAAACAATTTCACACTACACTAGGGTGCAGGTTAGAATGGAGAGAGGACATGCTTTCCTCTTTTCCCAGTTTTCCACTCTTACAGTAGCAAATGTTAGTCACCCAATTTCCAGGGATTTTTAGGCAAGTATTTTTTTAAAAAGTATTTTTAAATTAGCAGGAAAAAAAAATTAAAAAATAGTACTAATACATTTGCAAAAAAGCTTAAATTTAGAAAGGTAAGTGGAATAGTCAATAGGCTGTCTGTCTAAAGAGTAAAACTGTATTTTTGGGAACATTATACTCATTCTTTAAACTCTGATTCAATTAACAGTTTTCTACCCACCTGGGTCATGCAAGCACTTCTCAGACCAGGCTAGATTCTGATTCTCTGGGAATCATCACTGGCACAGCTGCAGGATCTGGGCTGGCATCAGCTCAAAAATTGGTAACATGCTCAGACTAACTTTTTTTTAATTTTTAAGATAATTATAACAAATTTTTAGTTTCCACTTTTTTCAGAGTGAGTAAAATGTGTAGCTGAGAAAACTGTCATAGAGTTCAGTTAAATGTGGGAGGCACTATCTTGTAAATGCTCATTAATGTGACAGAAAAACCCTTTTAGGATAAATTTTAACTGACTTCTGGAGTGAAAAAAAGTGTGACAAAGAGGAAGAAAAGCGCATGTGCATTTAGGTGTAATACAACAGGAACAATTGGTATTTCACATGGTACCACTTTGTTCTGGAAAAAAATATGGTTTCCTTTTGCCTTCTGCTATTTAAAATGTCTCTCTCATTCTCTTTTCTGTATTTGTTACTGAACAGTAGTTGTAAATTTCCTCCAGGGTCCTCTGCATTGCTCTCCTTTTCTCATCTGATACAATTTGCTGCTAGCAATCAGAAAGATGCAGCATTTCATTGCGTGGAAGTGTTTTTGTATCTGCTACGTCACTGCTAGAAAGACTTATCAGGGTGATGGAAGTGCCTGCAGCTATCACTAGAGTATGCAGCCAGTGAGCAAAGCTAAACTACCCGTGCAGGTTGATTTTTGTGAAATTAACCTTACTCCCCTCAGGGTAGTAGTCACTTGGACTAAACAACATCTCTCTGGAAAAAGACAGAATTATCTAGGTTACAACGAGGTGGAGCAACTTCAGTCCCATCTAACATAAGTGTATTACATGCAGTTTCCTATGTTACATTAGGGTAATAAAACTAAGCAGACATACTAAAACATTGTAAATATCATGCTTAGAAATTTTCCTAACTAATATCTAATTTATTTGTAGCCCATGGCAAAAGTAATAACAGCTGCTCAACAGAAAGCAGGAAGAACGATCACTGCTCGAATCACAGGCAGATCTGATATGGGACAAAAACAGAGAATTTGTGGTAGTGTAGCAGTAATGGGAGTTGCTCCACCCATGAGTTCAGTCATTGTTGAAAAACATCATCCAGTCACTCAGGTAAGTCAGAATTATGCTTGTAATAGTACTGTTAATATTATATTGTATAAGTAAAAATGACCACCATGAAGAGATAATTAGACAAAACTCAGGCTTGAGTCTGGAGTTGGGTTGTTTTGCATTCTTTAAAGATTTGTGGTATCTGATTACTTTTCAGCAAACCATATCCCAAGCTACTGCTGCTAAATATCCTCGAACTGTGTTCCTTGCTTCCAGTTCTGCAACTGTGAGACCTGCAGGACAAGTTGGGCGAATGCTTCAGAGCCAAACTCACACCAGTGTTCAGTCAATAAAAGTTGTTGACTGAGTGAATATCTTTCACTGGTAGAGGTTTTTATCAAGATATGCAATTTAAACCTCGTCCCAGACTTTTCAAAGTTTGACATAGCGAGGCCTAAAGTGTGTATCATGTTTTTACCCCTTTTACAAAAAAAAATGTGTTTGCAGTAAGCATCTGGAGGGGAAAATGACCTTGAAATGTTATTCTACCTCCTATTTGAAAATTTAATTATTAAGATAAACACTTTATTTAAATAAAGAATCTTTTGCACATTTTCAAATAAAGGATAAAATACGATATTTGTCTGAAGTGCTTGTTTACTTCCAGTATAAATGTTAGTGCATTTACTTTTGAGTAGAATTTTTTTTTTTTTTGTTAAATATGCTTTTACTAGATGTAGTTGGCATACTTAAACAAAGAATAACAGATAACTGTGCAGTGGCTTTCACACCCAGGATATGACTGGAGACAGGTGAGACACCTAGAGTCTATCAAACTGTTAAGCATTTTCATTTTTTCAAGCAAGTTGCAGAACGTTGCAGAACGTTGCAGAAGTTGATGCGTACCTGACAGGATGTAAGAGTTTGTGTTTTAACTTAGATCCCTAATTCTAAAACCTGGGGATTTACCAGTCTCCAAATTCTGTATAGTTCTGCAGCCTTGTCTAAATGGCTTGCATATGAGAGGGCACTTAGGCGTAAGACTAAGATATCAGATCATCAGCTTCATGTGCAAACATTAAAGTTCAGTACAAAATAATGCTACCTATACGAGGTAGACAAGCCAATACCTCAGTGCTTCCGTTATATGGTAAAACTCCTGCTGTTTTGTTACACGTGGGAGTATGAAGATAGACATTGTACACCATTTTTCAAATGTGAAATGCATTCAATAATCAGAAAACCAGTAGACATTAACCAAGACGCTATCAATTGTAATTCAAGACATAGGCAAGAAATACATTTAAAAAAAAAGTATTAAAATATCAAATATTCTTTCTTGAGTGTATAAACAAGGTTATGCCATGACAAAATTGTGTAGCTAGTTACAGGAGGTTTTAGATGCTATTTTTGTATATTTTTACTATATGAATCAAATGCTGAAGAAGAAACATTTGTCCTAATCTGAGCACTAATTAAACGAGAAAAAGTCTCTTCAGGTAGGGAAACTGTTATCCTAGCAAGACCTGAATCCCAAATGAGGTGAGGTGCCAACCTATTTTGAGAAGTGTTGATTTATACACACGATTTTCACTTACTAAATTTATTTCAGCAACAAAACATCTCATTTACATTTTAGGTCAAACACAAAATAGCTTAATTGGGGAGTTCTGATATGGAATTACTGTAACGATGTTAAGGCAGATGTAGAAATTGTAGGGTGGTTCTTGCTTAACAATGTAGTCCTAAATTACCATCTAGCCCTTCACTTTAGATCATTGGATAGCAAACTATAACCAGTATTTCAAGAGGGCAAGCTTGGAAAAAGCCATGCAGCTTCAAATTGCATCTACATTTCCAGAAAAGATGTTTGCATATGAAAGTCTCTCCATCTGGCATGTAATTCCATCTTGTATGCCATGTTTTATCAATGAACTCATGAAATTTCACATCTTCTGGACTCTGTGTCAGTGCTTCTTTCAGTTCTGATCTTCTCTGTAAAGAAAAGATGAGAAAAAGCTTGCTTGACATGCTCAGCTTTTTTCACTAATCTAAGTGAAGGAATGGGCAATCACATTTTAATGGGGTTTGTAGAACTAAGGAGGGGAGCAATGAGTGCATATTTTTCTTCAGAAATCTTGTCTCACTTAAACTCTCTTCCTCGACGAGCCCCAGCCCCTTGCAAGGGCAGATTCCCAGAGAGAGGAGCGTCCTCCGCCTCTAGCTTAGTCACATCTTCCCAGCACAGGCTGGGACCTCAGCACCACATGGCACTTGTATACGCTCTCTATGCCACAAAACAACTTACCAGCTAAATGCCGAAATCCTGCTTCCACCAGGTCTTTAAATATATGCTTGACAGGATTCTGATGAGCCAGCAAAGTACCGTGTAACCAGATCAGTAGCATTCTGTGTCCGTGTTCTTTATAACTCTTTTTCCCTATGCAATACACAAAGTATTTGTCTGTTCGATATGCTGGAAAAGTGCTGTTTTGTGCTTTTGCACTTCAGCAGTTCCAAGAGGCTTTTAAAACCTACCCATTCACTCTCGTTTCCTTCCCCACTGAGAAGCAAAATGAAGACTGAGACATAAAGGTTAAGAATAACGAATCGTTTTATCCTAAAGCTTAATAAATAAATCCAATATTAATACATCTTAAAACAGCTACGCGCTTTAACTTCATTTGTATAACTTAAGTCTATCCATCCCATTAGTTACTGTTACCTGTCCATTGTTCCTCAATAGCTTTAATTTGTTCATCTGTGAACTTCCAGAACAGGGCCAGTATTTTCCATTCCTGGGGTTTTAACTGCTTGTACGCCAGATTCCATAGGGAGGAACGGAGTCGCTTGGTCTGTGCACTGTGATCTTGTTTGAAGGACAAATCAGAGTCTGACCAACCATCTCTATGGCCTAGGTGTGCCTGATAGGGAGAGCAAGTGACAAACTTTGTAATGAAGTTGGGAATGTTTTTCACTTAGTGAGCAGTGAACACTGTGTCCTGCACATCCTTATGTGACTACCAGCAGGTGGAAGGCTCGGTGCAGATGAAGGGGCTGTGTTGGCCGGCAGTGAGCTCTTCGGGAGGTGCTTTAGCACGGATGACGCTGTTATAGTTTTAATACTGGAAATGACAGAAATGAAGACCTCCTGTGTTTATCGCTATGTGTCATTAAGAGCAAAATAAAACTACCTCTGGCACTCAATACACAATAGCAGGTAAAAGCAAGAATTACTTGAGCCCCTTGGCTATGTCTGCTTTAGAAGTCACATGTTGAACATGGCTGGGGTTCAGCCACAGCTCTTATTCATTCCGCTTGCTGTGTACCATCAACACAGCACTTGCCCAAACTGCTCCTGCCCCTGCCTTGTCACTCAGCTTGGCTAGAGTGGGCACTACCGTGTCACTGGTTGGCAGCACGAAACACTGGCATTAGCACACATCCACAGTGTCTGAGTGCTAACATGCACCTGGAATCCAGATCAACCCAGACCAAAAATATAACCAAACCAGAAGCATTTTACCCTGAAGATCAAAAGTTACATAGCTACATACTTATTGGTTACCCAAAACAGGAGTGATGGCATTGCAGCTTTTCTGGGCATCTCCACAAGGACCACTCTAGCAGTGATTTAATCCCCAGCTGAGGGCTGTCCAGGGAAAAGCCTAGTTCCCAGTGTGAGTAAATTCAAACTACTAAACTATTTCATCTTGTTTACATGCTGGTCTTGTTTCAAACCAGTGCCCAAAATGAAAAAAATCTTACCAAAAAGCTGATGCAGAATGACAAAGCAGAAACTGAGCAAGAGAAGGAAATGGCAGCAAACCACATTTCAGAAGTGCTAAGTGTTCAGTACTCATTTCCAGGTGAATTTCAGGAAAGTGAGGGTTATTTCCTAACTTGACAGCCTCAAGTTAAAAAAAAAAAAAGAAAAAATAGTAATAGTTCAGTGACTAATCATCATCATAGGTGTTTGTTTGATGCCATTTCTTCAGGTGCAGGCTGTATTTTGTGCTTCCAGACAAGTGCAGAGTGGAGTTTACAACACAGAATAGCTCCAGGCTCTCTCCAGTACTGTTTCTCTTGTGAGATTTAAAAACAAAGCAACAATGAAACAAAACAAACAACAAGACAAAACAGAAACAAACAAAACACCGCCACCACAAGCTCACACACAACAAGAATTCACGTAAATAAAACACCTTTCATCACTCCCTCTTGCAGCAGCACAGCTTCTCTTTGCTGCCAGTTGTGTGCATCGGCAGTGGCACTGTGGGACAGCAAGAGCAGCCCTCGAACCTGGCCAAGACCAGGGATGGGTAGGACTAGCAGAGAGAACAAGAGAGCCTTTCACATGCCTCTGAGTCATGTGCGCTTCCTCACAGCAGTGTGACATTTCCTTTTTTAACTAATGCTTTGTCACAGATGACCAGTCAGCTAGATGTAATATAAAGGCAACTCCTGGAGTAAGGGTTCAAAACACTGTGGTTTTGTACATGGTGACACTAAGAGAACAGTTTCATATTCCATAACTGTAATCTCTGAGCTGTTCCCAAAGGCCGTGCTCTTAGCTATGGGTAATGGGACCGAACACTCAGGTTTCTGTTCCCCAGCATTGTTGGGCTCTTGCACAAACCCTGCTGCATTAACATCTTATCTCCTCCTCAGGCAGGGCAGCAAACAACACCAAAAGGTGGGTGCAGCAAGCGACCCCGCTTGTAAATTCCCTCTAAGCCAAAAGAAACAGTAATGCACCTGACCGCCTGTCTGAACTGGCAAATCAGGTATGCACAACACACGTTGTTCATGGATGTGTTTGTCACTCTAACTAACCTAGCTCTGTCATTAACTAGCACAGTTCCCTGCAGCGTTCAAGATCACCTGGGCTGGGCTGGGCTTTAACAGAGCGCCAGTCCACGGGCCCGCGCTCAGGAACGATCAGGGCTGCTTGCACCGTCCAGAGAGGCCCTTGTGCACCGTGGTAAAGCCTCACTGCTGGGCAGCAGGGGCAAGGGTCGAGTCATGGACTTGTGAGGCATCAACAGTGGGAGTGAGAGATGAGCGAAATTCAAGCTATGCCCACGACTGTTATGTAACGAGTCCTGAATTTTCAAGACCCTTTGGGGATGGGTTTGAATTTCAAGGCAGGTCTCCAGCACGGGTGCGCACAGCAGCCCAGCCCAAACGCTCTGTCGATCTAAAGATGCTGAGTTCAGCCCTGCCAGCTCAAACACACCTCCTGCAGGGCACAGGCAGAGCCATGGGACAGGCAGAGTGAACAAAGCACTTGTTGGTATGTGTCATTGCAGCTGACTCTCAGCACCACAGGGAGGGGCATCGCTAAGCCTGTATCTAAGTAAGCATAACATTGCGGGAAATAAGTTTAGAAACTGAGACAACCTGAGTTCATTCCAAGCCTCATCCTCCCTTCCCCCATTGCCTGCCTCTTTCCTGTTCCCTTTCTTCATTTCGGCAATTAACACAGGAGGAACAGAAGAGGGAGCTCCCACTGCAGCGCCGAGCTCTTCCCAGTAAATGGAAGGCCGATGCCCGAGCTCCTCCACTCGTCCGCTGCGGATTTTGCAGCACCAAAGGGCACCAGCCTGATGCCGACGGTCTAGATTGAATTTGGGTCAGAATGTTTCTCCACCCCTTTTCTCTATGTGTAGAGTATGATGCAGGAAAATGAACTGGATGACCTTTAAGGACCCTGTCAATCCATGCCATTCTATGATTCCATGTTTCCGTGATGTCTCTTACCTGTTCCATGGCATAATACCTTTCTGCTTTAATGATCATATCTACAATGAGGGCGTAATTGCTCCTTGAAGCCACAGCAAGTGCAGTTTTTCCATGCTGAAAGCAGAGAGAGAGAATCAGGACATGATCTCATCTATAGGAGGATAGAACAGAAGAACACATGAGCTGTGTCGACAGAACCCTATTCCTTTTTTGCTGTTATCACAGCCCAGAGGACTGTTCAGTCCATCTGAGCCCACCTCAGCTATCAACACTTTGGTGTACAGGCATCTCAATGGCTTTCCACATTTCTCTCTGTAATCACCCCTCTTCAGTGGGCCTGCACCAAGTGGAGATACCTCGGATACAAACAAACACTCAGGCAATGTTCATGCTAGGCATTCCAGAAAGCTAGACAGGAGAGAAGCCAACCCCTTCATTAGAAGCCTCCATCAATAGATCATAAAATGTTTCAAGTGCCCAGCTATTACAAAATGCCCTAATATACACAGGGAGACCAGAGGCAGCAGGAGCTCCTCAGGGCTGCATTCCCTGGGATGTGTGCATGGAATGGGGTGTCCCTGGCCTGTTGTGCTGGTGCAAGTACCATTAGCACAGCCCCAAGCTTCACATTAGTCTACCAAAAAAAAAAAAAAAGTGACACTGGTTTCATAAAGCTATGCTACAGGACAGTTTTGTGCATGGAAATTACTTCTTTAAATGACTAAAAAGTTGGATTTGTTAATCCATTTGTTAAAACTATCCATTTGTTAAAAGTTAATGTTGTACTTCCATCGTATCTGAACTCAGAGGCAGCTCTTTGCTAAAGCCATTCCAGATCCCTGCAAGCTGCAGGTAAGGCAGTATAAAAAGTGAGTTTCCTTTGTAAGAACAAACATTTGGCTGCTCTCATTCCATGGAGGATGACTGGAAACATATGCTTCCTGTGTTTCTGGGAAGGAGGTCATAAAACAAAGCCACATAACCCATGTGGCACGAGGAAGGTAGTCTTACCCTGTCCATGGTCTTGAGGTCGCAACCTGCCTTCAGCAGCACTTCCACCATCTCCACATTGCCAAGATCAGCAGCCAGATGTAGAGGAGTTTCCTGCCTCTGCAATTAATAACACCAAATAAATACAATAAGCCAAACTCCCTACAGAAGAAAAAGGCACACAATCTGAATCTACAGAAGATTCACAACAAGAAAAGGCCCAGACTGGAAAATACCAAACAGAATGAAAATGTAACTCTCGAGTAACTGCCAGTTTTGTATCATACAGAAAAAAGGAAGCATCTGGGATACCTGCAGGAAAAACAGACAGGAGCTCCAGCTGGCTCAGGACAAAGCTGCCATCATGCTCTACTTGTGCACCATAACGCAAGGAGCTCTTGCTCTACCCTCTTTAAACAACATTATTTGGGTTGAGTGTTACATGGAAGTGCCAGCCCCCATCCTATCAAGTAATCTCTCCCTGCTGGAATTCACATAAAGACAACTGGACATCAATGACTTTCAAACATATAAGGTGCTGCAGTCTATGACAGGGCTTCTTTCTTAGCCAGCCCTGCCACACTCTGATGATTTGAAGTGAGAGGTAGAACAGAAGTCCACCTGCTCCATAAGGGGTCCAATAAACCTTAAAGCACAATAAAATGAAAATTAAAAAAAAAAAAAACTTTAAAATAAAGGCCAAACTCTCATATAAAAAGTACAGCTACATGAGCATTCAGCTTCAAGTCTAATCTTCAGGTATGTGATCAGGGTTGTGTAGTCTTCATACAGCTGTGCTTACCCAAATAAAAGCTGTTTATTTATCCTTCCATTGAATGCCACGAAGAACACAGGAGCACATGCCCTGGGGAGCTCAGCAGCCTGGTGATCTGTTTCATGTTCACGAAGAAAAGTTGGTTTGCCTCCTACTCTTTTCTTTACTGATTGTACTGATGGGAAAGTATTCCAGATGCCTGCAGCTACAGTGCAGCAACAAATAAGATATGCTGTCACTTATGGAAATCTGGTGGAGCTGGACAGTGTGTTTCACATGACATAACGACCTTTTAAGTTGAAGGTTTTGTGACTGCTGTGGTTTTGTCTGGGATTGAGTTAATTTTCCTAATAGTTGCTGGCATGCTGCCCTGTTTTGGATTTAGGAGAAAATCAACTTTGGTAACACAGTGATGTTTTAGTTATTGCAGAGTGGTCCTTGCATACAGCCAAAGACTTTTCAACCTGTGGTGCTGCCCTGCCATGAGGGGCAGGGGCACCAGGACCTGGGGGACACTGCCAGGACAGCTGAAGGGTCTTACACCATACAGAATCGTGCTGGACAATAAGCTGGAGGATGGTGAGCATCACTTGTCTCGTTTATTCTTTCTTTATTTATTATTTACTTATTTGTCCTGCTGCAGAGCAAGATTCTTCCTTCCTCCTCACTTAGGAAGATCTGCTTACTAGCCAAGCTGACCTTTTCCATCATTTTGTCTTGACTGCAGGCATGGTATTTGAGGTTTGATGTCTCTAGATCAGCAGTTGTTTCCATTTGCGTGTCCTCAGATCAAACAGGCGTCTGTGCGTTTCATTCTTTCTTAATGAGAAACGGTGGAGAGAGTCTCTCAAATGTAGAATGACTTTGCTAGACCAGTCTAGAAGTGCCATGAATTAACAGATCAAGCTTGTGCGCATTGCACTTGCTCCCAGATGGACAACTTGAGGTTAAGAGAGCCCAGGAGCCAGAGGCCAATTTCTGTTTACCTTAGGAAACCTACATTGACAGAGTTATAGTGAGGATGCAGGAAGAAAATCAGAAGATCTTCTAGGTCGCTGATGCTCTGCACTGGACTTACCTCTGCATTCAACTTTGAAACATTTCTGTCATTTATTATGCATGAATCATAACCCTTGGACAATAAGCTAATCCAAATATTGTGGAGTATCTAGCATTTTGCTGTCCACACTTTGTGCAAACACACCTAGCACAGCATGTACCTGTGAATAACAATATGCACACATACGAAAATGTAAGGAGGAAACTGCCTCTTCCTATTTTATTTATTTATTTATTTATTTATTTTGCACCTTTAGCTCACAAGCAAAAAGAAGCAAGCAGAATCCGCATAATCACCACTGCGGTAGTTAAGTAGTTACAAATTTTCATCTTCCTTACGTGATTTAAGAAGTTTATATCATGATTCGCATCCAAGAGCTTTTTCACTATCAGCAGATGATTATTGATGACTGCTAAATGGAGAGGGGAATTCTTCAGCTGTGGAGGGAAAGCAACAAGTCGTTATACTCAGGTACATTCGTTAAAGGTTCATTCCAAGAAGAAAGATGTTCCTGTTAGAGTCTACCCTGTGCCAAGGGGATGCAGGGTGTGCTCCTGCAGAGATCCAGGACTGCAGATAGCACACCTTGGGGTGCCAGGGACCACAGTTGTCACAGCAGAGGGCACCATGCTTATAGCAAGGCATCCCCTTGTGCATCCGTGCCCGGGTGTGCCGCTGCCCCTGCTCTGTTCCCTCAGAGAATGAATAATTCTGATGTGGGTATACAGCTGTCAGAATCTACTTTCCAGGAAAAAACTCTTGTACCATAGTGCTTCCATAGATACTATTCAAAATAACCTGACTTGCTGTAATATTTGAAGTAAGCAAATTATAGCTAGAAAGAAATTAAGTTCTTATATTTGCGTGATTATTCATGCACATAACTGGGGCACAGTTCCAACACCAATCACAATTCAACCATTCACTCTGCTTGTTGAGCCTGTGACTCATCAGGTTCTTGTTAAATACAGCTAAAACGTAATTCCACACCAGTGCCAGAGACCAGCGCATTAGTATCTTCATAAACCACAACCATTTCTTTAGGGCTAGAGAGAAATAAATAAAGCTCTCACACAGAGCTGCCTTGGAAATATTTCGAAAACCAGGGTTACATTTCTATGAGTTGTTTCAGCTCCAGAAAGCCAGCAAAACAATCAGCACAAGCACAGGCTGATCTTTACAATAAATCATTGCAGCCGCAGGATACAACATGCAAGTGATCATGGCAGATGTGCCACAAAGTCCAGGTCCTGTTCTTATCCAGCACTGCAGAAGTGGAAAATAACTTCTTCACAGAAAATCTTAGATGTCAAAATCTGTAATATCTGAATAGCAACAAGATTTCAGTATCTTTTTAAACTCCTAAGAGAGGTTTTATGCAGATTTTGAAAGCAGACACTTTGAGCAGAGAGGCTGAAAACACTGAAGTGTATATTCACCTTTATTCAAAATCACTTAAACGTGTTAACTCTCTGTCCCACGTAGGGGTACCTATGTGAGAGATGAGGTGGCACGGAGGGATGCCTGCATTGCCACAGCACAGTCCAAGCACAGTACTTTGCTCATCTTCCCACAGTGCTCGGTGCTCGGCACATCCCTACCACCTCTGCACTGCACGGTGCTGCTCTGCCCACATGCTTGCTGGGTGTGTGCAGCGAGAGCCATCGTGGTTAGCCCATACACGTGGGTAACCAACATCCACAAACCGTATTATTGATAATGTGCAGTAAAAATAACAAAGGAACTACTCAGCCTCATTCGGTATGTGAATCCTCAAAGAAAGACAGGGTACGCTGAACACCAGCATCAAACATGTTGTCATGCGCTCACCTCAGGTTTGGGGGCCAGGTCAATGTTCTTATCAATAAGAAAAGTGACCAAGGATTGGTGTCCATTCTGAATGGCAGCTTGCAATGCATTGCTGTTGTTCTGAAGGGAATGTCATAGACAGCAAAAATTTACATTTCTGTTGCTGGGAAAAAGTAAAAAAAATTCCTACAGACTGCTATCAATACAGAATAATCTTTCACTCACATTTGTGTTAGTATAAACCACTTTCCTCCCGAAATAAAACCCTTCCCTTTGATGAAGTGATGGAAAATTATGAAGAAGTCAATCAGTTACAGCAACACATATTTACGAATACTGAAGGAACTTCCCATTGCTAGTGCAATGCAACAAACATGCTGAAAAAAAAAAGCAGTACTCCATGGTCCCTTTCACTCTCTATTGAGAAACAGATAATTCAGCATTGTCTGCTTTGCTGAGGCACAGACTACAACACATCCCCCAGTCTGTTAGTTCAGTCTGACCTTTAACAAGCAGTTACTGTCACATTAGCACATTTAAAATAATTATTTAATTTAAAAAAAGATGGAAAATGTTCCCTTAATTCCGCTATAACAAACAAACTCTCACTCTGGTGGAATCACAAGCATCCCTGCAAATCCTTGCAGAAGGCAAGCTGAAGACATTTAACACGTCTGAGTCCAGGAACAGGATGTGGGGAACAGATTTGTCATCAGTTCAGGAATATAAGCTGCCAAAAACGAGGCTTTTCAGTTATCCAACTTGGTTACATTTCCTAGCCACATGTTTTACTATCGGATTGACAGTAAATAAGAAAGACTTAAAACTTTATTCTATCAAACATGTCTGTGCCATGTCTTCTAAAAAAGTTTTGTTCAATTAACATAATCTCCATTCCCAGCTTCATTACAGTTTTTACCATTTCCTAAAAAATAATCAAAGCAAACAGTCTGTCAGTATACACAGAAGAGAGAAGATAAAGCCCTTCCCACAGCCTGGGCTGTGCCAGCAGCAGCATGATGGAGGGATTTTGCATACGTACGTGAGTTAAAACATTGATGTTACTCCCTGCTTCCAGTAAGAGTTCAGCGCATTTTTCATTACCTCCTTCAACAGACAAGTAAAATGGAGTTTCTCCATTCTAGATCAACAGAGAAAAAATGTCTATTCCAATTTAAGCCATGTGATTATAAAGTTATGACACTAAACAGATTATCTTGTTCAGTCATCCAGCTCAATAGAAAAGGGGGGATGGCCAGAAGAGAATAGAATCTGAGTGCTCCAAAACTAATATCTCAGTAAAATGGTAACATATCAACAATTAAATGATGGATGACAGTTAAGTCTGTATATGTAAATAAATTGCACAGTGTAAATAACTGTTTCTTTTCAGAGAACATTACAATCTAAAGGCACAGAACCAGAGATGCTGGGAAGCAATTGCTGCCACTCAACACCAGTCAACACCACTATCACATTGGCATACACCATAAGTGCCAGTTTCTGTCAGTCCCATGCCATGGATTTCCAACCAATTCCCAAATCAAGCTTTAGTTACAAGGAGCACTTTTAATAAAAATATTTCTGCTACATGTTTGTTTCAAACCTCCTCATTCCCAAGAAGTCTTTTACTTCTCCACAGCAAGTCTCTAAAATAAGATACATCTGTGCAAATGATCTGCACAGGGATCTGATCCCCATTTCTGAACTTCTACAACACACGAAGGTTTGCCGAAAACCACACTAGTGCTTCAGAATTCATACAGGCATTACCATCTCCTGATCCTTTCTAGCTTGAAGTCCTGCCACCATCGTTTTGGCATACATGAATATATCATAGTAGAGAGCTTATGGTGAGATAAGAGAGACCTGGTCATGCACAGAAAGGAACATCTCCAGCTGGAGAAACAAGTCATTCACTCCATTCTCCATGACCAAGCAGGACAAGCTTTGTGTGCAGAAGCAACACCTTTATTAGGCAAATCTTGGAACCATGAGAGCTTCACATTTCAAAAAGATTTCTGTGCCTCAGCCCTGCATAGATGGAAAAAAAAAAAGAGGCTATCTGGATAAAACAGAGCCCTTGTGCCCATAAGCCTTCTGCTGAGGAGTGGATATCTTTTAGTCCTGGACTATTTCCTTCTACTAGTAAACAGGGCACAAAAAATGGAGAGAAACTCGTTGTATGAGGAATGGAGGACAGAGCAAGGGACACTGAAGATGTTAATAGAGCTGAATCTAATGGGGGAGGGACAATGAAACAAGATACAAACACACTGGGAAAGCAGCAGAACTCATGAAATCTATTCAGTGGAAAATGTATACCTTTAAGGTGTTGATTTGAATTGCTTCTTCAAATCTCTAACTTTACCTCATTTGGAAATTTACGTCCTCACCTGATTGAGGTCGTTTAGTTCATCCCAGTGTTTGAGCAGAATCTCTACAGTTTCGCTGTGGCCATTTTTAGCTGCCAGATGTAGGGCTGTGTTTCCCTCCTTGAAATTAAAATGCCAAAGAAGATATTTTAAAATACAGCATTGTATTACTTAATGAAACTTACTTAATGAAAGCATGAAGTAAGAACAGCACACACTTAAACACAGCTCCATTTGTCCTTCTGCTTCTCTGTTACATATAAGCCAGAGGTGGAAGACCCACTGCATGTTTCAAGAGCCAGATGTAAAGGTAGTCTTTCCCTATGCATGCAGATGTGATCTTGCTGGTCTAAATGGCTGCTCATGCTCTGAAAACTACCGTGTATTACCAGCAAAAAAGAAAAAGAAAGAAAGGGAGGAAGGAAGGGAGGAAGGGAGG